>NW_008331140.1:1925857-1957959 GCF_000622305.1 Nannospalax galili
TGGCCACAGGCCAGTCCAATAGAGGCAATTCCATGATTGAGGTTCCCTCATCCCAGGTGTGTCAAGTTGACACTAAAGCTATCCAGCACACCTACATATAAGCAATACACTCATACACATAAAATTAAAATAATAAATAAAATGTTTAAAAATAAGTAGTTTATCTCATAGTTTATCAATGAGTTTAACTCAAAAGATGTAATCTGAATAAAATTGTCACTTGTCAAATAAATGTATTAGCTCATCTTGTGTTTCTCAAGACGTTCATGATAGTTGATTTCTACACTAAATGTTATTTCTTTAATGTTTTTGGTATGTAAAATATTTCCAGAGGAAGAATTCCAAAGCTGGTTTTTGTCAGTAACAAGATCCAAATATCATTTCAGTAAATACCATATATTAATAATTTAATTAAAGCAAGTAAATCTTCTGTGACACTGTTCCTGACTGAATGTTAAAATAACATATAGTAATCAAACCTTGAATGGATAAATTTAGCCCCCTGACATTTTCACCTCTTTGAGGATATTCAGATAACTGTATTGCAAAATACTTCTTGTGCTTTACTTAGTTACTGTAAGATACCCCCAGAACAAGGAAAAAAAATCTTATGTTAAGTGCTTAAACATGCAGTAGAGCAACACATTGGGGGCTCAGAGTCTCCTTGAGTACTTTGGCATGACTCTGTCACTAGCCAATCATGTGTATGTGCATGTGTGTATCATTTCACAATTTCATACTGATAATATACTCAATCATATTCACTTTTTTATCCTCTTTTTTCCACTTCTCTCCCTCCCATTGAATGCCTTCTTATTCCTAATTATAACTAAATATTTTACTTCTGAGAGGCACACACAGCTTCTGGCTCCCTCCTCCCACCATGCTTACAACAAACTGAGATAATATTCCTCTAAAATACAGTTGGGGTAACAAAAGAATTTAATGGTCTTATTAACAGAGCATAGGATGGTGAGGGTTACTTACAAAGGTGTGGGCATGCTTGGGCTTTCTTCCTCCATAGTGGGCAGGGACCCCTGACCTACTAGGAGTGACCTAAATGGGGAAGGCCATCCCCTCTCTCTGGGATCCCCTTTCTCTATCCTTAGTCACTCTCCCTCATGCAGCTAAGACTGACTTACTGGTCTTAATTGGGTGGGAGGGGTGGCTGTCTCCCTCTGCCCCTCCCCTCCTATGGAGGGTCTATAGTCATATTAGTTTGTGGTGACTAAAGCAAGTGGGTGAATCCTAGTTAGAGAAGAAGGCATCTATCTACTGCTTGCCAGTCTAGCTTGCCACTCAGACAACAAGCTCATCCAACTCCAACAATTCCTTCTCACACTTATCTGTCTTTTTGTCATTGTTTGTGGTCCATTGCAGTTCATTAGGGTTCCCTGCATGAGCATGACAGGTGATATTTAACTGAGAAAGGGAAATTTATCATTAACTACCATGGAATATGATTCCACCAATAATCATAGCTGTCTAGAGTGCTTCAGTGAAGGGTCCGGCCTTATGAGCCCAGCTTTCTTCTGTGGTGGAATATTGTAGGCTCTGTCTTGTGCAGGTAGCCACTGCTGCTTTGAGTTCATGGGTATAACAATCCTATTATGTACAGAAGACGTATTTTCATAGCACTTTTTTCTATACTCTGATATTATTTTCCCTCTCTCTTCCTTAATGTTTTTTGGGTCTTGGTCCTATGGGGTTACATAAATATCCTCTTTAGAGAAGAGAATTGAATCTGCACTTTTTCTCAGCAATTGACCAGTTAAGAGTCTCTTTATTAATATTTGACAACTGCAAAAAAATGTTTCTCAGTCCAAGACTTACAGCAGCACTAATGTAGAGATAGAAAGATAAATATTTATAAGGTAGGTTGACATCATGCCCATATAATAAAACAAGGATTGTAGGTCGTGCCATAGAACCCATGATTTTCCCAACATTGGGCTTTTGTACAGGTTAACATTACCAAGTATGAACCCTGTGGAGTGGGCCTAAAATCCAATCAGAAATAAGTATGTTATCCCCTTAAGAGTCGTACTATATTTGCACCATTGACACAATTTACTTAATATGCTGATATTATAATTCACGTTTCACAGCTTGCTAAGACTGTTGATGACTTTTCTCTCCCAGTAACCTGACTAGCACTTTTTAGCACTATAAAGCTAACCACCTGGGAAACTTCCAAGTCCTTCCCAGATTTTTCTATATCCAATATAGAAACTGTGAGAAACTTTGAGCAATAAGATCTTACTATACATTTCTTGCTAGTAAGCAATAGCAATCAAAGGCAAGAGCTTGAATTATTTTTTTGGGGGGGAGGCATCTATGACCAGCAACTCATAAGGAAGTATCCTGTGTTTTGCATTGGAATTTTTGTTTAGTGACATGTTTTCCCTAAATAGCTTTCTACTGCTGTGATAAAACACTAATCAAAATCAGTTTGGGATGGAAAAGATTATTGGATCTTACACTTCCAAGTAACAGTCCAATTCGGGAGATGTGAGGCACAAACACAGGGTAAGGACCTGGAGGCAGAAACTGAAGCAGAGACCTTGGTGGAGTGCTGCATAATTCCTTGCTCCCTGGCCTGTGCTTAATCTCTCTCTTTTTAAAAAAATACTCTATTTATTTTATTTTATTTTTTATGTATACGAGTCGCTTCCCTGCATGTATATAAGTGCACCCAGGTCTTGCAATGTGAAAAAGGTATTGAGTTCCCTGGAATTGGGGCTGTTAACCACAATTGTTAACCACCATGTGGGTGCTGGGAATCGATCCCAGGTCCTCAGAAAGAACAGTCAGTTCGCTTAACCACTGAGCCCCCAAACTCATTTGTTATACAATCCATGAACTGCCAAGGTCTCACTAGACCAACTGTCAGTTGGGTCCTCCCTCATCACTGACCAATCAAGAAAATTCATCAAAGAAATGCTTTCTGACCAATCCGATAGAGGAAATTCCCTCTCCAAGGGTCCCTCTTTCCAGGTGTATCAACGTAACAACGAAATTCAAACATGATAATATGTCTTTTTGGAGAGGTATTATCTTCCTGTGTAGGGTATCACTGTTTAAAATCTTTTGTTGGTGTTAAGTTATACTTTAGAATTGCCTAGAATCTCATGGGATTCCAAAACACATTTTCAATAATACTTACCTTTAGTTAATCATGCCCCCATTGTCTTACACCCCCAACCCTCCTACCACTAAACCTTATACTTTTCATTCCTCCATCCTAGTATTTACCACAAACAGTATCACAAGTTTTTACTATTCCCTTAATGCCCCTTCCTTTCTCATCCCTTGCAACTGCCATCTTTCTACCTTCTCTGCCTCTAAAGGTAATCAAACCTAAACATAAAAATAAAAATTATAAATTAGGAGTGGCATATAAGAGAGAGCATGTGGAATTTATCTCAGAGAGTGCACTGAGATTTACGTACTAATTCTTGTTTTCCATCTGAGGTCAGAGAGTGTTCTGCGATTTTGGTAACCACTCAGATCAACCTCTAAGCTCAAAAAGTGCACCAAAACTTTGGCCACAACCCCAAGTCTCCCTCTGAGGTTAAGAAGCATGTTAAGACTTGGGCCCACACCATATCACATTCTGAGGTCTAGGAGTATGCCAAGACTTTGTGGACAAACCCAGGTCACTCTGAGCCAAGAATACAGCTGCACAGCCTGTCACCATTCTGCTCTCATTATCCTTTGCAGCTATTCTTTATTTTTATAATACCCAAGATCAATGTAGCAGGCCATCATAGTTCTTCACGATTTGTGCCTCTTTTTTTCTTTTCTTTATACACTTTCCTCTTTTATTTATTCTCCCAAAGAACAAAAGTTGCAGGTTTACAACATAGGGTCCCTTTGATTCAACCCTTACAACAAAGGCTCCCTTTGATTCAAGCTCCTGAGAGACAAGAGAATTCTGTTTACTGAGTGCATATCATTACACCCTCTTTTTTCCCTCTACCTTTGTTCAAACTCTCACATCATCCCATCTTTTTGAAAAACTTCATCTTTATTTTCTATCAATTTTTAGCTCCACCACCCCCGCTTCAATGTACGTTTTTATTCTCTACTGTCTTCCTACTGTTAGCAACCTAACACTAGTCACTAATCACAGCATGATTTCTTTTTCTCTTTATTTTCTCCATTTATACCCATCATAACTACTATATTAGTACGTACAACATTATTACATACCGTACTGTCTTTGTGTGTTTACTCCCCAAAACAATTGATTTCCTAAGGAATGACTGTTTTGTATGTAAGTTCTGCTGTAGTATCATGGTGGGATTACTATTGGATAGTAATTGTTATTGCATACAGTATTGCACTCTCAGCGGAAGACAGGAAATATAGATTGGTCTCTAGAATACAAGTCTAAAGGAGGAAAATATCACCTAAAACCTACTACAACTAAGTTTCTCTTGAATACACTAAATACTGCCACTGAAAGAAATTGACTAGAACGTTCTTCACAAAAAGCAACAACGAACCTAATGATCAAACTTCAGCTGGACAGATAAAACAAAAATAACTTGAAAAAACAAGACAAAATATCTCCTCCAACAAGTTACCAAATACATAGCTACTATATGAGAGTGACTTAATTGAAACTCTAGGTAAAATAATCAAACTAATAATTATAATCATATTCAAAGACATCAAAGAAAATCTGAACAAACAAATGGTGATGAAAACAAAAAATTCAATAAGTTAAATAAAACGTTCAGTGGAAAGTCTTACCAATATAATGACTAATGTAGAGGACAGAATATTAGGGCTTGAAAAGAAGGTAAAGGAAAGAGATGATACATTTTATAAAGATTATGATTATGGGGACTCCATGAAAAGATGAAATCTACAAATCTTGTGTGAAGAAGAATGAGAAGTATGTTGTGCAAAGGGCATAGAAAACAATTTCAATAAAATCAAGAAAGAAAATTTCTTCAACTTTAGTGAAGAGATGCCTGACCAGATATAAGAAGCACACAGAACACTAAATAGACAGTACCAGGCTAAAACTGTCTAATTCCTATGATAGATAAAACACTGAACAAAGAAATCAAAGAAAAATATTGAAAGCAGGAAGATGAAAAGACTGAGTTAAATACAAAGACAGTTCCATCAAAATAATGGGTGATTTTTCAATGAAAAATATAATAACCAAAAGGATTTGGGAAGGTTTAACTAAGGTCTGAAAGACTGCCAACCTGGTCTAATGTACCTGGTATACTCATAATTGAAGTGAAAAAAATGTTCTTTTGATAATAAATTCTAGTGAAAGAATTTATGATCACCAAGTCATCCCTACGGAAGACATTAGAATATGTTGGTTTAAGAAAAGCAAATAAGTATTCAGAAAAATAAATGGGAAAAAAAGAATTGCTATTATTTATAACACCACGGATGAACAGGTAGAGCATTTGGTTAATAAACTAGATACAGGAAGATAAATACCTTTTAGTCTTACATGTAGAATGAAAAAAAGATGTCATAAATGCAATTTTACTTTTTTAGTGTTTTGGTTTATTTTATGTGTATTTATGTAAGTGCATCTGTGTCATACAAATCCCCCAGAGGCCAGAAGAGGGTGTTGGATCACCTGGAACCAGGGTTACAGTTGGTTATTAGTTGCCATATGGGTATTGGAATCGAAAACATGTGTACTGGAAGAGCAGTCAGCGTACTTAACTTCTGAGATATCTCTTCAGCCCAAGAAGTAGAGAGTTTAGAGCTTTAGAGAATTTATGGGGGTTCAAGAACTGTGTTGTACAATGTATAACTACTTTTTATAATATATTGGATTGTTTAAATATTTTGATAAAATGGATGCCATGTTCTTGTCACAAGATGATAGCTCTATGTGAGTTGATATATGTTAATTATTCATATTGAAGTGCTGTCCAATATTACCATCATTCTTTATTCCATGCTTGTAATTTGAGTCTTGTGTTATTTATCTTGTCATTAAATTCTGCATTTTGAATATATATGAAAAGTCTTTACATGTACAAATCAACATGTAAGTCAGCCAGTTAAAATTCCAACTCTGTTCTGAGTTTAAAGTTTTCTATTTCTTTGAATCTTACATTCTTTATTTATTATTTTGTGCATGTTTCATGCATCATAGTTTCTGTAAGGAATACTAGGTTTAATGATTTTAACAATAAATAAATTGTAAATGATATGTGATATGTATTGTCAAAGTAATGATTTAGTTTATGTATAATGAATGCTATAAATAACTATTGTATCAGTAGAAATGGAGAAGTGTAGTGTTTATATTTAATTATGGTTATAGGTTATGACTCTTCTTGTTGTTAAGGAACTGGCAAATCTAGAGTGAAATTTATCTAGTTTTTGTCATTATTCTACTGTATTTAATCTGCTATAGCATAAGCATTAATTCTATCAAATGTTAATTTTTGTTTAAGATGGATACTACCATTAAATGGACTCTGTGCATTATGCACTCACGTATGTATATATGCACATTTATGTGTGTATGTGTGCATTTATGAAAGTATGTATGTATGCATGTAGGTATATATGTATGTATGTATGTATGTATGTATGTGTATGTACCAATAATAACCAAAGAAGAGGACAAGAAATTTACAGAAAGTGGAGGAGGGGCATGGATGGAGGTGAAAGGGCTTGGAAGTGGTAGAAATAATGCAAATAAAATAACCACATATAAAATTCTCAGGATTTGGATATTTTAAATACCCTGTGTTATGACTTTTCCTGTTCACCTGCCTAGTACTTGCAAATCCTTTTAAAATTTTTATTGAGCTTTTGTACATTTCATACAACAGTTCTTGATCAAATTTACACCCCCCTCCCCAAATAATTTGCCCCCCACCCCTCCACCAGGTCATATGTATTTTGCCATGCATATTATGTCCTATCCAGTCAAGTATTTGTACCCAGACCTCATTCAGTGCAAACTTATCCACTGGAGTCTAGTCAGCCTACCTAGATATAGTAAGGAAGGCCTACCCTCCTTCAAGCAGTAGTAATCAGCCTCCAACAGTTCCCAGACTAGGGCCAGGCTACAACCCATTTCTCTTGCTCCACTCTGGGCCCTTGTCTGATTGGGTTGGCATGGGTCCTGTACTGGATTCCACAATTGCTACAAGTTCACATGTGCAAGGTTTCAGTGGCCTGTATGCCTCTGCTTCTCTATATTCATGAAATGGCCCTGGCTCTTACAGTCTTTCTACCCCTCTTCCACAATGGTCCCTCAGTCATGGGTGGATGAGTTTTAATATAGGACTCCTATCCAGGGACACACACTTTGCAGTCTTATTCTTTAAAACTTGGCCTGTTGTGGACTTCTGTTTTCATCTCTATGTTGTGTCCTTATACACTGGTGAGAGTTGAGGGATGCACTAGTTTTCTCTCTACCCCTGTTCCACTATGTTCTATGATCATTAGGTATAGAGCTTCAACTATAGAATTATCACCTAGGACTGGACATCTCTTAAATGTATATTCTCTGTGTTTGACCGGTTGTGGGATTCTGCAGTACCTACATCCACTGAAAAAGAAGCTTCTTTGATGAGTGGTGTAAGATATACTTGTCTGTAATTGTAAGGATCCATATTTAACAAATGGTTCTACCATATAATCCAGTTATACCACTCCTTAGCATACACCCAAAGGATTCATCCTACTGTATAGATACCTGTATTTCCATGTTTGTTGCTGGTCTCTTCACAATAGTTAAGAAATGGGAACAAACTAAACATCCCTCAACTGAACAATGGATAATGAATATGTGGTATATTTACACAATGGAGTTTTACTCAGCAGTAAGAAGAGAGGAAATTATGAAATTTGCATGTAAATGGATGAAATTAATGCCTGTTATACTAAGTGAAGCAACACAAACTCAGAAAAGCAAGCAAAATATGTTCTCCCTCATTTGCAGATCATAGCACCAATCCTTTATATGTGAGTACATATCCTGATGTTACACCAGGAGGTAGGAAAATGAAAAGGAAACATGGAGGTAAAGGAAAAGAAAGAAGCTGAAAGAGGGGGATAATAGAGAAGAGAGGTTACCAGAGGGGAGGAGAGGAAAGTGGAAATATTGGCTGGGAGCTGAGGTGGGAAGGACATACAGAGGGCCATATTAGGGGAGGAGGAACCTCAGGGGAGGGGCGGTGGTGATCGGTAGTTATTGGGGAAGGGAGGAGATAATGAGGGCCCTTGGAATAGGGAGAAAGGAGGGAAGTCAGATGAGGGGGAGAGAGAGTAGAAGTAAATGAATATTGGTAGACTAGGGAAGCCAGAGCGAAATGTGTTGCCTTTGAAACTCCCTAAGAAATGCACATAAGGCATCTGAACATTAGTGCGTATGTATACCTGTGGGCTCTATGGCAAGGAACCCCTTCAGTGGTTTTTCAGAGTACTACAAGAGACTCCCAAAATAATATAGGCTATTGCCAAAACTCTTGGTTATCACCCAGAGATGGAAGATACAACCCTACTGCTATAGACAGGACATGCTTCAGACACAGGACTTGGAGCAATGGAGCAGGAACTAATGTGGAAGCCTTCTAACTGAATTCTAAAATACATAGTTCTAGAGGATACTATGCTAGCTGCTAATGGAGAAAATCAATCAATGACTCAATGCACCCCTAAACCCTAATAATCATAATGACTGGCACAGTAAACTCTATTGGTGTAGTAGGGGCACTGTTATCTGGGGAAGCAATTAACAGCTATCTAATTGGGTTTAAAGTCCTCTAAATGGGAGTGAACTCATGGGTAGCACTGTAAATACAGGCAAATACACATGGCAGGAGAGGTCATAGATACTAGAGAAAACCCCATCTCTCTCAGAACTCTAGAACTTGAAATTCTAACAAACTCTTGCCTTATTCTCTCTGAAGTCTTCTCTCAGGCACCAATAAAGGACTTCCTTTCCTTCCCACACCTAACAGTTGTGCACTTCTGGGGTCTTTATCTAGTGCCACTGAAGGGGTACACCAATTACCACACCCAACATCCCCAGTTATGGAAGGATGAAAGTAGTCAGAACAGTGGTCTCTGCATGTCCCTGTTGGCAATTAGAGTAACGTCTTCAGAAATGTGCATAGTAACAACAAGAGTCAGAAACTGGCTAAGCAGTTTAAAGTAAAAGACCCCAAAGAAAAAGATCGAGTTTCTTTCCTTTTCCTGGGTGAAAAACAAACTTTCTTTGGGCTTCTCAGAGACCTCTTCTATGCCAAATATTTTGGAAATACCAAAAATATTTGGAGGCTATGATCTGATTCCTAAAATACTTTTGGTTACATTTTCAAAAGGGCAAATATTATAATAGCAAAAAATGAAAAAGCCCATTAACAGAACTGAGGGAATAATATCTCTCACCTGGATGAAGGTCAAACTTTCCAGATTTGATGGTTCAATCCCCCAGTTGCAGGATGACTCCTTGGAAGGTGGATTCCTCTCAAACTCTGCTAAAGAGATAGTCAGAAAAATATTATATAACTTCTACTACAACTTCAGTTATAATTTCGTAAATTGATGTCACAATGCACTACTTAAGAAAATGTACCTAAATGCTTTAACTTGGAAAATGTCACCTAAATTATGGCTTGAATATGAAAGTTCTTAACTGGGTTGGCAAAAACACATTAACCCATGTCTCAGAGGATTATATAAAAACTAACTGACTTCCTTATGAAAACATGACTTCTCAAAATTATCATGATGTATTATCCAATTTCTTTTGTGTAAAAGGTTTACAGAGATAAAAGACTTGACCTGAACAGATTATGTTTTTCTTACTTACTAAGGAAGGCATTTTAAAGTACTTGTTTTGTAAGGGCCCATGTTGTCTCTACAACCTTAGCTAAATCACATCATTTCTCAGAATGCTTGTTCTTTATCTGCAAAATGAGGTCAGTGTTATTATCCCTAAAGGTTTACTGCATGAATTAAATGAGACAGTGCATGGGAAATGTAAAGTATAGAGGAATAAAAACATTATTTTCAAAGGAAATAATTTGACTTCTTGAAAAAATATTCAGTTTAATGGTTATTTATGCATCTTAGAAACAAGATATGACATAATTGATTTAAATGATTCCATTTTTCAAGGGTACAACCTAGCTTTTTAAGTAACATTTATTTACTTCCCTTTAGATAAATGTATTAAGCATAATAAAAATGTACTTATTTAAATACAGGTTTAGTAATTATATTTTCTATTGTGGCTTCCTCTTTTAGCAAGACTTCACTTACATTTCTGAAACTAAACTAGAATGGATACATTACATATGCACAGTGTGTTCTGCAGAATATGTTTTTCCTTATAATCGATTTTCATTGTTAGTATGCATGAAAGTTAATTGCCTGTTTTTACCCTCTTTCTACCAAGCTGCTGAACATTCCTGGAGGACATCCTGCAACTATGTGGTTTGGTACTGCTATAATTATATCTGAACTCAACTAATTCCCCACAGTGAAGATTTTATCCATTTTCCTCAAGTTCATAAGGTAAACCTTTCAATCATCAGATACCTTGCTTCCAACCTTCAAACAAAATAGAAGCAATCAAGGAATTCCCTTCCACTTATCTTCGATTTTATTTTTTTAAATCTACTTCCAGATTTAACCATTCCTCCTTGGTTTCACCTCATGATTTCCTCCTTTAATTCCCATACAGTTAATTTTTTCAATACTGGTTTTAAAATTACATTTTTAATAGATATGCATTCTGATTTTTGAAATGAACAATTGCATGCATATAGAGGAAAAATAATATAACAATCTTCAGTTCAAAAGTCTAGCAATTATCAGTCTTAAGAATTTGAAAATTTATTCCTTCTATATGGTAAAAGTATGTCTCTTTGTATTAAAATTTTATTTACAAGTGTCTTTTTCTTTTGGTTAACATTTTTTTACAGGAGAAATTTTCTGTGTTAAAATATTTTGAGTTTAAAATAATGAGTTTGATGTTTTCCATTAACTGATATTTGCAGAGAAGAAATACTCCTGTATTTCCTGGTATCTTCTCTTTAAACCTTTTTTCCAAGTATATTTCCCAGTAGAATTTCAGATTGCCACCAATGCCATTGAATTTTTCACTGAATGTCCACAGGAACTGAGAGACTTTTGACCATCTTTTAATCTACCTTTTTGTTTGCGAGGTCCTCCAAAACACCAAACATATCCTATTAAGCCTCCTAAGTGTTTTCTTTTTCTGTTGATTTAAAACCAAATCCTTAGAATTTCAAACTCTTCTTCTTCACAAGCTAATGCATTCACAAAATCTAAATGTAACCCAACATTAACAGATTGCTCTTGAAATCTAGTTTCTGCTCAAAGTACTGTTATGTACCTTCCTGCCTTAAACAAAGTATTTGTTTTTAATTTAAATGGCATTCAATCATTATCACCAGTTCTTCTGCAACTACTCATTTCTTTTACCTAATCAAGCTAAGGCATAATTTTCAGCCCTATATTGAAATTTCTACATCTTTGTCAGATTCTCTCATTCTACGAATTCTGGAACACTTTTCTGTTTGTTTTTGTTTGTTTGTTTTGTTTTGTTTTGTTTTGTTTCTCATACTTGAAGGACTACTAATCCTCAATTTCTTTTTTAATATTTTATTTTATTATTTTTATTTTTTATGTGTATGCGTATATTGCCTACATGTAGGTAAGTGCACCCATGTTGTGCAATGCCCACTGAGGAAAGAAGAGGCTGTCAGATTTCCTGGAACTGGAGTTATGGACAGTTGTTAGCTGCCATGTGAGTGCTAGGATTTGAATCCGGGTCTTCTGCAAGAACAGCCAGTATTCTTAACTGTTGAGCCATCCCTCCAACCCCATCCTCAGTTTCTTTTAAGGACTCATTTTCTTAACTGTTCCTTGTTCATTTATTTTTAATTTTAAAATATTTTATTGAGTTTTGGCTTTCATATAATAGATCTTAATCAAATTTAGAACCCCTCGCCATCCACCCCCCCATACACCACCACTGGATTTCATGCATTCTGTCATATTTTTTAAGTCCTAGCCAGACAAGCATTTGTACCCATATGTTCCTTGGTTCAAATTCATCCACTGGTGTCTAGTCATCCTATCTAGAGTCATTGCCACAGCCCTTGATTACCTCCAAGAGCTTGAAGGTAAGGTGCTATTGCTGAGGGCAGGGCATACTTCAGACACAGAACTTGGAGCAATGGATCTGGAACTGACCTGGAAGCTTTCTTCCTGAAGACAAGCTCTCATGGTTCCAGAGGATACTATGCAAAATGCTAAGAGAGAAAATCAATCAATTGTCCAAACCAGTACTAAAGCCTAATAACCACCACAACTGACACAGCAGACTATCTCTCTTGGTACAGTAGTGACATTTTATCTAGTGGTAATCAACAGCTATCTAATTAGACTTAAAATCCTCTCAATGGGAGGGAACTCATGGATGGCACTGTAAATATAGTCGATACACATGGCTGTAGAGGTCATAGATCCTAGAGAAAACCCTCTGTCATATCTCTAGAAAAATGAAATTTCTTGCTGATAATAAATATGGATCCTTATATTTATAGACAAGTGTACCATATACGACTCATCAAAGAAACTTCTTTTTGCAACAAATTGAGGCTACTACAACTGCTCATCCACAGAGAATATATGTCTATGAGATGTCCAGCCCAAAGTGACACATCTATAGTGGAGCCTGTACCTAATCCTTAAGGAACTTAGCAGAACAGGGGGTAGAGAGAATACTAATACACCCCTCGACTCTTATCAGCAAAGATTCCACATTCAACAAAGTACAATGAAAACCGAAGAACACAACTGGCTAAGCTTTAGAGAATAAGAGAATGCAGAGTGTGTATCCCTGGATAAGGTTCCTCTATTAAACTTCACCCACCCAGGGTTCAGGCACTATGGTGGGGAAGGGGCAGAAAGATTATAAAAGTCAGGGTTGGTGCATGAACATAAGGAAACAGAGGCTTTCAGTCCACTGGGAGCTTTCTCATATGAACTTACAACAATGGTGACAGCATGCACAAGACCCATGCTGACTTAGAGAAACACCCAGCATAGAACAAGGGAAATGAGCAGCAGGCCTGAACCCTAGCCAAGGAACTTTTGGCAATCAATTGCTGCTTGGTGAAGGAGAGCAAATATTCATTTTAACTGGCTTCTTCTCACTTGCAGCTTCTCTAAGTTTAATTTGTCAACATAATGATTTCATGTAATTCTACAATCAAGAATACATTTTATCTCTAAACTACATAGCTTTTTTGTATTTCAAAGTTTTCAATATAAACCTATGCTCTTACTGACCCTTTTCATTGATGATTCACAGAAAACTAAAAGATAACATATTTAGAGTGGTACCCTGCTTCTTTTCACACAATCTCCTGTTCCTGAAATACATTTCCATATTATTAAATGAAAGTACTCTCACTCTATTTGCTTAATCTAGTGTTTTACTCATTTTTTATTTTACTTTTCACACTTTCATATAAAATCCAATACTAAAAGTTTATTTGATCTTATTAATGTGTCTCAGATTTTCCAAATATTGAAGGCCATTGTCACTAACAACACTTGATGCTTGATTATTAATCTGATGGAAATTTTGTCATATTTTACAGTGAAATATCCTGCATATATGATAAATAATGTCATTTCAGTTGAAATAAACAAATAGTAACAAAAGAAGAAACAGACACTCAGGGCTCTACATTTAATAATAAATTGAAATAATAAGTAATAAGATGATCAAATAGAAAACGCCAAACTAAAATGGTGAAGTCTACCAGATATTTGAGATTGAAATTATAGTGATTAGTTTGAATACATTCAGGAAGTTAGCAGTAGACAGAAGCTGTAGTAACAATTTCTGATGAAATCATCACTTTTTCTGCATTGTATATATGCCAGTTCAAGCCTTCTACTCTGTAGGTCTTGGGGCCTGAACTCCAGTGGTTAGTCAGACTTGGTAGCAAGCAGCTTTACCCACTGATCAGTTTTACCAGCTCAATTTTCTTTTAAAGTTATCATTTTTATATATATATATATGAATGTATTTCCTGAATGTATGTAAATGCATCCGTGTTATATAATGCCTGGGGAGGTCAGAAGAGGGCATCGAATCCCAAGAAACTGGAGTTACAGACACTTTCAGCCACCATGTGTGTGCTGGGAACTGAACTTAGGTCCTCTTCAACAGTCAGTGTTCTTAACCTCTGAGCTGTTTCTCCAGCCCTGAAATCATTACTCTTAAACAAAAACCACACAAAAGCACTTTAAGCAACAAAAACAATCTCATATCATCTCATCAATATTGAAAATTAAAAGCATGACCAAACGGAATTTATTTTAGTTAAATACGTATGGTCAAAATTTAAAAATATGCACTTATGATTTGAATGCAAATCTGTAAAGCCATAACGTACAACAGCATGAAGATTCTTTTAAATTATTAAAAATGGGCCAGGCGTGGTGGTACACGCCTTTAATCTCAGCATTCGGTAGGAAGAGGAAGGCAGATCTCTATGAGTTCAAAGCCAGCCTGGTCTACATATTGAGTTCCAGGCCAGCTGGAGCTAAAGGGAGAGCCTGTCTCAAAAAGACCAAAAAAAATATTGAAAATGGAACTACCATAAGATCCAACATTCAAACTATTATGTGTGTCAATTTACTAAGAATTATCTACATTCCCATATTTATTGCTGTGCTAGTCACAATGAACAATGCATGGAATCAACTCGTGTTCATCAAGAAATGAATGAACTTAAAGTTATTAACCATAAAATGCACATAAACATACACAATGGGATTTTATGTATACTATAGTAGAATCTTTTTATTTGCAACAATGTAGAAGAACCTAAAGCCATTATGTTACACACAAAAAATGTTAAATACAGAAGGATAGATATTTACAGGGTAGTTAGGTAATGTCTAAAAGAATGACATGTAAGTACAGTAAAATAGTGGTTTTCAGAAAGTGGGAAAAATAGAAGAGAAAAGGAAATGAGTTGAGATTTGTTATTAGGTGCAGTTACAATTAAATGAGAAAGACACATTTACACTTTTTCTAGTTCACAATAAGATGACTGTTTAAAGATGGTGCATTGTGTGTATTAAAATGTTTAGAAAAGAAGAATTTCAGTTATTTCATAACTAAATAAATTATTGAGGGGATTGATATGTTAATTATTCTGATTCATTATGCAATATAAATACATGCAGTCATGTGTCAATTAAAAATAAAATATATCAAAGGCATACATATTTTGCACTAATTTTAAAAATCAATAGTGCACCTTTGATTTTGTATTCCTTCATGAGCTACAAACCCAGTCAAATCATACAGTGACACTTCATTTATGATTTTATTATGTATAGGTGTGAAAGTTCTTATCACGTATGAAAACTGAAATTTTATCTTGTAAACTAATGGCAAAATAGCTTTAATATGTAGACATCCATTTTCTAAGCACATTTTACTGATGATTTCATTCTGTAAAATATTATAATAATTGAAATACAGATCCATTTACTTTAAAGGAACAGAGAATATTTAGATAGTCCTGGTGGATACTTTTATATTCAAATGTTTTTAGAAATGTGTTACTCACTCTAGATATTTATCATAATTTACTTTGAGAATTTAAAAATGCTGAATTCCAACTAAAGTACAAGTAGAACCTTCCTCTGCATAAGGTTGTGAAGGATAACATATAATTTAATATTATTTATACAAATAAATGAAATATTTGCAACAAATAGTATAGGGTGTTCTCTTAACATGTTTACCACAAAATACACCTTTATCAAATCATCACTCTCACAGAAATTTCTTTTCATCAAAGGAAATAAATTGTTCTCAATACAGATAAAAGAGGATAGATGAAGGTAAGACTGTTTTTCCGGGAAAGAACATAATTCAGAAATAGGACTTAGAGCAATTGAATTGGAACTCTCATGGAGGACTTCTCCCTGAAGAGTAGACCTCATAGTATCGGAAAATGCTATGTAAACTTCTAAGGGAGAACAATAATCAATGGTCCATCCCAGATGTAAAGCCTAATAACCATAATTATGAACAGTACAACAAACTCTCTTTATAGGTGCAGTAGTGGCACTTTTATCTTGGGGTAATCAACAGATATCTAATTAAACTTAAGGCCTACTAAATGGGTAGGAACTCATGTAAGGTACTGTAAACACAGCCAAATACACATGGCTGAAGAGGGCACAGATCCTAGAGAAAAATCAATGCCTGTTCCATCCTTAAATAGACTTAACTTCTTACTGTTTGACAAATATTTATCCTTATATTTACAGACAAGTACACATCTCATCACTCTTCAAAGAAGTTTTTTGCAACATATGAAGACTAGTACATATTTCCACAACTAATTCGATGCAGACAGAAAATATCTGTGAGATGCCCATTCCTAAGTGACACATCTACAATGCAACATATACACCTAAGTTTCAGGGATCATAGTGGAACAGTGGGCAGAAAGAATATCAATACTGTTTCAAACTCATCAGTTAACATTCCTCATGCAACAGATGGTGAGTAACACAGAAAGCCACAACTGGCCAAAATGTAGAGAAAAAAACTGCATGAGTGTGTGTCCCTGGATATGACTCCTACATTAAACCTCAGCCACCAAGGGCTGAAACACCATTGTGGAAGAAGTAGCAGAAAAACTGTAAGAGTCAGGGCTGGTGGACCACCATAAGAATAAATAATTTAAAAGGTGATGGAATTTGCTCATGTGAACTTACAGCAATGGTGACAACATGCCTAAGACACATGCAAACCCAAACCAGTCAGAATCCCAATAAAGAAGTGGGGATATGGGTAAGAAACCACAATCTTATATGAAGAACTATTGGCACCTGATCACTGCTAAGTATTGAAGAGTTGGTATTCTTTAAGGGAGTGAAGCTAGATAGGTTTACTAAGCTCTAGTGGATGGGCTTACACTTGGGGACACAAATTTGAATTCATGGGCCTTAAAAGATATGATATAATGCATAAAACCTGGTATGGGGCAATAGGGAAGGTGCAGATAGGGGAAGGGGTCAAAATATAACCAATATGTGTTTGATGAAATACCCAAAATTCAACAAAATCATTTTTGAAAGGATACTAGGATTATAGTTAGAATAATACACAAAAAAATTATCATGTCTGATAAATTTTTATCTTTATAAAAGACAATATATGATCAGCAGTAAAATATTTTTAACAACATAAAACTATAATGAAAGTATATATATTAATTGCCTCTTTAAAAAAGAAGGAATCTATATAGAATTTATAAAACTGTATACTGTATATTCATAAACTCTGCTTTTCCTCTTTAGGTAGAAAATCAACTAAGAATAACTTGAGAAGAACATTTATTAAAATTTTAGAGAAATTTCTCTTCAACATACAAGCAGTTATGTTTTGAATAAAATCTCTTTATTGAGCTTTTGTAATTTCATACAATTCTTAATCAAATTTAGATTACCTCCCCCATCCGCACCTCCCCCATACCCTCACTGAACCGTATGTATTTTGCTATACATGTTAAGGCCTATTCATTCAGGCATTTGTACCCAAATGTCCTTCATTGTAAATGCATCCGCTGGAGTCTAGCCAGTCCATCTAGTGATCATATGTAAGTCATACTCTCCCTCACCCAGCACCAATCAGTCTCAAATATTTCTAAGTCTAGTGCCGGTCTGCCACCCATTTCTCTTTTCCCCTTTTGTACCCTTGTATAATTGAGTTGACGTGGGTCCTGTGCCACAAGTTCACATGTGCAAACTTCCAGTGTCCTGGAAGCCTCCGTTTCGCTGTGTTCATGAACCATCCCCAGCTCTCAAAATCTTTCTGCTCCCTCTACTGCAATGGTCTCTGAGCTGTGAGCAGATGAGATTCCATACAGGAGTCCCATCCTACACCCTACAGTCTCTTATTATTTAAAATATTGTGGCCTTCTGGCACATCATACTCTGTTGTATAAAGAAGCTTTACTAGTGAAAGTTGAGGGATGCACTAGTTTTTATCTCTACCCCTTATTCTGCTATGTTCCATGAGCCTTAGTTGTAGAGTTTCAACTGTACATGTGTCACCTACTGGGAGTTTGCATATCATCATCTAGCGTTATGATAGTCAAACATTAGTTACAAGGCTTCCAGGTCAGTTCCTGCTCCATTTTTTTTAAGTCTTGTACCCTAAGTATGTCCTGTCCTCAATAGTACAGTTTTGTCTACTAGTTCTGGGAAATAACCAGGAGGTTTGGCAATATCCTGTGTTATTTTGGGAGTCTCCTGGACCACCTTCACCAACCACTCTAAGGGAGGTCTCTTCTGTTCGGCACTGTGTTCCTTGCCAAACAGCTCCCAGTTAAACATATACCTTAATGTTCAGACACTGTATGTGCATTTCTCATAGGGTTTCAAGGCCATCACTTTTCGATCTCTTTTTTTCTTGCTTCTGGACTCCCATACATTGTAATTTTTAAATATGGGAAAATACAAAAAGTATAGACTATACTACTTAGTAACATTATGTTTCATTCCACTTTATATTTTCGTATAACCATTTATGTATGTCTATTTTAGACTGTGTCTGTGAATACCTATATAAATATATGGAAATATGTCATTTAGAATATATATGGTTATAACTGTGCTTTACCCTTTCATATTTTATGTGAGCACTTAATATTGTTATTTCAATAGTTTTCTTGATTATAAACTTGACTCTAAACTTGAATACAGTTTTGTTAATGCTTCAAAATAAGGGTATATCAGTTGTGTCAATACGAAATCTATCTGCAATAACAGTAGTAAAATTTGAATATACATTTGTCAACATTGTACACAAGCCTTTTCTCAGATATTTAATATTTTAAAGAAAAATTAACATATACATTCCTCATCAGGAACTTGGATCACAACGAAGCATCCTGGTACACAACTTTAATCCCAGCACTCAGTAGGCAGAGTCAGGCAGATCTCTGGGCGATCAATGCCAGACTGCTCTACATAGTTCCAGTACAGCTGTGGCTACAGGGATACCCTGTCTCAAAACAGCCCCCCCGACAAAAGAAAAAGAATTCAGATCACTTTTTAAATTCTTAATATGTACATTAAAGTTTCTTTCTCAGAAAATTAATAAGTGTATAAACAAACACATATAAACACATTGACTTATTTGTAAATAATATTATTCTTCTACAATGTATGGACCAAAAATATTATTTATAAAATGTAATGTTTTATATTATATTTAATGCTTACCATTTTGAAAGTAAGGAAACCACTGCATAGTAAAATGTCCATCGAATTTTGTCGATTCGTTTTTCAAAATATATTTATTATTACATCATTTATAGTTTCTGTATGTATGGCTGAATATCTCTCACTCCTCACTTTACCTTGAAAGCAAAGAAGTTTTCATGTTTATTTGCAAAAAAAAATTGAAATTTTAGAAGCATTTCTAACATGCTAAAATATTCTTTATTTTCATATATTCTGTTTTTTTGATAAATTTGTACATGTACATAATGTATTCTGTTCATTTTCCCCTTCCTTTATTATTTTTTTAGTCCTTATAAACTTCTTTTTGAGGTTCATAAATTTTAGGTTTGTTTTATGAACAATTTAGTTTTATCAGCACTATCTGTTTTCATTTATTAAAACTATCTTTTGGATTTTTACGGTGGCATCAGTAAGTATGCAACTGAAAGCAACTGTATTCATCTCCCTGATTCTGTCAATAGCAAATAGTTCAGTAGTGAGGTATAGGGCATCCAAAATATCTTTTAAATGCTGATCTGACTATCAACAGATCTTTTATTGTGGACACCCTATTCAGGCACAATCACAAACTCACAGTAGCTGAAGACGTCTGTGCTACAGAAAAATTCATGACATAAAAGTACACACTTTCAACAGGTAAAGATAAATTCCACTATGTTATTCTGCATGTAAACTTCTTTCTTGAAAAAAATCAATTTGAGACATCATAAGATTTCACTTTGCTTTCAAAGTGTAGCATCAAATGCACTTTTTTACACCAAAAAATCAGTTCCTGCATACAAAATGGTGCAGAACATATATCTTAATTCTTTATTATTTAATTATGTCTTCATCAAGCAGAGGATATAACTGCTGGTGAGTAATAATACATGTTGCATATAAAACTCACTGATCAGAAATTATTTAGAAAATGTTTTTAGATTTACTTCATTATTTATGTGGTGGATGTGAGTGTTCGACAGAGTATGTGTGGAGGTCAGAAGAAAATCCAGAGGAGTTGGTTCTGTCCTTCCACCATGTGGGTCCTGGAGATTGAACGTAAGTCACCAGCCTTGGTGGCAAGTACTTTTATAAACTAAACCAGTTTTCTAACCTTCAGAAATTTCTGATACAAAAATTATTGGAAATATGTTCAAATATGATTTAGGTTTAAAACTGTATTTAGAATTTGGGAATATAGGTTACAGATAGAATACTTGTTTTGTGGGTGATTTCCTGGGTCTGATTCCAGGAAGTAAAAATAAGCAATCAACCATACAATAACAACCACAAATTTATTTATCTGTGACTGTCAACTTTCAAAAATAAAATGTCTGTACTAACTATGAACATTTTTGTCCCACAAAGTAAAGGAGTAATTGGCTCTTTCAACCTCATTCCCTATAGATGATACTGGTGATATAAGATGAAACTAAGCAGCTGCCAGATTTCCTTCATGTACACTGTTTGGAACTGAACCAAGTAAAGCCCCAACCTTACCTGAAGAACTACTGTCAGTTGGTTACTGTGGGGTCAGGAAGAGTTGATCTTCTTTGCAGGAGAGGCTCTAGATAGGCTGACTAGACTCCAGTGAATGAACTTGCACTGAGGGATGTCTGCTGATACAAACTTGAGTCCATATGCCTTAACATGTATGACGGAATGCATAAAATAGGGTGGTGGAAAATGGGGAGGGTTCAGATGGGGCAGGTTGTATAACAATAATTAAGATGTTTTATATGAAATTCAATAAAATATACATAGAAAAAACTGGGATATTTTGGATTTCACAACAGAATTAGAAGTTCCAAACAAGAAATATTTCAACATTACAATTCCTCAAAGATTTCAAATTTTATATAATAATAATGTAAGTGCATTTCCTGAATATTCATATTAGGATATATGAAGGTATATATGGCCATTTATCTCTAAGATTTTTTAGAGAAATTCCAACATATTTAATAAGCATTCAAATAATTTCCCTGAGCTTACCTCAGAATACAAAACAAAGATGGCAATATCATTTAAATACTCTTGATAAAGGAACACTATAAAAATTTTGAAGTACTAAATATCATTTGAGACTAGTTCCTAGATAACCATTCATTTGGAAATAAATTATGAATGAAAACCATTCCTTTTAATATCATTATTCATCACAACAGTGTAACTATGAGATTGCCTAATTTTCTTTCTTAAAATCCTAAGTATTACATAATACAAATTGAGTTTATATGTTATATAGTTCATAATTTTTTGATGAATCACTCCCTACTTCATATGGAATCAGGTCTCATTAAGATATTTTCATCATTTAATTTTTATGTCTTTTATTAAACACAAATATTTTATATCATAGATAGACAATTGCTGACTTTTCTTTGTTGAAAGTGTGAATTGTTATAGTAGTAATTTCTTTATAATTTTTTAACTCAAAATAAATTTATTTGAGAAACCGAAAGTTTGTTTTTGCTTTACATAGTGATTTTTTTCTTTTCCTATTCTAGTATCAACTATAAATACATGAAATAACATCTTATATTTAAATCCTAAATTCACAATTATTTGTTGTTTTGACAATGACATGGACAAAGTTTTCATTAATTTCTTTAAAATGTTTACTACTATGGACATCTTTAAAGCAAATGTATTATCGTTTTTAAATGAAATTAAATTTAAAATAGTGTAATTATTTGAGAGGAGTTAAAATATACTGATGCCAAACTGATACCTGTAGTTTATTTTAGTGAGCAACAATTTTGATAGAAGCTTCACTCATGCAATCTTTGTTGCAGAACAGGGAAGATATATCCACCTACTAGGAAGCATGGCATGTAAGTTAGAACAGGATTTTGTCTTTCAACTCAGAAAAGGCCTGTCATGCTGAGACTTGGAACTTAGTAGGAACTAGATGTCTTGTACACATACCAGAGGCAAACAGGAAGCTCCAGAATGCCCTTGACATCATGGAGAAGACTTATCCAGCACAGACTATATGGCAGTTGCAGTCTGCATCATCTCTATGCTTAGAGTCAGCCAGGAGCACAATGAACTACTAACAACACATGTGACCCAGGTTAGTATAAGTTTTAGTGACCAACAGGTTAACTCTACAAGCCATACTATAATCACAGGTTGCACAGCTACTGTTAAACTATTACTCGCAGACAGGGTTCAAAAACTTCCCATGCACCAACTGCTATTTATGAGCTGGTAAGAGAGCCTGTTTCAGCCTGTATCAATGCCAAGAATGGCAAAGGCCTTAATGTAACTCTGAGGCTGAAGATCCGTATACCTGTGAAATTTGTATATGATTCTACTTATCTTCAGTCAAGATAGCTGATGTACTACCTTTACCAACACTCACCAAGCTTACACAAGACATCATGTTATATAGCTACCTTTACCAAGATAGGGTAGAGTATCTAAACTGGACTCTATCCTGGAACTTACTGTTGTCCTGGTGAAGCTCAATACTGGGTATATCTTAATAATCCACATACACTGATCTGTTTTAGAACGGAATACTTACTCCATTTCTGTGGGAATACACATAACCCAGTTAACTGATCTATTCCAAATATTATCACTTGTAGTTATGTGAATCACTTTCCAACCACAAAGTCACCTTAGGAATGGCAGCCTCAGTCTATTCCAAATTTATGGTCATCTTGACAGTGGGCTATGGACATGATCTAGTGGCAATGTTTATAGTGTAACAGTTTGGATGTAAGGCTGCTTCATCTGTAGTGACTCTTCCCAGAGTTGAATAGAAAAACACAGTGTCAACTTACAAAACAGTTAATGTAAAAATTAATTCTGTGACTACCCTAGCCTCAGGGAGAAGTTTGAGTGCAGAGAGAGACTTCTCTGTGTAGCTGCTCACCTGGCACATTCTGAACAACATACTAACAGTGTGTTTTCATGAAACCTGAGCTTCGATGCTCTCTAGTACTGAAACAGTAAAAGTACATAAACAGTGGGTTTCTAACACATATAGACCTGAATGTTATTCAGTACTGAGAGAGTGAAAGAAACTATGGTCTCAGAGAAAATAAGCAGCCCACTTCGAACTTCTTAAAAGACAGACACAATGCCTCTTAGCAAGAATGTAATAAATACTTAATCTACTGTGTCTGCGTGATATTATCCTAATAAGTATGAAGCACTTTCTGAAGGCCATGACTTCAACTAATATTCAAAAGATGATCAAAATTGTAATTGTTACAGTTATAGCCAATCTCTCAGAGAATCAAAGATAATTATTTTAAGGAAACCCACAAACTCAAATAAAACATACAATTACCCTATTAACATGACAATATTTATATTTTTTGTAATAAATTAAAATTTAATAAGTATAAATAACTTGTAGAACAATCAAATACAGGGAAAGGAACTAGATCTTATTTATGGGAGTTATTTGAAACACTGGAAAGTACAATCTATTTAAGGAGAACGTCACATCTCTGGACATAATAATGAGAAACTACAAAGCAACATTCTAGAACAACATCTGTTAGCAGACATGTGTCTCAAAACTGATGCTGTATGTGTTCACTGCTTTCTTCATAGAATAAGGAAACATTTGCTAAGTATCACTTGAATAGAAAACATGGCATTTGATGGCTTTGAGGTGATTTGCTATTAAGACATAAATTTAACAGTAATCTGTCATACAGATGAAAAAATTATTTTTCATTATTTATGATTTTGACATGAAGTAAAATTCCAGGAATGGGGAAGAGCATTATAGGATGCAAAAGCTGAGGGGAAGGAACATTTAGGTCAGTGAAATGATTTTTTCCTGCATTATATTGTAATGATGTATTTAAAAAATTATTTATTTACCCCAAACCACAGAAGACACAAGCAAAATTTAAACTCTAATATAAAGTATGATCTTTGGTTAATTGTCATGTATTGAGGTTTAATCATCAATTTTAACAAATATATAACAGAAAGTAAAGATTAATAATACGGGAACTGAGAAGTAAAGGGTTACGATGGTTTTTAGATATCAAGTTGTTTCATTAATGGACACTCAGATAGCTGATAAAGCACTATATTTAGTCATGTTTGTAAAGGTGTTACTTATATGACTGAATTATTTAAGAATTATTCATCATCTCCACTTGGGTAGACACCATCCAATCAATTAAATGTTTATCTATATTGAATAAAAATCACAGGGATGATTCAATAGATCAATTTTCTTTCTCTCTTCTGGATCCAGAACATTCATCTCCTTTTGAAATTTAGATCTCCAGTATGACATCTTTGGAATCTTGGATGTATACCACTAGCCTCTCAGATTTTGAGCACTTTGGTGTCACAATAAGTTACTGATAGTAAAACTCTTTTCTTCTCATTTCTATCACATTTGTTTATTTGTTGACTATGTCTGATTCTGGTACTTCCCACTCTCCACACTAATATGATTTCAGCAATGCATCACCTCAAATGTTCCCTCATATGTGTATGTGGGAGACAAAGACAAAGAGAGTGGAGAATTTATTAATACATATCTTGTTTGTATATATCTACTTTCTTCTTATCTCAGAAGAATTCTTTTTATTAATTAATTAGTTACTATTTTTAAAGGACTTTCATGGGATTGGAGATATGGCTCAGTGATTAAGAGCACTAGCAACTCCTAGAGATAACCCAGATTCAGTTCCCAGCACCTACATGGTAGATCAATATCATCCTACCTACATTTCTAGGGTGTCTGACGACACTATCTTCTGACCTCCATGGGCACCACATAACAGGCGTGCACTTACATACATTCAAGCAATTCAGTTATACACAATGGTTGTTAGCCACCAGGTGGGTGTTGGGAATTGAACCTGGATCCTGTGCAAGAGCAGTCAGTGCTCTTAAACACTGAGCCTTCTCGCCAGCAGTACGTTCTCTGTTTTTTCACCATCCTTCCTTTAATCATCTTGATACTCATGTCTAAACTGCAGTCTTCATATTCCCTGTTCCTTAGCCCCTAACTCTTCCAAAAATGGCCCTTACCTTAGCCCACAGACCTATATATGTCACAGTCTTTCCATTTCTCAAATTTACCTCATATATACCATCCTTTGCTCCTCTTACATAAGCATCCTGAAGAGTCCCTGAAAGTCTGTCTATAATTCCATTCTAATAGAATTATTTCTCATTAATATACCTAAACGATTCTATCTCTTAATGAAATTTAGTACTTTTTTGTCAGTTTACATATGTATCCTGGTTAGTTTCATTGTCAGCTTGAAAGACCTAGTAATAAGAAACCCAAGTTACAGAATTTCCATCATCAGTTTGGCTTGCGTCCTTGTGTATGAGGCATTTTCTTAGTTGCTGATTGATGCAGGAGTATTGATCCACTCTTGTTACTATCCTTAGGCAGGTGGTCCCGGCCTGTGTAAGAAAAGGAGATGAGCAAGCCAGAGGGAGCATGCCACTAAGTAGCATTCCTCCGTTGTCTATGCTTCAGTTTCTGCCTCTAGGTTCCTGCCTTGAAGTACTGCTCGGACGTCCCTTGATGATGGACTGCAGCAAGTTGGTTTTGTTCAGTGTTTTATCACAGCAACAGAAAACAAACTAGAACACTATCCTTGACAAAAAAATGCTGTATGTTTTTTCTATTTTTCCTCTATACCTGAATCTACATTTAATTATTTTATCCAATGCCATACTTGATAATAGTGTTGAAGATGCACTTTGTATATTAGGATTTGTCTGAATAAATTCTTTCAAACATAAAATCACAATTTCCCACCTGGCCTGCAATTCCCTTTCCTTTTCAGTTTGCAGAGTGTTTTAGCTCAAACTAGAGTTCATGTTTATCATTGAACTCCATTTTGTTTATCATTATTCTTCTCATCTTTTTCTAACCACTGGAATCTTGAAGTAACAAGCTAATATTGAGATGTTTTGCCATTTCTGAAGTTACTATTCACTAATCTTCAATCTTTCATGCAGCTTATTTTTCTACTACCATGCTAACCAACTTACACATATATAGCTACTTTTTCTGATCAACTCATGTCTAGGAAATGAATATAAGTGAAAAATGAGTTGCTTTAAATAAAAGTATGATGTCAACAATATAAATGTCTGAATTTGTCAAATTTCTTGGAGAATTAGTAAAATTTACTAAATTTGCAAATACTATGCTTTCAGCTCTCTATAGATTTAAGCATACAGAACGAACTCAGTAAAGCTATTTTTTTGCCTTCTACCTAGCTGATAATTTTGATAAAATACATGTATTAGGATTCCCTGTATGCAATTAAAAGATAAATCTTAAATTTATACCTTACTAGAAATAAAAATACTGACAAATTTTCAGTGAACTCCTTTATTCATGTCTTCTTTACAGAAAACAGAGATACAACATAAGCAACAAACAGATACAGTTGAGAAGATAATTAAATATCATCACTCTTGAATTTTTAATTGCTAAAAGCTTCTTTTTAAATTAATCAATTTATTTATTTTTATTTTATGTGTGTGTTATTGCCTGAATGTTCCATAACCTCTACTAATTAAAAAGTAGTCTAATCACCCTCAGTTAAATAATTAAACTTCTTTCCTCTTTTCCTTGCTTTCTGCCATGTATTGTCTTTGTCTGACCCCAGAGTACCTGTGTGTTATATGTATGTGTGTGTTATATATATGTATGTATGTATGTACATGACAGCCAGAGGTTGACACTGGGTATTTTCTTCAATTGCTCTCAACATTATTTTTTTATAATTATTTATTTAATAACCACATGATTAGAAGAAGTATTTCATTACAGCATTCATATATTCAATGACAATTTCCAGAGCAAAGTTGCATCTCTTTCAAAATTGGCTGTAAATTTTTGGGTTCACAGTTGAATTGATACAGTTACACAATATTGAACTCAGTATAAACCCTATAAGACAGAAAAGTGAATGAGGTTTTAACCTTTAAAAAAGATCGCCATTTCATTTTAAAATATACTATTTCATACAAAAAAACTCATTTTTAATGCTACACTTAGATATTTGCACATGTGTCTCTAATCTCTATGTATATGATTATTACTAGTCACAGTTGGTTACTTTCTGAGATCTTTAGTACCTGAGCATGGATATAAAATCATCAGGTACATTTCAATGGTAATATGTTTCACCTCTACAAATTAACATGAAGCAAATTTTACTCATTTTTTTAAATTGTTGATTTTTTTGTATGCATTTCATACAGAACATCCCAAACAATCTTATTCATGTATAAACCCACATCCCAAATGACACCTCCTCCCATAGTCTCCCCCCGCCCCCTGCAACTGGAGGCCATATACTCTGTAATCCCTGTTACTGTCCACTGTGTTGTCATCACCCCCAGCCATTCTCCAGTGCTTGTCCATCTGCTGAATCTGGTCAGCCTATCTGGAGCTCCTTTTTTTCAGGAAGATCAGCTCTTCCTCATCTAGCAGCAATCAATTGCCAATATTCATTTATATACAATTGGTGTCTGCTGTTCATTTTACCAGTTCTATGCTGGGTTACTGTCTGGTAGTTTCTTGGGCCGGTGTTTCTGGACAACAACTCAAAGGAAGGTATCTCCTGTCTGTCATTGTTTCTTCTTATGTAGCTTTTAGCTGTACAGACAGACTATTAAAGAATTATTTTTATCACGTTAATCTTTGGTTATGCATTCCTTTTGGGTGTTTAAGACCAAACAGTTGGCCAGATAAACCATTTTATTTTTACTTTTAAGGTCATTTGAGGATCTGTTCCTCAGGAGTCAAATGGGCTTGGGAGGAGCCCTGGCTCCTTTCTTTTACCTGTTCCATCTATGTGAAGATAAGTCAAAGGTCCTGCTCAACTGTGGCTGGCTTCACTTGGAAGCATGGATTAAGTGTTTCCTCTGTGTTGACCCTCCTCTTTGTAGACGGGACACTGGTTGAAGTCCATTTGATGGGGTCTCCATGGCATCCTTGATCAAGAGGGAAGATGACACACCACAGTTACAGGACATTTTGAGAGATGCTCATAGTCCCCTGGAGTTTAGTCAACTGAGGAGGGCAAGGAGCAAAAACTGTCCTTTATATCCCTCTGACCAAATTCATATAGGCCTCAAAGTATGGCTGTTTGATATCCAAGAAAGTTAGTTCCACCATTCTGGTACTTTTAATTATCATGTGCTATGCAGATAGAACTTCGACAAAGACCAAACATTCTCAGATAAACCTTGCCTAGACATGTGTTATATTCCTTGAGCTAGCTGTATGTATAATTTGTCAGTAGGTTGTTGGATTAATATGGTTCCCTCTGGGTTTTTTAAAACTAGCTAGGTATTATTTATCTCTCACATTGTCTAACACTTCCACCATGGTTTCCCCATTTAAAGTGCCCCCAGATTCCCCATTTTTCCCTTAATAATGCCCTTCTCCTATGATCCCACCTCTCTTGAGCTCCTTCTTTCCCTTTATCTCCAAGGGTCCTTGTACAGCCGTCTCTCTCTCCTCCCCTTAAAATAACCCCACTTTATCCATATCTCCCTTATTAACGCCTATTTCCTACTGTTCTTCTCTTTCAGATTCTTTCTTTTCCTTTACCTCCCTGGTTACTTTTTATTAACCTGGTTCCTGTATTTATGTCTGGATACATACTTACTTATAAGTATTTGGTTCTTGGATCCAAATATGAGGGAGAACATGCATCATTTTTTTTCTGAGTGTGTTACTTCACATAGTATAACAGTTTCCAGTTCCATTCATTTACCTGCAAATTTCATGATTTCATCTTTCTTTCCTGCTGAGTAAAACTCCATCATATAAAAAAACCACATTTTCATTATCCACTCATCAGTTGAGGGACACTTAAGTTGGTGCCATCTCTTAGCTATTGTGAAAAGAGCAGCATTTCCCTAATCACAAATGATGTTGAACATCTTTTAAGATGTTTCTTAGCCATCTTTATTTCTTCTTTTGAGAACTCTCTATTCAGCTCCTTAATCCATCTTTTAATTGGGTTGCTTCCTTTCTTGATTGTTTTTTGAGTTCATTATATATTCTGGAAGTTAAACCTCTGTCAGATGTGTCACTGGTGAAGATTTTCTCCCATTCTGTTGGTTTTCTCTTCACTTCCTTGGTTGATTCTTTTGATGTACAGAAGCTTTTTAGTTACAGAGTCCCATTTGTTGATTCTTGACCTTGTTTCCTGAGCAATTGATGTGTGGTTAGATAATTCTTTCCTACACCTATATCTTGTAGGATAATCAGCACATCCAACTTGACTCAGAGCTCACCATTTTGGCTAAGTAAGCTGGGAAGGGTGCCCTGGGGACCCTCTTTGTCACCAACTTCCTAAAACTATGGTAACAGATGGTAGAGGGTGTGCCATGGTTTTGCATGGATGCTGAGGATTCAAACTCAAGTTCTTACTCTTCTTTAACCAGGTGAACCATATCTCCATTCCTGGCTTTCAGAAGAGTGGAATTAACAAAAATCAAGCAGAAATTAATGAAAAAGAAATAAAGAAAACAATACGAGGAATCAATGAATCTAAGAGCTGTTTCTTTGAAATACTAAATAAGATAGACAGACCCTTAGCCCAGTGAACCAAAAGAAATAAAGATAAAATCCAAATCAACAAAATTAGAGATGAAAGGGGAAACACCACAACAGACATCCAAAAGATCCAAAGCATTATAAGGGAAAACTTTATAAACCTATACTCTACTAAATTTGAAAATCTAAAAGAAATTGATCAGTATCTAAAATCATGAGAACAACCAATGTTAAACCAAGAAGAGATCAACAGTTTAAACAGACCAATAACATATGAGAAAATTGAAACAATAATACAAAGCCTCCAGACTAAAATAAGCCCAGGCCCAGATGGATTTACAGCAGAACAACTGTACCAGACATTTAAACAAACTCTATAACCAATACTACTTAAATTATTCAAAATGATAGGAACAGAGGGAGAACTCTAAAACTCATTTTACGAAGCTTCACTCTAATATGCAAACAAGATAAAGACATAACCAAAAAAAGGAAACTACAGACCCATATCCTTAATGAACATAGATGCAAAAATTCTCAACAACATACTTGCAAACCACATAGAGAAGTACATAAAAAAGATCATCCACCCAGATCAAGAAGGCTCTGTTCCAGAGATGCAGGAATGGTTGTGTACATGCAAGTCAATAAATGTCATCAAAGACAAAAAACACATTGTCATCTCAATAGATGCAGAAAAGTCTTTTGACAAAATTCAGCATGCATTCGTGATAAAAGTTCTAAAGAGAATTGGACTGGAGGGAACACACCTCAACGTAATTAAAGCTATATACAACAAACCCACAGTCACATCATTCTAAATGGAAAATAAAAACTGGAAGCATTCATATTAAAATCAGGAACCAGACGAGGATGTCTACTATCTCCACTCCTTTTCAATATAATGCCTGAAACTCTTGCTAGAGCAATAAGACAAGAGAAAGAAATTAAAGGAGTACTAATTAGAAAAGAAGGGGTCAAATTATCCCTTTTTGTAGACGATATTATAAAAAAAATAAGAGATCCCAAAAAAATTCCACCAGAAAATTCCTGGAACTGTTTGACATTTCCAATAAAATGGCAAGGTACAAAATTAATCTACAAAAATCAGTAGCCTCTCTATATACCAATAACAAGCAATTGGAGAAAGAGTGCAGGGAAACCTTCCCACTCACAATAGCTGGAAAAAAATATATATTGGAATAAACCTGACCAAAAACATCAAAGATCTCTGCAATGAAATCTTTAAATCTTTAAAGAAAGAGATTGAGGAAGACACCAGAAGATGGAAGGACTTTCCATGCTCATAGATTGGAAGAATTATTATTGTGAAAATGACCATCCTCCCAAAGCAACACATACATTCAGTGCAATCCCAATCAAAATTGCCATGACATACTTCACAGAATTAGAAAAAAAAATCCTTAAATTCGTGTGGAAGCACAAAAATCCCCAGATAGCCAAAGGTACCCTGAGCACAAAGAGCAATGCTGGGCGGATTATTATACCAGATCTCAAAGTATACTACAGAGATATAGTCATAAAAGCAGCATGGTACTGGCACAAAAATAGACATGTAGATCAATGGAACAACATAGAATACTGAAACCTGAGTGCATGCAGTTTCAGCCACCTGACATTTGACAAAGTTACCAACAACATACAATGGAGGAAAGACAAGATTTTCAAAAATGGTGATGACAAAACTGTAGAAGAACGAAACTCGATTTTTTTTTAATTTTTAAAAATGATTTATTTAATAACAACATACTTAGAAGAAGCATATCATTACAACACAATTGACATATTCAATAACGGTTTCCTGAGGTAGGATGCATCTCTTTCAAATTTGGCTGTAAATTTTTACAAATTTGGCTTTTAGGTTTACAGTTGAATTATTACAGTTATACAATATTGTACTCAGTATAAACCCTATAAGACATAAATTAAATGATGTTTTAACCTTTAAAAAGATCTCCATTTCATTGTTAAAATATAAAATACCATATAGAAAAATTCTTTTTCAATGCAATTGACACTAAGATGTTTGCACATGTGTGTCTGATCTCTACATATCTGATTATTACTAGTCACAATCAGTTACTTTCTGAGCTTGGCATCTGAGCATGGATATAAAGTCACCAGGTAGATTTCAATGGTAATATTTTTCATATCTACTAATTATTAAGGAACAAATTTTTATACGTTGAAGAATTATTATTTTTATTTTTTA
>NW_008331140.1:1961405-1986356 GCF_000622305.1 Nannospalax galili
TTTATTGAGAATTTTTGCATCTATGTTCATTAAGGATATGGGTCTATAGTTTTCTTTTTTGGTTGTATCTTTACCAGGCTTTGGTACGAAACTCGATTTTTATCTTTCATCTTTCACAAAAGTCAACACTAACTGGATCAAGAACCTCAATGTGAAACTGGGAACCCTGAAATATGAGAAGAAAATATTGACAGTAACCTACAAGATATAGGTTTAGGAAAGGATATTCTAAATTGAGCAGAAGTTACTCAGGAATTAAGGTCATCAGTCAACAAATGGGACCTCATTAAACCAAAAACCTTCTGTGCAGCAAAAGAAACAATCAATAATGCAAAGAGAAAACACACAGAATGGGAAAAAATCTTCACCAGGGACACATCTAACACAGGTCTAACATCCAGAATACAAAAAAAAGAACTGGAAAAAACAAAAGAAAAGCAAGAAAGCAAATGATCCCATTAAAAGATGGGCTTAAGGTCTAAACAGAGAGTTCTCAAAGGAAGAGACAAAGATGGCTAGGAAACATCTTAAAAAGTGTTTAATAATGTATATTTTAACATAAATCCATTTAGAGAGATTACGTAGATTCATTAATTTTTCATAGTGCCTTTTTCACGAGTCAGCTGGAGTCTACAATAAACAATATTTGCTGTATATTAATAAAGCTTATATCTCATCAGCAAAAAAGTGTTCAATATTGTTAGTAATTAGGGAAATGCACATTAAAACCACCTTAAGGTTTCACCTTACCCCTGTCAGACAGGCTAGGATCAAGAGAACAAATGAAACCAAATGCTGGCGAGGATATGGACAAAGGGGAATGCTCATTCACTGCTGGTCAGATTGCAAACTCATGCAACCCCTGTGAAAAAGAGTGTGGAGAACTGTTAAAAAACTAAAAGTTAATCTACTATATGACCCAGTTATACCACTCCTTGGCATGTACTCAAAGGACTCACCCTTTTGTAGAGACACCAGTACAAACAAGTTTGTTAGTGCTATTTTCACAATAGCTAAGAGATGGAAGCAACTTAAATGCCCATCAACTAACGAGTGGTTAACAAAAATGTGGTATGTTTACATAATGGAGTTCTATTCATCAGTAAAAGAAAGCTGAAATAATGAAATTTGCAGGTAAATGGATGGATCTAGAAACCCTTACACTAAGTGAAGTAACACAGACTCAGAAACACAAAAGACTTCAGTTCTCCCTCATTTGTGGATCCTAGCACCAAATTCTTATACCTGAGTGCATAACCTGATGCAACTGCAGGGTCCAAGAATAAAGGGAAAGAAGGAACCTGAGAGAGAATAGTAGGAAGAATTATGTAAAAAGGGAGTAAAGAGAAGGAGTGAAGGAGGGCTGTACAAAAACTATGAGAATTAAGGGGAAAAAATTCTCCAGATACACATTAAAAAAAAAAGGCTTAAGCACAGAAAGAGCCCTATGGGGATGGAAGAAAGCCCTTTCAGAAGCAATATGGTTGTTAAATGGAATTCCCAGTGCCAGAGGTGGGTTGCTTCCCTATGAGCTGTTGGCCTGAGGAGCCCTATAGGTCCCTAAAACAAATAAAGGCCATTGCCAATAATGTTGGTTGTACACCAAAAATGGACAGAGAGACCCTATTGCTGAAGATACTGCTTCATGTGAGCATAGGACAGGGAGAAATCAAGCTTGGATTAAGCTGGAAACTCCCTGCCACTGGATGGGTGCCTTTCATGGCACCAAAAAGCAAATGCAAATTACTGGGGGAGAATCATCCCTTAGAATTCTGCTCAATAACAGACCCCACATGCTGCACTCTCAACATACCTGATTTTCATGTACTTCTACAAAGGAGTTAGTATTGTCCTCAGAATATCCAGGAGAAAATAATGGTTTCTAAGATATATTTAGTTTATTCAGGGTTGTTTCAATTATGTTTAAAAAGCACTAATTCAGAGACATGGTAGAAATAAATATCTTCCTCTTTTCAGAAAAGTAATTGCTTAATGAAGATTAAATTATGAACTCCTAAATTCGCCAAAGTCCCTTTTATGAAAACACACATATCATATTCACAAAAATACTTTTATTCTAGTCAACTGTTAATGATGTCTTTGAGCCTATCAAAAGGATGTCTCTTAGTTTAGAACAATTAAAATGTTGCAAATAATTATACTCACCCAGCCTTTTATTTAACTGTTAGTAAAGGAAGAAGCTCTGAGATTTTACCTCACTTGTAAACTCTTAGCCTGCCAGTGTTTCACGTCTATAAATTATCATAACCATTAACTTAGGGCACAATAACTATGCATTTTTCTTAGGCGGTTACCAGATGGAATAAATTATAAATCAAGTTTTGACCTTTGAAAAATGAAAGTTATAAAAATTATTTAAGATCAATTGTTAGCATCATATTATTCAAATGTTGAAATACAGTTGGCTTAAATGAAACAATTTAATTTGTTAATTAGAAAAAGTGGTTACTTTTTTTCAGTTTAACAGTTAAGAACATCACCATGTATGAACCATCTTATTTAATATATGTGAGGATTCCATACTTGAACACAGAATAGAATTGAAATCTATGTTACTGATTAAACCTAGTACTGAGTTACAGGTATATAAATATACAGTGTGTGTACTTTTCTCTCTAAAGTGCATATAGGACAGTTCCAAAATTCCACATCAAGGGCACTAACACTCTCAACTTGTTTATTACTTCTGAGTAAAATGAATTGTTCATGGTGTTTTTTATGCTAAACTAACCATATCAGACACAAACTGTCAAATACAAGTCTGAATAAAATAAAATATTTGATAATTCACCTTTGTTAAGCTATAGAAGATTCCAGTGAATGTGTCAAGCATTCACATTGCTTTTGAAAGTATGTTGAATACATTAGAATGAAATTATTAACATGCATGTGAAATAATCTAGGTGAATCTAGGTAAATTTTTTACACCTGGAATTGCTCTTGATATATCCCGAATATCTAGACCATAATGTAAATAAAATTTAGGCCAAATTATACCAAAATAACATGACTGTAGAAAAAGTTACAACAGGGTATGGATAGATATTTCAGTGGTTAAGATACTGTGCTGCTCTAGGTTTGGTTCCTAGCTAAAACATCGTGGCTCACAACCATCTGTAACACCAGTTTGAGAGTATAGATCCCAATGTTCTGGACTTCATGGAAACCAAGTACACACATGGTACACATAAACTCATGTAGTCAAACACCCCCCTAAACACACACAGATACACATTTTTTAAAAATAAAGTGTTGCTATAAAACATAACTTTATAATAAACTTTTAAAATTCTGTTAAGGTGAGCCCCACAGCTTCCTGGAGCCAGCAGCTTGCTGGGTAAGTTTTGCTGTTGTGCCAGGTGCCTTGACTCCCCAAGCCTCATTCACTCTCGCAGATCCTCCATCCCACCCCATCTCTCCTCCTAGCAGGGGGACTGTCACATTTCTTCCCTTGGCATCCCAGAACTCAGTACTGACTTCTTGGCCCAGACTCTCCACTGCTTCCTGATCCTTTCCACCCAGACCAAACCAATCCCTCTCTCTAGTCCCCACCTCCCATTGCATCTCTGGGCGGCCCAGCCTCACAGATTCCTGGAGCCAGCAGCTTACCTGGGTAAGTTTGGCTGAGCTCACTGTGCTTTGACTCCCCCATCCTCATTCACCCTACCATCTCCCTCACACCATCTCTCTTCCTAGCACAGGCATTGGAGCATCTCTTGTCGTGACACCCCAGACTCATAGACTGACCTCTTAGCCTGTGTCACCAGATTTCTCTCTGCGTCTCTTGCACTATCAAGCAAACCATATAACATATCTTTACGTGCATTATTATCATGTGGTGGGGGAGGGGGAGTAACTTACAAAGAAATGAGCACCCGGTGCCTAGTCCCAGATCTCAGCTCTGGTGGCACCTCTGGCAGTCCAGCTCAGAGCCCTCCTTATCAGACCACTCCCTGGCCATGTCTATATCACTGCTAGCACTCCCTCATGCCTCAGGAGGCAGTGATCTCACCCCAGGTCCCTAAGTGTCACCCCATTCTCTCCTTGAGTAAGCCCAGCTGCTCTAAGTTCTCCATGTGGTCACTCCCACATTACTCGCTGCTCGCCAGCTCCTGTCCCAAGATGGTGCCACAAGCCCCCTCCTTCTGAGTGGCTCACTCTGCCCAGTCTGTTCTCTGTAGCAGGCCCCACCCCTTGGGAGGACTAGAACCCCTGGGAAACACAGCCCAGAATGGCCACTGCTTCCTGACATTTTGCATCCAGACCAAACGAATTCCACTCTGTAGTCCCCAGGTGCCCTCAGGCCTCATCTCATCCCCACATCCCTTTACATCCCTCATGGCCAGCATATTTCCTGGGCCCTGCTCCCAGGCCAGCCCAGCCCTCAAATTCCTGAGACCAGTATCTTTCTTGGAAGGATCCAAACGTTAGGAAAAAGCCTGAGAGCATCTGATCCTTATCCGAGTTGGGCCTCTGTATGAACTCTTGAGCAGCAAGACGAAAGCAATTTGACCACTCCACTATAATATCAAAAGAGAGAACCTGAAGCTTAGACCAACCAGCTTTTCATGCCCAACAAGTAAACCACAAAGGCACATAAAGTTTACAAAAAGAATCAAACCAAAACTCAACAAAGGAAGGCTTGCATTTCACACAAGAATCAGAATCTACAAAACAAATCCACATGTCAAAGTCACAGAGAAAAATAATAACATGAAAAATAAAAATAATATATCACCACCAAGTACCATCAGTCCTCTAGAGGAGTATAATGAGAACCCCCTAGAGATAACGTAGGATGAGGAACTCAAAAGAACAATTATAAACATGATAAAAGAATTCAGTGAATTTAAATAACACACAAAGAAAGAAATCAAAGAACTGAAATAAGATAGGGATAAACTTCTAAATGAATTCAGAAAAGATTTAGAAATATTGAAGCATGCCCAGGCTGAAATGAAGAAGGCCGTGAAACACTCAGTAAGCCAAATATAAATGACAGGAGAAAGCTTCACCAATATGATGAATGAAATGGAAAACAGAATATCAAGACTGAGGGATGAAGTGGACAAATTAGACCACTCAAGCAAAGATTATGAAAAATTTAAGAAAACACAAGAATGTGATATGCAGGAATTCTGTGACACCATTAAAAGACCAAATGTATAAATCATAGGCATACAGGAAGGAGAAGAATTTCAGGATAATGGTATGGACCAGATCTTCAATAGGATTGTAGAAGAAAATTTCCCCAAATTAAAGAAAGACATGCCCATATAAATACAAGAAGAATATAGAACACCAAGTAGACAGGACCAGAAAAACTCTCCATGACACATCATAGCTAAAAACACTAAATGCACAGAACAAGGAGAGAATACTGAAAGCTGGAAAAAAAAAACAAAAAAAACCAAGTCACATATAAAGGAAAACCTATCAGAATTTCAGCTGATTTTTCAGTACAAGCTATGAAAGTCACAAGAGCCTGGACCAAAGTACTCCCAGTTCTAAATGATTACAGATGCCAACCCAGATTACATTACCCAGTCAAAATATCTATTATAGTCAAAGGGTAAAGAAAAATCTTCCATGACATAAATAGGCTGAAATAATTCATGTCCATAAAACCAGACCTTCAAAGAGCTCTTGAAGCAATACAAAGAGCTGAACAAAGGAATGACTATACAAAAAGGTTTAAGGACAGAAACTTAATGAAGGTCTAACTATGGAAATGTACAGCTATAAAAAGAATGTGAACAGTAATAAAAATGACAGGAATCAATATACAACTTTCATTAATAAGTTTAAATATCAATGGACTGAACTGCCCAGTCAAAAGAAACAGACTAGTTGAATGGATTAAGAAAAAAAAAAAACATCTTTTTGTTGTCTGCAAGAAACTCAACTCACTTCTAAGGACAGGCACTATCTAAAGGTGAAAGGATGGAAAAAATTATACCAAGCAAATGGTACTAAGAAAAAAGATAGCATGGCAATTCTAATATCTGACAAAATAGACTTTAAAACTAATCAGAAAAGATAAAGAGGGCCACTTCATTCTGATCAAAAGAATAATTGACCAAGAAGATATTACAATCATGAACATATATTCACCAAACTCTGGTGCACCCCATGCCATAAAATCAGTACTACAGGACTTTAAGACCCAAATTAATCCCAACTCATTAGGAGTGCGGGTCTTCAGTACTCCACTGTCTCCATTAGATAGGTAAATAGGACAAAGAATTAACAGAGAGACATCTGAATTAAACAATATTATACATTAAATGGGCCTAACAGTCATCTGCTGAATATTCTACTCAAGCACCAAAGAATATACTTTCTATTCAGTACCCCATGGAACTTTCTCCAAAACTGAACATATACTGTGGCACAAAACAAACCTCAACAAATACAAAAGATTGAAATAATTCCATGCATTCTGTCAGACCACAATGCAATAAAGCTTAAAATCAACACCAGAAGAAACCCTAGTAACTACATAAACACATGGAGATTAAACAACACACACCTGAATGATGAATGGGTCAAAGAAGAAATTCAGAAAAAAATAAAGTATTCCTGGAACTAACCAAAAATGACAACACAACACACTAAAACCTATGGGACATGTTGAAAGCAGTCCTTAGAGGGAAGTTTATGAGCTCTAGGTGCCTACATGAAAAATTCCGAAAGAACATAAAAAAATGACTTAACAATGCAACTCAAGACTCTTGAAAAGCAACAGCAAATGAAGCCCAAACCCAGCAGACAAGAAGAAATAACAAAAATCAGAGCAGAAATTAATGAACTAGAAACAAAGAAAACAATACAAAGAATCAATGTATCCAAGAGTAGGTGTTTTGAAAAGATAAACAAGACAGACTGCTAGCCCAGTTAACCAAAAGAAAGAAAGAGAACATCCAAATCAACAAATTCAGAAACCGAAGGGGAAACATCACCACAAACACCAACAGGATCCAGAAAGTTATAAGGGAATACTTTAAAATCCTATACATAATTAAATTTGGAAAACCTAAAAGAAATGTACAGGTATCTAAAAGCATGGGAACCACCAAAATTAACCAAGAAGATATCAACAGTTTGAACAGACCCATAACAAATAAGGAAATTGAAACAGTAATACAAATCCTCCCAGCTAAAGAAAGCTCAGGACCAGATGAAATTATGGCAGAATTTTATCAGACATTTAAATAAGATCTACAACCAATACTACATAATTTATTCAAAAAATAGTAATGGAAGGAGAACTTCCAACTTCCTTCTAAAAGTTCAGCATCACTCTAATACCAAAGCCACATAAAGATACAACCAAAAAAAAAAAAATACTATCAACCCATATCCTTAAAGAACATAGATGCAAAAATTCTCAACAAAATACTTGCAAACCACATACAGACACACATTAAAAATATCATCAACCATGATCAAGTCAGTTTTATTCCAGAGATTCAGGATGGTTCAATATACCGAAGCCAATAAACATCATAAATCATGTAAATCAACACAAAGACAAGAAACACATGGTCATCTCAATAGATGCAGAGAAGGCCTTTGAGAACATTCGACATGCATTTATGTACAAAGTGCTAGAGGGACTTGGACCGGAGGGAACATACCTCAACATAATTAAAGCCATATACAACAAACATACATCCAACATCATTCTAAACGGAGAAAAACTGGAAGCATTCCCATTAAAATCAGGAACCAGGCAAAGCTGTCCACTATCTCCAATCCTTTTTAACATAGTGTTTGAAACCCTTGCAAGAGCCATGAGACAAGAGAAAGAAATTAAAGGAGTGATAATTGGAAAAGAGGATATCAAATTATCCCTTTTTGCAGAAAATATGATATTATATCTAAGAGAAGTGAAAAATTCCACCAGAAAACTCATAAGAAATAATAACACGTTCAGTAAAGTGGCAGTTTACAAAATTAATCTACAAAATTCTGTAGCTATTATATATACCAATAAAAAGCAATCAGAGAAAGAGTACATGGAAACAATCCTTTTCACAATAGCTACAAAAAAAAATCTGGGAATAAAATTGACCAAAGACATTAAGACCTCTACAATGAAAATATTAAATCTTTAAAGAAAGAGATAGAGGAAGACACTAGAAGATGGAAGGACTATCCATGCTCATGGATTTTAAGAAGTTATATTTTAAACATAACCATCCTACCAACAGCCATTTATAAATTCAATGCAATGCCAATCAAAATCCCCATGACATTCTTCACAGAGTTGAAAAAAACATCCTAAGATTCATATGGAAGCACAAAAGACTGAGGTTAGCTAAAGCAACCTGAGCACTAAGAGCAATGCTGGGGGGACTACTGTACTGGACTTTAAACTGTTTTACAGAGGTATAGTCAGAAAAACAACATGATAATGGCACAAAAATAGACCCGTAGGACAATGGAACAAAATTGAAGACCCAAATATGAGTGTGTGCAATTTCAGCAACCTGATAATTGACAAAGGGGCCAAGAACATTCCCTTTAAGAAAGAGCATGTTCAGCAAATGGTGCTGGCAAAACCAGATCTCCACCTATAAAAGAAAGAAAGTAAACCCCTATCTTTCACCTTGCACAAAAGTCAACTCCAAATGGATCAAAGACCTCAATGTGAAGCCTGAAACTCTGAAACTGTTAGAAGAAAACATTGGCAATAACCTACAAGACATAGGTTTAGGAAAGGATTTTCTAAACCGGACATCAGTTACTCAGGGAACAAGGTCAAGAATCATCAAATGGGACCTCATTAAACTAAAAAGCTTCTGTACATCAAAAGAATCCACCAAGGAAGTAAAGAGAAAACCCCCAGAATGGGAGAAAATCTTCACCAGCAACACGTGTGACAGAGGTTTAACATCCAGAATATATAAAGAACTTAAAAAACAAAGAATCAAGAAAGGAAGTAACCCAATAAAAAGATGGGCTAAGGACCTGAATGGAGAATTTTCAAAAGAAGAAATAAAGATGGCTGAAAAGGAACTTAAAAGGTGCTCAACATCATTAGTGATTAGAGAAATCCAAATTAAGACCACTTTAAGATTTCAGCTCATCCCAGTCAGACTGGCTAAGACCAAGAGAATAAACAATACCAAATGTTGAAGAGGCTGTAGTGAAAGGGAATGTTCATCCACTGTTGATGGGATTGCAAACTTGTTCAACCCCTATGGAAAGCAGTGTGCAGAATTCTTAAAAAACTACAAATGAACCTATCATTTGACACAGTTGTACCACTCCTTGGCATATACCCATAGAACTCATCGTATTGCAGAGACACTTGTACATCAATGCTTGTTGCTGCTCTTTTCATGACAGATAAGAGATGAAGGCAACCTAAGTGTCCCTCAACTGATGAGTGGATAAAGAAAATGTGGTTCATTTATACGATGGAGTTTTACTCAGCAGTAAAGAAAGTTTAAATAACGAAATTTGCAGATAAATGGATGGAACTAGAAACTTTTATAGTAAGTGAAGGAACACAGACTCAGAAAAACAAACAAAAAAAGATGTGTGTTCTCTCTTTAAGTGAGTATGTATTCAGATATAACTACAAGAACCAGGATAATTAAAAGGAACAAGGGAGGTAAAGGAAAAGAAAGAATCTGAAAGAGAAGAACAGTAAGAAACAGGCATTAATAAGGGAGATATGGATAAAGTTATGGTTATTTTCAGGGGACGGCAGGGCTTATGGAAGGACGCTTGGGGATAAAGGAAAGGAAAGAGATCAAGAGAGGTGGTTCCATAGGGGAAGGATATTATTAAGGGAGAAATTAGAAAAATGGGATCACTTTAAATGGGGAAACCATGGTGGGAGGGTTAGACGATTGGAGAGATAAATAATGCCTACCTAGTTTTAAAAAACCAGAGGGATCCATATTAATCGAACAACCTACTGATAAATTATATGTACAACTAGCTCAAGGAATATAATACATGTCTAGGCAAGGTTTTTCTGAGACTGTTTGGTCTTTGCCCAAATTTTTTCTACATAGCACATGGTAATTAAAAGTACCAGACTAGTGGAAGTACCCTTCTTGGATATCTAACAGCCATACTTTGAGGCCTATACTAATTTGGTCAGAGGGTCATAAAGGACAGTTTTTGCTCCTTGTCCTCCTAAGTAGACTAAACTCCAGGGGACTATGAGCATCTCTCACAATATCCTGTAACTGTTGTGTCACTCATCCTCTTGTTGAAGGAGGCCACTGAGACCCCAGGAAATGAACTTGAACCAGTGTCCCATCTACAAAGAGGAGGGTCAACACAGAGGAAACATTTCCTCCATGCCTCCAAGTGAAGCCATCCATGGTGGAGCAGGACCTTTGACTTATCTTCACATAGATGGAACTGATAAAAGAAAGGAACCAAGGGCTTCTCCCCGGCCCATGCGACCCCTGATGAACAGTTCCTCAAACTACCTTAAGAGTAAAATAAGTTGGTTTATCTGGCCAAATGTATGGTCTTAAACACCCAAAAAGAAAGTATAACCAAATATTAAAGGGATCAATATAACTCTTTAAGATTCCATGTGTATAGCTAAAGCTACATAACAAGAAACAATGCCAGACAAGAGATACCTTCCTCTGAGTTCTTGCCCAGTGTGGCCCAAGAGACTCCCAGAAAGTAACCCAGCATAGAAATGGGAAAATGAATACCAGACCCCTATCTTACCTGAAGGAATATTGTCAACTGATTGCTACTAGATGAGGAAGAGCTGATCTTTCTAAAACAAGGAACTCTAGATAGACTGATTAGATTAAGTGGATGGACAAGCAATGAAGATTGTCTGGGAATGCTGACAACACAGTGGACAGTAAGAGGAATTACAGATTATGTGGGCTCCAGTGTGTGTGGGGGCCAGACTATGGGATGGTGCCATTTGGGATGTTGGTGCATAGATTAATAAGACTTTGGGGGATATTCTGTGTGAAATACATACAAAAAGTCAACAAATAATAAAATGAGTTAAAAAAATAATTAAGATTCAAAAACATTAAAAATAATAAAGCTCATAGTGGAAGAAGAGAATGAACTCATCTGACTTCTACACACACACTCTGCTCATACACACACACAGACACATACACACACAATAATAAATTAGAATTTTAAATTAACAACCTTAAATTAAGTATTACTGCACTACCAAAACAAGAAAGTTGCAATATTTGAAAATTACAAGGCTTTAGATCTCACTATGAATTTAAGTGAAAAATTACAAGAAACCTAATAATCCATATTTAGCATTATATGAAGGAAATTACTGTGACCAAAGGTGATTTATTCCAGGCACGCAAGATTAGTTTAAAACTCAAAAAATGTCATTTAATGTAATATGCTGTATCACCAAAGAGAAAAAAAAATATATAGTCATTTCACATGCAGGAAGTATGCTTTCATGACATAAACCCTGACAAGCTGGAACAGAACAGAATCTCCCACATTCTGAAAATTGGTATGTATAAAGAAACCAGGGCTTGGATGCTGAGCACTTTCTCTGAGACCATGAAGAAGATAAGGTTGACAAAGCTCATCTCTTGTTTTCAACATTGTGAAGGATCTTGCTACGTTATTTAGGGAAGTAAAAGAAACAGTGTCATACCCACTGGAAATCATTATCACTGAGTCTATTTGCAGATGACATACCTTGAATACAAAACCTATTAATAACAAAAATTGACTATAGCTTATTTGAATTAATAAAGGAGTTCATCAAAGATAAAAATATACTAATATTTGAAAACCAATTATATTTCTGTACTCTAACAATAAGAATTCAAAATGAAATTAAGAAAATTTAGATTTTAAAAGAATCACAAGTGAACTTTCAGGTGTAAATTAACAAAAAAAAATTTTACACTGAAAACTATCAAATGAATTGAAAGAAATTAGACTATATAAATAAATCAAGAGACATTCAATTTTTTTATATCTTAAAAACATTGCCACCAGATGGTATTATAACTTTGTTTTTAAAATTAGTGGTTTTTTTTTACTAAATATTTTTATCTATTTCATACAGGACAGCTTAAATAATCTTAGTCATCTTTGCACCCCTGTCCCCAATAGAACCCTCCTATAGTCCCCCGCCTCACTGGAACCCATATCCTAGGTCATCCTTGCTAAGGCCCACTGGGTTGTCACTGTTTGCAACCAGTCCCCAGTGCAAGTCCATCCACTAAGTCTAATCAACCTATCCAGAGTCCTTGTTTTAAGAAGATCAGCTCTTCTTCATCTAGCAGCTATCAGTTGCCAACATTCCTTCAGATAAGATTAAATTCTGATGTTCATTTTCCCCGTTCTGTGCTGGATTATTCTCTGCCTGGGTTTGCAAGGGGACTTGTGTATGCTGAAATCATTGCCATAGAATCATATGCACAAGTTCCCAGGAGCTTGTAGGACTCTGTTTCCCTATGGTCATGCATCTCCTCCCCGGCTCTTACAATCTTTCCACACCCACTTCCATGATGGTTGCTGAGCCTTGGGTGGGAGAAGTTTAATAAAGGGATCCTGTCCAAGGACCAGCATTCAGAAGACTCTTGATCTCTATACTTTGGCTCTTTGTGACATTTTGTGTTCCTGTCCCTCTGCTGCACGAGGAAGCAACAGGAAGATTCATTAGTGTCCTCTTCATTATACCTGTTCCATGTTCCATGAGACTTAGTTGCAGAGGTTGCATTGTAAATGTGTCACTAGGGCCTAGGCAGTTCATAGACTATGTTAGTGTGTCACCAGTTGTGGTCCTTGGTAATAGTCTCTGACTTGTGTAAAATGAGTTTCTTTGATGAGTGGTGAATTGGATATTTGTCTGTAAGCATAAGGATACATATTTTGCACAGAATAAGAAATCACATTATTCTTGTGATGTGACAGTTTTGGGGTTTTCTCCAAGATCTTTGGCTACTCCAGCCATGTGTATTAGGGTATGCTTACATTACCACACCTGAGTTTCGTCCCTTTGAGTAGGTGTTTAATCAAATTAGGTAGCTGTTGATTGCCCCCAAGATAAGAGTACCACTTCTGCACCAATAAAGTATGCTGTGCTCGCCATTGGTTTGGATATTTGGTCTTGAAGCTGGTGTTGAATCATTCATTGATGTTTCCCCTTGGTGCCTTCATAGCACTTTCCAAAGTTATGAGCTCTAGCCTTCAGGGCAGTTGCTGCTCTATTGCTCCAAATCCTGTGTCTGAAGTATGCTCTATCTTTGGCAGTAGGGTATTACCTTCAAGTTCTTGGAAACCATCAAGGATTATGGCAATAGCCTGAGTACTTTTGGGAGTCTCTTGGACCATCCTGACCAAACAAATAGCAATTGTGTTTTTCACACAACTTACAAAGCTGAAATTGAAAGTTATTGGAGAGTCAAAGTTCCCAAATAATCAAGACATTTCCAAAGAAAAGAAATACTCTAGAAAATTACAAAGTATTAAATAGAAATCATTAAGCCATCAACCCACAAAAGATCAAATAAACCATGGCTATACAGTCTTCAAACAAACAAAAAAAGTAAATAAAAATAAAGCTGCCAACTTGAGAATTCTGCAAGTTTTTCTTTCTTCTCAAAAGGCATATTACTCTGTCCTTAGTATATAAGTCGTTGTTTTGGGCCACATTTTAAAATTTTAACACAGACTTAGGAGAACAAAGGACATAAGTTATCCCTCAAATATGGCTCCTAGCACCAAATCTTTAAAATTCCAGGTCCTTTTAATAAGATGATCTTATACAGAAGTCCCTTCTGCATAAAATAACTACCATCATCATGACTTCAACTGAGCCTGATTGTTAAATATAGTCATAATTGGGCTTGTTGACAGTTGTGCTCAATCATTAAAGGAGTGACAAGCAGGGTCACTGGACCATCACCTGACTATCGAGCCACTCTTCCCAGCCAACTTGTCCAGCCTTGGAAGACAAAAGAAAAATGAGGAAGAACCCAATAAAGTGATGTTTTTGGAAGCCCTTGTCAAGAAACTCCAATGGACTCTCATATGAACATTTGAAAATTGCCCTGTTCTGACTTTTTTTCTAGTTCCCTGTCTAGAACTTGTAATGCTAATTACTGTTGCCTTTACTTCTCCTTCACATCTCCTATTCCTGATTCAAGGACTTTCTTTTCCCCTTAGAGACAAGAGTTATGCAATTTGGGAGTCTTTTAGATAGACTCATTGAAGGGGTACTCCAATTGACTCACCCTGTGTCCCTTCTTCAGCATGGAAGAAGCCAGAGTCATCTGAGTCCCTATTCCCTATGGAAATTTGGATAGCCCCTTCAGAGGATGGTTTGATAAGAATAGGAGGTAGTAACTGGCTAGCAGTTAGGGTAAAAGACCCCAACAAGATGCGTCCAGCTTCTGGGCTAAAAGTCAAAATATACTTGGGCCTGTCAGCAACACATTCTGTTCCAAAGGCCAAAAATGTCAAAATGTCAAAAGTGTTTGGGAGCTTGTATCTAATCTTTAAAAGATTTTAGGGTTACCTCTTCAGAGAGGAAAATGTTGGAGTGAAGGGATTGGGAAAGGATTTGATCAAAACACCTTATATGCATGTATGAAATTCTCAGTAAAATTTTTGTAAAAGTTAAAAAAAATTATTTGTGGCCAACGGCCCTGTGGGTGGTTGGATTCACAGCACATCTGATCTGGGGCCTCCTGGCCACCTATCTCTTGGCCTAAGGGCCTGGTGTCAGGCATAGCCAGAAGATGGTTGAGATCACCCACTGTGGTGCTAGGGGTGGGCATGCAGGTGGCCACTGTGACACACATCCATGGTAGAGTGCCAAGAAAGAACTTGGCATTTAAGACAGTGGCTAAAATGCAATGATAATGGTGGTGACAGTTCTTGGCAAAACACAGATCTGGAAAGATGGCAACCACCCATCTTTGCCATGCCCTACTGTACCTCTCTTGCCAGGGTCTGGGTATGAAGGTGGCCACCGCACTGAATGCCCATGGTTGGTTGGCCATTATCATCCATATGACAAGCTGAGCACACGCAAGAATCAACTTGGCAACTACAAAAGAAAATGGCTGAACAGCCGATGGTGGAGGTGAGAGTTCTCAGCAAAACATGGGTACATAAGCCAAATGCTCTGTCTTATACAGGAGTAAAATTGTTTGGACAGAGCAATGAAGACATAAAAATAATACATGAAGTGGCTAAACTAACTGTATTTTGTTCTAGCTGACTTTGGCTTTGCCCTGTGTTTTGGCCCAGCCATTCCCAATGTAACCAGCCAGGCAGGATATCTCATATAGGCAATTTCAGGGATTACATTGTTGTACAGTACTGGAAATCTTACAAGTAGTGAGGTAGCATGTTCATTTAGCATGTGCCTGATAGCACATCCCCACATTCAGCTGTACCTGCATCTCCATAGAGCTCATTGTTTCTGAAAATCTGAGAAACTTATTTTTTCTTACCCTAAACTTTTTGCTAACTGAAAACCTCTTTATTAACTGAACTGCCCCTGGTCTGGTGTAACTATGGTTACAGGATGTAATTGTGGTTTTAAGCTTTATAAACCCTGCTTCTCCTTCGGTTTAGAGTTCTTTGGAGCATTTAGCTCCCTCTCTAACCATCAGCTAATAAAGAACTGATTTGACCAAAAAACTGTGACATTACTCTGACAGTATTACATAGGAACCCGTGAAATTGAAACAGTGAACCCCTCCCAGGCGTATGGAACTGTGTTTGCCTCCCATGAACTTGTCCTGTGAGTCTGTAACTATGGATGTCTCTCACTAGCCTGGAGCTATGGTCCTTCGCATCAGTCTGGAACTGTAGTTGTCTCCCTTGAACCTGGAATTATAGTTGTCTCCCAAGAGACTGAATCTGCGTTTCTTCTTGTGAACTTGAGTTTTGTCATCTCTCATGAACCAGAGCTTTGGCCCCTCTCTGTGAGCCCAGAACTGTAACTGCCTTCCATGAAATAGGGGTTTTGGCCTCCTCCTTCAGTCCTGTACCTGAAGTCATCACCCAGGAGCCTGAAGCAGTGACCATACCAGTGAGCTGGAGCTGCAGGATCTCCTGTGAAACTTCAGCTATTGTCCATTCTAGTGAACTGGAGTTGTGGTGTGCTCCAGAATATCAAAGTTGTGGTCCCCCCAAGTGATTTGAAGTTATGGCCTTCTGCTCAGGAACCTGGAATGGTAGACACCCCTTGTGAACTGGAGCTGCTGTTCCACTTCCTCAGAATCAGAGCTGTGCTCCCATCTAATGTAATTGGAATCGTCGTTCTTTTCTGTCAGCTGTAGCTGTGGTCTCTACCCATGAACATGAAACTATGGTCCTAACCCATGAACCCCTGTAGCTGTGGTTCCCTCCAGTGAACATGGAACAGAGATCTTCCCCATGAGCTGGACTGTGATCCCGCCCAGTGAGCTATTGATGTGGTCCCATTGGGTGAGCTGGAGCTGTGCTTCCCTCACATGAGTTAGAGTTGTGGTCCCTTTAAGTAGACCTGGATCTGTGGGCCTGTCCTGGAAACCTGGAGTCATGATGCTCTCCTGTAAACCTGGAGCTGAAGTTGGCTCCTGTGAACCAGAACAATGATCCCCTCCCATGAGCCAGAGCTGTGGCCCCCTCCTGTAAACTGGAACTGTGGTCCACTCCCATCAACCAGGAGCTGTGGTCCCCCTTCCTTTAACATGGAGCTGTAGTTCCCTGCTGTCAAATAGAAGCTGTAGTCCCCTCCCATCAACATGGAGCTCAAAGAGAAGATGTGGTACCCTCCAGTGAACTTTAAACTGAGATCCTTTCCTGTCAGCTAGAGTTGTGGACTACTCCCATGAACCAGAGTTGTGGTCCACTCCCATGAGCTGCAGAAGTGAACTCATAACTGTGGTTCTTTCCAGTGAAGTGAGAGCTGAGGTCTCTTCCTGTGAGCTAGAGTTGTGGACCCATCCCTGGAGCGTGAGGTGTAGTGCCCTCCCGTGAGCTAGCGCAGTGGTTTCCTCCCATGAAAATGGTATTGTGATCTCCTCCCATGAATCAGGAGCTTTGGTCCCCTTGCATGAATGTGAAGTTGTGGTTTCCTCCTAAAAGTTGGAGGCCAGGGTCCCTCCTGTGTGGTAGAAATGTGGTTTCCTGCTGTGAGCTGGACCTGTGATCCCCTCCCATGAGCCAGAGTTGGGATCCTTTCCTATAAGCTGGAGCTGTAGGCCCTTTCCATGATCTTATAGTTGTGGTTCCCTCCTGTGAATCCATAACTCCTCTCCTGTTCAATGGAGCTCTGATCTCTTCTTGTGAGGTGGAGCTTCTGTGAACCTGGAGCAGTGGTCACCTACTACCAGTTGGAGTTGTGATTCCCTCCTGTGAGCCAGTGCTGCTCTCCCCTCATATAACTGGAGCTGTGGTCCCCTTCTGCAAAGCTGAATTTGTGGTCCTTTCCTGTAAGTTGGAGCTGTGGTTCTCCCCCAACCCCCGAAACTGGAGCTGTGAACCCCTCTTGTAAACCTGGAGTTATGAAGCCCTCTTGAAAACTATAGCTGTGGCTGTTTCCTGTGAGCTAGAGCTGTGGTACCCACCCCCAACCCTGTGAGAAGGAGCTGTGGTCCTGCCCTGGGAATTGCAACAGTAGTCGTCTCTTGTGACCTGGTATTATGGTTTCCACCCATGAGCTAGAGTTGTGGTCCTCCTGTGATCCTGAGCTGTGGTCCCCTCACATGAGCCTAAATTTCAGACCCCTATCATGAACCACAGTTTCCCATTTATCTGGCAGTAGACTGATGGTTGGGCAGAGAAGAGCATGGAGGACATCCTAACATTGGGCAGCAGTTTCAGACATCTCTGAGTGAATACATTCTTCACAGCAGAAGCTTTGCCTCCTATGCTGGGACAGGAGAGGCCTATGTTATTTTCAGATTCTGGTCTAGGAAGGATTGATTTTCTGTAATGGACCTCAGAGTTCTGGTGAGGCCCTGCTACGGTTCTCTATCCACACCTAGTATCTGGTATCAAATTCTTGATGTTAGACCTCTCCCATTCTCAGGTACCAAGAGGCTTTCCATTATTTTTCTATTCCTCTTTTGGAGCCCTAGTATGACTTCATTCATGCCCTAATTGAACCTCTAGTGATAAAGATTATAGCTTGGAAGTTTGAATAAAAAGAAATAGAAAATATTGTATAACTGAACTGATATAATCCTCAAAATAAAAATATGTAATTAAACATGCAGGAAATATACTCAAAAACATAATAATAATAAAATATTTAAAATTTTAGTTATTTATTAGAGTATAATTTGAAATTTAGTCTACATAAGAAAATCTGTTTTGATGCTTGTTAGTGTGTATAAATTCAGTAACATTAGTCTGTGTTCATATTTATAAAAACTACAAGGATGGATTCTGAAAATTGTTATTTTCACTAGATGGAAAGTATACAATATGTTATAAATGTAAAAATTTTATATATATTGTAGTGTGATGTATTATACATACTGTATGTTTTATATTTATATATATTATACAGTCGGTAGTCCTGTAGGAATATATTACTGTATAGATTACATATTACACATGGTATGTATTTAGAACTATAATGAAACATCTAAATTTAATACTTTTATATTTACAGATAGAAGATAGGAAGAGGCATAGATATTTGAACTATAATTAGTAAGATAGGGGAGTCCCTTGAATATAAGGGACGTTTAGACTATCATATATACAGAAGAATGATAAGATTTGGGTGATGTTTATGAGCTATAGTGCAGGGGACTTTCAATACAAGGAATTTTTTTTCTTTTAGCAATTTAATGCTTCATATGTTTTCACTCCTATGACAACCCATTTCACTTTTACTAAATGGTCCTATTTTTATACTTGGTTTCTATAGTGTATCATAATCACTATATAAGTATGGTGTGTTTGCATTACTTTATTTCTCTTGGGATAGATATTCACAAATATCTATAAAAATTACAATATAATTTGAAGTGCCTTTACAATGATTTATTGAATTTTATAGGGAACATGATATTTTTTTCATTGAACATAATCTCTAGAAACAGTGGATGAGACTTCGCTTAGCTCTCTGAATTCTCTTTACCAGGATCCTGTTCAGTTGGTATCAGTCAAAATATGTTATGTACAGAAAACAATATTAAGAAAGAAATAACATGGTCTCAGTTCAATTGTTGACTCAATACAAACAATCAGATATTTCAACAATTTACATAAAAAAGTTTTCTTCTCTTCCCAAAATGTTACTTATGAATGTATGTATATGTTCAGTTCATCTGTATTTCAAGTTGCTGCTCGATGTATTGTGCTAAGTTTATTGAACATAAGATTTTTCTTTCAGATGAGTTTTAACATTGCCAAATCTTAATACTTAAATTTTAAAAGATGGCATAATATATTTTAATTTAGTTTCCAATAATTCTGCAGGAATGCTGTTTAAAATCACTAAAACTGTCGAAAGCACACCCACAAATGACACAGAAATATTTCCAGCTCTTATTGGAGGTTACTATCACCAGCCTTAATTTATGGCGAGTTTTCAAATAATTTTCAGAAGTATTTCTGTGGACAACATTCTGTATTTTGGCCTGCAGAATGTGGAGCATGGGTCTCACAAAAATGTTGTTACCATCCTTCTTTTGATTTGATTTATAAGAGTTTCCCAATGCCATTCTTTCAGTGAGGGGATGGTAGTAGTACGCTCTCAAAGGTCTTCCAAACAGGTTCCTTTCGTCATCATTAATGGGAGCATTTGACTGAAGAACAGCTGTATATTTTTGCTTTACCCTCATGTTATTTTGAGGACCTGCAGGGTGAGAAAAATGTCTTCTACAAAATAGTTGGATAATCATTCTATTTATTTCATAATTGTTAAAGAATGGAACTCTCCTAGACTGTAAACGTTGAAGCAGCATTTTGGCATATATGGTGTTATGACAGTAATTACTTATCTTCATCTCCACTTTCCCTGGATAGAATACTATTTTATCAGCCAAGGGCTTCTTTTCATCAATTTGTAATATTGGGATACTCAGATAGATAATTCTAAACAATCTTAACCTAGGAATTATCAATTTTCTAGGTATAGGTATTTGAAATGGAGGAGAGTTTCCTATTAGTTCTTCATGTGGGGGATCAATTTGAGTCTTCTCTTCTTCATGTTTACAATTTTTTGCTGCTTGTGGATCTGTATCCTCATGGGAGCTTGATGAACTTAGATCTCTGATTGATAGACTATTATCTATCTGAGAATTTGTGTTGGTATCAGCAAGTGAAAGTTCTTTCTCGGCAGTACAGGCATTTGAATCTTCAGTTTCAGAATTTCTGAGAGCATTTTCTACTGGATCATTTTCTTCTTTAGGGGGAGTCATTCTAGATTTTCTTTGGGAGGAAAAAAAAACATGAAAATTCTATTAAATTAAGTAATGCTCCACTTCATCGTAAATCAGTATTTTATTATTTACAAAAAGCATGTAACTGTATTTACATTCTTCTTCAGAACTACAAACATTTTATCAGTCTTAAGCTCAGAAAATAAAATAAATAAATGTGTGAATCAAGGGAAGAACATAATACTCTTATGAGGTATTTTTCTTATTATTTAAAAAATATATAAAAACCTACAATTATATATATATTCTCATTTGGATATTTTGTGAATATGCATATAAAACATGCTATTCTGGAAATAAATTACATTTATTCCTCTTTGGATGGCAAATCTAATACAATTTTCATGACTTACGATATACGTTAAAGGGCTGGAGAGATGGTTCAGCAATTAAGTTCACTGTCTGCTATTGCGGAGGACCCAGGTTCAATTTCCAGCACCGACATAGAAGCTTACAACCATCTGTAACTCCAGTTCTACAGGAATCCAATGCCATATTTGGACCTCCGAGAGCACTGCACAACATTGGTACATTTGCATACATGCAAGCAATATACTCATACACATAAAATAAAAATAATAAAATATTATTTTTAAAAGATTTGTGTTACTCTACTGACTTTGAGCTTTAAACTGAGAGAAATGTAAAAGATATTCTTAAGTTTATGTATGTTTAACCAGGTGTGGTGACGCACACCTTTAGTCCCAGCACTTGTGAGGTAGAGACAGGTGAATCTCTGTGAAATTGAGGCCAGCCTGGTCTGTATAGCAAGTTCCAGGCCAGCTGGGGCTATAGGGAGACCCTATCTCAAAAAAATAAAAAACACAATAAAACAAAATTGAGTGTATATGTATAGGAGAGAATTAAGTGTCAAATCTTTGTGGTCAACTTTTGAATCTAGTCTTTTAAAACAATATCTATACAAAGAAGAACAATTAAAATTTGTATATATTGAAGTCAGGGAGGGTAAGAGAGTAGAAAGATGTATGGTTAAGTTCAAATTCAGAGTGTATCTTATGAATTTAATACTCAGTTTTCATTTGCATTGCCTTGTTTTAGTCAAGTTGATGAAAACTGCAGAATGCTTTACAGCTGTCAGTAGATGATGAAGCTCTCAAGGCACTGCTCTCCTCTAACCTCACTTCTCTTATTCTGTCTTATATCTTCCTTCCTGTCATTTCCCTGCTTAAGTATTTTTAGTGGCTCCTAATTCTATGACCAATATTTTTCCAGTTCTTTTATGTAAATCCACTTAGAATAACCTCAGTTTGGCAATTTCTTCATAACAGAAAGATAAATTGGGAAATTTTTTTGTTATGTTTGTTTAAAATTTTTGTTTTTTCTGTTCTTTGAGAATTTCATACAGATGTGCAGGATATTTTCATCATATCCACCCCACGCTCTCTTCCATCCCCACAAACTTCTATCAGACACCTTCGCAAGACCACTCCCATCTTTATACACTCTTCATCCTTTTATTATTTTCTTTATAAATCACTGAGCCCAGTTAGATCTGCCTATATGTGAATGGGGGTGTGGCCATTCACTGGAGTATGGGCAACATGTGAAAGACCATACTCTTGAAGAAAACTGACTCTCCCTCCTCCAATAGCAATCAACATTCATACTTCCAGAACATGTCTTGTGGCTGCTTGGGAAAAAAGCTTCAACAGTCTTACATATCTGTGAAACCTGTGAACTACAATAATGACCAGCTTGGTGCTACTATTAAAATAATGCCTTTAATGTTAATGGGCATAGACAAATGATTTCTGATTAGATTTAATTTATGCTCATCAGGAAAGAATTCGTTCTTGCTGCTATAAACCAGGCCAAGAACTCATAACTGAGGAAATCGTAAACTCTCATAGAGACTATACTACTGTTATTTTATTAATGGACAAAACTGACTTCTAAGTACGTTTTGTTAATGGACCAAACTGACTTCTAAATACCAGAGATTTTTGCAGCTGTCATCCCTGGTCAAGGAAGCTGATGAATTTCCATGACATGAATGGCAGTTAATAAAGAGGCTCACAACTAGTCAAAGTATGGAGAATAAGTGACTATGGATTTCTCCATCCCAAAGGGAAAATCTATATCATCCCTGCTCCCTGCAAGGCTCTGTAAAATTCACTAACACGCGACCAGAAAAATTGAAAGAAGAAGAGATCAGAGAGGACTATCACCAAATATTGTCTTGTGGACATGGCAGGGTCATTACATTCATGAGCTCACGGCAGCTATGACTATCCACACAAGATCAAGGCAGTAAAAATGCATGTATAGTTAAGGTAGAGACTAATGAGACCTCACACCTACCTGGAACATTTAATTTATTTTTAACTAAAAAAAAATTATAGTGAGGAAAAGAAAATGCAAGTAGCCTGAAACTATATCAGTAGAAATTTGGGAACTATATATGACTTTTCATTTCTTCATGACCAACTCTCATGAACTACCCTAGGTAGAATTTTTGCACAGGTGAGTGGAATTCAGACTCCAGTCTGAGAACCTCTATCTTCTGCCTCCAACTGTGTTGATAAGTTTCTCTCTACTAATCACTCAAATATGCTTAGGGTTTTCTTATGGAGTTGAATTTTTATTGCAGTCTTATCTTTTCCTTTAACGTAACCCTTAAATATTTTTAAGTGCTGCAAATTAAGAATAGCTTTTGACTATTATAAACCCTTTACATTTTTGTTTTATTGAAGGCAGCGATCATAATGAGATTTCATATTATAGTTTTCATTTCATAGTGCTGAATCTAAGATCATGGAACCATACACTCCTCATTTACAACTTTTAATCTTTATATATTTTCATTATTGCTAAAGGTAATTGTTATGATTCTATATTCTATCACAATAATTTCTTTCTATGTTCTTTCCCTGATCTTTCTTTTCCTATTTATTTGTTTAACATTGTGTGAGAGCATATGCTGTGTGTATGCTGCTGTGCGGATGTCAGAGGAGAATTTTCAGGAGTCAGTTCTTATCTTTTAAAATGGTTTCCAGTAATCAAACTGACGTCATCAGGCTTGGGCAGCAAGCACTTTTACCCACTAAGCCAAACTGCTTCCTAATTTATTTCTTCTCCACTTTTTAGGCATTCTTCCTTAAGAAACTCCTCAATTATCTAAAGTACTTTTTAAAATCTTTCAATTTACATTTTTAATTTTTTATAATTTCATCCATAAGTCCAGTATTTACATCATTTTGAACCCTGCAATCATTTTAAAATATTCTACTTGGAGTGCCCATAATGTCTTCAAACACTACAACTGTATTTATGGTGCCTACCTGAATTTCTTTCAATTTTTATCTTTTCACATTTAGCAATAAGAGGCAATCTCTGAAATTTGGCATCATTAGCAATTGCAGTTATGGTAAAGAAATAAATAGAATCCAAACTTTATACTCAAAAATAATCAAATTAAACTCACAGTTTTAATGATAATAATAAAAGTGGATGATTTTCAGTGAGGACAAGATCCAGCAAATTGGTGAGAAGTGAAATGCTCTGGTCACCTAGATCTTGTCAGATACACCTTTAAAAGAAGCCAAAATATTTCATGAAACAGAATATTCAACCCCTGCACGCTTTCCTACTCCCTGTGAATTGTTCTTATTTTGATTTATTCTTTAGTAGGAGATTGGACTTATTCTTACATGCAATGGTACCATGAAATTCATTGCTTCTTTTTAAATTCTGAAGAAGCATTTTACATGTGATATATTGAATGTTCATATATTCATAAAGCTATCATAAGTGTTTATACTATTACACTAAACTAAGATAAATACCAAAAGCATATATGTTATATAAAAGGCTTTCTGTCTTATTGAAAGAAGTCACATCAAAAAAAAATTCACAGTAGAATTGGTAAATTATATATTCTTCACTATATTTCAAGGCTTATATCTTTAAATACCTAAGAGTCTGATGCCTCCTCCCTTACTTTATAATTTCCTAAAGGCTCAGCCAATGGGTATGGGTTTATGTTAGGATCACATTCTGCTATTCTCTTTTTCTGGGCTAAAGGAAGAGTTTAACCCCAAGGTCGATGACAGCCTGATCTACATAATAAGTTCTAGGCTAACCAGGGATACACAACAAGACCCCTTCACATACAGAACAGACACACATAAATTAGACTATTCAAAATGGTAAGAATAAAACACTCAATGAGTTGATAATTAGGGCACTAAAGAAACACAATATTACATAATACTCTTTTTCCAAATGCTTATTTTCTAAAACATCTCATCAAAAGATATAAATGAACATGAGTTTTACAAACATTTTGCAAAAAAAAGTTCTTTTGTAGTTTGAAAGGTACATAGGGAGTTTATAAAGTAGACAAATTTTCACTGTTTGTAGATTACTTTAATAATATTTAGAAAATCCCATAGACTGCTCACATGAAACTGCTAAAATATTGAACTTAGTAAAACATTAGTATATAAAATAAATGTACAAAAATCAATAGGGTTGTTCCATAACAAAAAGAAATTCTGAAAGAGAA
>NW_008331140.1:1986496-1996901 GCF_000622305.1 Nannospalax galili
ATATATAAGCTTATGTGCTGGAACATACCTATAAGCCCAGTATAGTACTCTGGATAAAGTAAGAAGGATCAGGAGTTCAAGCCCAGCTTCAAAGAGATAGTAAGTTTGAAGTCACCTTGTGCTACATGATACCTGTGTTTGAGGAAATAACCCATGCTTCATTAGATGATCCCACACTCATTAATATACAGTGAACACTAAATGGGCTTAGAGAATATTAAAAGAGAGCAAGTCAAGTTGGTAGGGGAAAGTTGGAGAAGGGGAGAAATGGGAAGGGGGTGTATTAGATCCAAACACATTATATACATACATGAATATTAAATAATATATTCAATAAAAATATGTATCTGAGGAAAACAATTACCCAAAGGTGTGAAATATCTCTGCAGTGAAAATTATAGAACAAAGATAAAAGATGTAAAAGAATACAAAGTAGACGAACTTTTCAGATTCAGAGTTGAAAAAAATTAGTATTATTAAAATGTCCACACTACCCAAAGAAATCTATAAATTAAATTGATTTCCCACAAATTGTCATGATATTCTTTGCAAACCTAGAATATTCAATTTTAACTTTAAATAAAACTATAAAGAAATTCCTAAATAGACAATGTCTTTATGATATAAAGGAACAAAATGAAAAATGTTCTTTGTGCAACTTAACATCAAAATCCAAATGCCATGGAATTGACAAAGACTGTGTTGATTATCTTGTCAACTTGATTGGCTCTGGAATCAACTGAGACATATCTCTTGGAAGTTCTGTAAGAAACTTTTAGGAAAGAATAAATGAAAATAGAATATCTTTCATGGTTAGGGCAGAACAGAGACAATGTTTTCTATGGAAAAAGTAGTGTCACTTGCCAGGGTGAATTTTCTTCTTGCTAGTCACTGCATTTACCCAATTGTTGCTCTTGGTGCTGCCATCCTCTACTGATGTCAGAATACAGTTTCTCAGCTTTTCAGCATGGATTTAAGACTCTTTCTTCCAGAACTTCAGGGCTAGATTGGGAGTGCTGAGGCATCCAGTCTTGTGGAGTGAGCCGGTATTGGCTTCTCAACTTCTCCATTGTTAAAGCAGCAACTGTTGCATAGCCATGCCATGTCATTCAGTCTATCTAGAAAACTGACTAGTAGATTGTGATAGGGGAGTGATTCTGGATAAACAGAATTGTGTGGACCACTTAAAGAACCATGAATGTTAAATGCTGTTGATACTCTTGATTCATTTCTTGTGAGGAGCAAGGAATTCAGTGATTCTATGAAAAAAATCTTTGACATTTTTGGAATAGTAAAGAATATAAAAATGCTAGTTTGTTCTTTCTAGGATCTCTTTAAAAAGTACCAAAATGAAAGGAATGAAGTCAGATACAAAATTTTTCAGCTCCAAATGTAAACTAACAATCCAAAGGCTTCTACATGTTTCTTAAGAGAAAGCAATCTCTCCAGAAGCCAAAATACAAACTTCTGCTCTCATCATGTGCTTAACTGATTTACATAGCAAATTTAAGTCCAGTTCTAGCTTCATTATTGATCATGTGATAAAATGCCCTCAGGGAAAGCAACACTGGAGAGAAAAGTTTTGTTTCAGATAGTAGTTCTAGGATACAGTCAATATTTCAGGGAAGTCAAGGCAGGAACTTTAATAGCTAGTCGCATGACATGCACAATCAAGAGCAGAGAGAAATAAAAGCATACCTGTCCACTTGCTTGCTTGTGTGTGCTCATTTCAATTTTTCTACTCTTATACAGTTTAGGACCCTTCGCCTAGTGAATGCTGCCACCCACAATAGATTGAATATTCACAATCAGTGAGCCTAACTAATATGTTCTGCTGTCTACATGCCTGAAGGTCCACCTAAATTAGATAATTCCTTATTAAGATTCTCTTCACAGTTGACTCTAGTTTGTGTCAATGACACTCAAAGACAACCATTATCTGTTCCATCATCCAAGGTAGGTAGCAGTTAAATTGAAGACTCCAGTATTGTTAAAGGGCAATGAACTTTCAGATTATATTCTCTGGTGGTTTTTTGTTTGTTTGTTTGGGTTTTTTTTTTTTTTTTTTTTGCTTGAGGTGATCTCTCACCTTCAGGGTAGATGAATTTCAAGCTCTACGCCCTGCAGTATTTTTCTCTCAGTCCTTGCCTGAGGGAGTTTATATTACACTGTCTGTGAAACCCACAAATGATTTCATGAAGGAGATTTCAAGTATGGCCTCTTTGTTGGTACCCTTTAGGGTGTACTCTCAATACCCATATTTCCCTGTAAATGTATAACCAAACACATGTGTCATCAGGCCTCTAAAGATGAGTATGACCCAAGAAAATATGTAATGACCTCCTAAAAAGTGCCTAATTTTCTAATTCATACAAGCATAAGTCCAGGTGACATGTGCAGGGATGAATTTTAAGAATGTGTGATAAGAGTAAAAAGAAGGTAAAAGTAAATAATGCTGATGTTTTTGAAGTGGGGACATTTTAAGGAAGATAAAAAGACAGAAAATCAGGGGAACACTGGAAGAAAGAGGAGCCCTTCACCCTGAAATCTTGGTTTTCATTCCTGCAGACAGAATCAGAAATCCAGAAAACTTCAAATAAAACTGATAAAAAAAATTTCCTACATGAAAAATGTGTGTCTTCCTCAAGTCATCTTTAATTATTTTAGGCCATAATGGCATTGTAACCTTGACTTTCAATACTCCTCAAATGCCTAAAGTTACATGTGACTATTTAGGCCAAGAAAGACTTATAACCTCAACTTTTGACATTGTTTTCTCATCCATCAATTTTCAGCACCTGCAAATCTGTCTACAAAGGAAAATTTTCCATTTAAGTTTGCAGTAGAATATACAATTTGAGTTATGATTTTGTATGTTGATGTTGAATTTTATTATAGAATTCTAATGACATTTTTAAAGAATGAATCACTTAGTCCCCACCTCCCTGTACATCTCTTGGCAGCCTAGCCCCATAGCTCCTTGGAGCCAGCAGCTTGCCTGGGTAAGTTTGGCTGCTGTGCCCACTGTGCCTTGATTCCCCCAGCTTCATTCACCCTTCCAGTTCCCCCACCCCATCTTTCCTCCTAGCAGGGGGACAGGCACTTTTCCTATCTTGGCACCCTAGACCTCTCGACTGACCTCTTGGCTCAAACTTTCCACTGTTTCCTGATCCTTTGCATCCAGAACAAACCAATTCCTCCCTCTTGTCCCCACCGCCCTTTGCATCTGTGGCAGATCAACCCCTCAGCTTCTTGGGTAAGTTTGGCTGCTGGCAAACTTACCCAGCTTGCATGGGTAAGTTTGGCTACTATGCCAATTTCGCCTTGACGCCCTCGTTCACCCTCTTAACTCCCCCATCCCATCTCTCCTCCTAGCAGGGGCTGTGCCCCATTTCTTGTTGTGACACCCCAGACCTGGGGACTGACCTCTTAGCTCAGAATCCTCATTGCTTCCTGATCCTTTGCATCCAGACCAACCCAATTACTCCCTGTAGTCCCCAGGAGCCCTCAGGCCTCTTCTCCTCCCCACCTCCCTTCACATCCCTGGGGGTCAGCATCTTCCCTGGGCCCTGCTCCTAGGACAGCCCAGCCCTCAAATTCCTGAGGCCAGCATCATTCCTGGATGGATCCAGATCTTAGGAGAAAGCGTAAGAGTGTCTGTTCCTCATCCAATTTGGGCCTCTGTGGAAACTCTCAAGCAACAAGATGAAAGCAATTTGGCCACTCCAATATAAAATCAAAAGAGAGAACCTAAACCTTAGATAAACCAGGTTTCATGAGCAACAAGAAAACCACAAAGGCACATAAAGTCTACAAAAAGAAGAAGACCAAAACTCAAAGAAAAGAATGCATGATTCTCATACAAGAACCAGAATCTACAAAAAAATCCATATGTCAAAGTCACAGAGAAAAAGTAATAACATGAAAAATCAAAATAATATATCCCCATCAAGTACCATTAGTCCTCTAGAAGAGTACAATGAGAACCCCCTAGAGATAACCCAGGACATGGAGCTCAAAAGAACAATTATAAACATGATAAAAGAATTCAGTGAATTTAGAGAACACACAAAGAACTGAATGAACTAAAAGAAGATAGGGATAAACTTCTGAATTAATTCAGAAAAGAGCTAGAAATACTGAAGACCGGTCAGGCTGAAAAGAAGGAAGTGAAACACTCAGTAAGCCAATTAGAAATGACAGGAGGAAGCCTCACCAATAGGATGAATGAAATAGAAAACAGAATATCAAGACTGGAAGATAAAGTGGACAAATTAGACCACTCAAGCAAAGATTATGAAACATTTAAGAAAAGACAAGAATGGAATATGCAAGAACTGTGTGACACCATAAAAAGACCAAACTTAAGAATCATAGGTATACAGGAAAGAGAAGAATTTCAGGATAATGTTATGGACCAGATCTTCATCAGGATTGTAGAATAAAATTTTCCAAAATTATAGAAAGATGTGCTCAAACAAATACAAGAAGTATATAGAACACCGAATAGATAGGACTAGAAATGAAAGTCTCCACGGCACATCATAGTAAAAACAGTAAACGTTCAGAAAAAAGAGAATACTGAAAGCTGGAAAAGAAAAACAAGTCACATGTAAAGGAAAACCCATCTGATTACAGCTGACTTTTCAGTGCAAACTACGAAAGCCAGAAGAGCCTGAACCAAAGTATTCCCAATTGTAAATGATCACAGATGCCAACACAGATTACTTTACCCAGCCAAAATTTCTATTATAGTCAAAGGTGCCAGAGAATCATTCCATGTCATAAATAGGCTGAAAGTATTGATGTCCACAAAACCAGCCCTTCAGAGAGTTCTTGAAACAATACAAAGAGCTGAAGAAAGGAACGACTATACGCAAAGGGTTACAGAAAGAAACTTAATGAAGATACAAGTATGGAAATGCACAGCTACACTAAGAATGTGAACAGTAATAAAAAATGACAGGAATCAATACACAACATTCATTAACTACTTTAAATATCAATGGACTGAACTCCCCAGTCAAAAGACACAGATTAGTTGAATGGATTAAGGAACAACTTGTCTTAATTAAGTTGTCTGAAAGAAACTCATCTCACTTTCAAAGACAGGAACTACCTTAAAGTGATACGATGGGAAAAAATATATATACCAAGTGAATGGTCTTAAGAAAAAATCAGGCATTGCAGTTCTAATATCTGACAAAATAGATTTTAAACTAAAACTAATCAGAAGAGAGGAAGTGGGCCTCTTCATTCTGATCAAAGGAATAATAGACCAAGAAGATATTACAGTCATGAACATATATTCACCAAACTCTGGTGCACCCAACTTTATAAAAACAATACTATAGGACTTTAAGACCGAGATTCATCCCAACTCATTAAGAGTGGGGTGCTTCAATACCCCATTGTCATCACTAGATGGGTCAACATGACAGAAAATGAACATAGAGATATCTGAATTAAATAATACCATACATCAAATGGGCCTGACAGACAACTATTGAATATTCCACCCCAGCACCAATAATATACCTTCTACTGAGAGCCCCATGGAACTTTTTCCAAAACCTACCATATTCTGAGGCACAAAACAAACTTCAACAAATACAAAAAGATGGAAATAATTCCATTCATTCTATCAGACCACAATGCAATAAAGCTTAAAATCAACACCAGTAACTACATGAACACATGGAGATTAAACAACACACTCCTGAATGATGAATGGGTCAGAGGAGAAATTAAGAAAGAAATATGCATGTTCTTGGAACTAAATGAAAAGGATGATATAACACTAGAAAACCTCTGGGACATATTGAAAGCTGTCCTTAGAGGGAAGTTTAGAGCTCTAAGTGCCTACATTAAAAAATCAGAAAGTATGCAAATAAATGCCTTAACATTGCACTGAAGACACTTGAAAAGCAACAGCATATGAAGACCAAACCCAGCAGACAAGAAGAAATAAAAATCAGAGCAGAAATTAATGAAATAGAAACAAAGAAAACAATACATGGAATCAACGAATCAAAGAGCTGGATTTTTTGAAAAGATAAACAAGATTGACAGACCGCTCTCCCAGTTAACCAAAAGAAAGAAAGAGAACTCCAAAATCAACAAAATCAGAGATGAAAGGGGAAATATCACAACACACACCAAAAGGGTCCAGAACATTATAAGGGAATACTTTAAAGATCTATATGCTAGTAAATTTGAAAACCTGAAAGAAATTGGTGGGTATCTAAAAACATGGGAACCACCAAAACTAAACCAAGAAGAAATCAACAGCTTGAACAGACCCATAACACATAAGGAAATTGAAACCATAATACAAAACCTCCCAACTAAAAAAAGCCCAGGACCAGATGAATTTACAGCAGAATTCTACCAGACATTTAAAGATCTACATCCAGTACTAGTTAATTTATTTAAAAAGAGAGAAATTGAGTGAGAACTTCCAAATTCTATGAAGCCAGCATCACTCTAATACCAAAGCCAGGTAAACATACAATCAAAAAAGAAAACTATAGACCAATATCCTTAATGAACGTAGATTCAAAAGTTATCAAAAAAATTTAAAAAAACCTTGCAAACAGCATATAGACAAACATCAAAAAGCTCATCCACCATTGTCAAGTCGGCTTTATTCCAGAGATTCAGGGATGGTTCGATAAGTCAATAAACATCATAAATCATATAAATGGACTCAAAAACAAGAACCACATGCTCATCTCAATAGATGCAGAGAAGACCTTTGACAACATTCAGCATGCATTTATGTTCAAAATCCTAGAGGGAATTGGACTGGAGGGAACATACCTCAACATAATTAAAGCCATATACAACAAACCCACAGCCAACATCATTCTAAATGGAGAAAACTGGAAGCATTCCCATTAAAATCAGGAACCAGGCAAGGCTGTTGACTATCTCCCCTCCTTTTTAACATAGTGCTTGAAATTCTTTAAAGAGCAATAAGACAAGTGAAGGAAATTAAAGGAGTAATAATTGGAGAAGTAATCAAATTATCCCTTTTTGCAGATGATATGATATCTTAGTGATGCCAAAGACCACCAGAAAACTCCTAGAAATTATCAATAACTTCAGTAAAATGGAAGGTTACAAAATTAATCTACGAAAGGCTATAGCCTTTCTATATACCAATAACAAGCAATCAGAGAAAGAATACATGGAAACACTGCCTTTCACAATAGCTGCAAAAAATAAAATAAAATAAAATCCTTGGAATAAACCTGACCAAAGACATTAAAGACCTCTACAATGAAAATTATAAATCTTTAAAGAAAGATAGAGGAACACATCAGAAGATGGAAGGACCTTCCATGCTCATGGATTAGAAGAAGTATTTGTGTGAGAATGACCATTCTGCCAAAAGCTATTTATAAATTTAATGCAAGGCCAATCAAAATCCCCATGACATTCTTCACAGAGTTGGAAAAAAACTATCCTAAGATTCATATGTAAGTACAAAAGACCTCAGATAGCCAAAGCAACCCTGAGCACTAAGAGCAATGCTGGGGGGATTGCTATACCAGACTTTAAACTGTTTTACAGAGGTATAGTCATAAGAACAACATGGTACTGGCACAAAAATAGACCCATAGATCAATGAAACACAGTTGAAGACCCAAATATGAGTACAGGCTATTTCAGCCACATGATATTTCACAAAGTGGCCAAGAACAGTCACTGGAGGAAAGACAGCATGTTCAGCAAATGGTGCTGGCAAAACTGGATCGCCACGTGTAGAAGCATGAAACTGAACCTCTACATTTCACCTTGTACAAAGTCAACTCCAAATTGATCAAAGACCTCAAAATGAAGCCTGAAACTCTGAAACTATTAGAAGAAATACATTGGCAATAACCTACAAGATATAGGTGCAGGAAAGGATTTTCTAAACTGGACATCAAATGCCCAGGAAACAAGGTCAAGTATCAACAAGTGGGACCTCATTAAACTAAAAAGCTACTGTACATCAAAAGAAGCAAACAAGGAAGTGAAGAGAAAACCCACATAATGGGAGAAAATCTTCACAAGCAGCACATCTTACAGTGGTTTAACATCCAGAATATATAAAGAACTCAAAAAACAAAGAATCAAGAAAAGACGTAACAAAATTAAATGATGGGCTAAGGAGCTGAACAGAGATTTATCAAAAGAAGAAATAAAGATGGATAAGAAACATCTTGTACATCCATGTTTATTGCTGCTCTTTTCACAGTATCTAACAGATGGCACCAACCTAAGGGTCCCTCAACTGACAAGTTGATACTGAAAATGTGGTACATTTATATGATGGAGTTTTACTCAGCAGTAACGAAAGTTGATACCATGAAATTTGCAGGTAAATAGATGGAACTAGAAACTGGTATACTAAGTGAAGTAACAGACTCAGAACAAAAAACAAACAAACATACAAACAAACAAAACTGACATATGCTATCCCTCATGTGTGGATCCTGATAAGTGAATATGTATGCAGACATAACTACAAGAACCAGGATAATGAAAAGGAAACAGGGAGGTAAAGGAAAAGAGAGAATCTGAAAGAGAAGAACAGTAGGAAAGAGGCATTAATAAGGGAGATATGGATAAAGATGGGGTTATTTTAAGGGGTGGGGGAGAGAAGGTTACACAAAGAACCTTGGTGATAAAAGGAAAGAAGGAGCTAGAGAGGTGGGACCATAGGAGAAGGGTATTATTAAGGGAGAAATGGGAAAAATGTGGCCACTTTAAATGAAGAAACCACGGTGGAAGGGTTGGACAGTGCGAGAGATAATGCGTAGCTAGTTTTAGAAAAAAAAAAAAAGAGAGCCATGTTAATTGAACAACCTACTGACAAATTATACATACAACTAGATCAAGGGATATGATACATGTCTAGGCAAGGTTTATCTGAGAATGTTTGGTCTTTGCTGAAGCTTTATCTGCATAGCACATGATAATTAAAAGTACCAGAATGTTGGAACTAACCTTGGATATCAAACAGCCATACTTTGAGGCCTATACTGAATTGGTCAGAGGGACCTAAAGGACAGTTTTTGCTTCTTGCCCTCCTAGGTCGACTAAGCTCCAGGGGACTATGAGCATCTCTCAAAATGTCCTGTAGCTGTGGTGAACCACCTGTTCTGTTGATCAAGGAGGCCATGGAGATGCCACCAAATCAGTTTGAAACAGTGTCCCTTCTACAAAACAGATGGTCAACACAGAGGAAAATTTTCCTCCATGTTTCCAAGTGAAGCCAGCCATAGTTGAGCAGGACCTTTGACTTCTCTTCACATAGATGGAACTGGTAAAAGAATGGAGCCAGGGATTCCTCCCAAGCCCATGTGACCCCTGAGGAACTGGTCTTCAAACAACATTAATAGTAAAAATAAATTGGTTTATCTAGACCACATGCATTGTCTTAAACACCCAAAAGGAAAATATAACCAAGGACTAAAAGGATCTATATAATTCTTTAAGAGTCCATGTGCATATCTTAAAGCTACGTAACAAGAAACAATGCCAGACAGGAGATACCTTCCTTTGTTTGAGTCATTGGCCAGGGTGGACCAAGAGACACCCAGACAGTAATCCAGCATAGAACTTAGAAAATGAACAGCAGACCCCAATCTTATCCAAAGAATATTGGCAATTGATTGCTGCTAGATGAGGAAGAGCTGATCTTCCTAAAATAAGGAACTCTCGATAGGCTGTCTAAATTCAGTGGATGGACAAAAACTGGAGTACGGCTGGGGGTGCCAACAACACAGTGGACAGTAACAGGGATTACAGAGTATATGGGTCTCCAGTGGGGTGCGGAGACTATGGGAGGCTGCCATCTGGGATGTGCGTATGTAGATGAATACGATTGTTTTGGATGTTCTGAATCAAATACACACAAAAAATCAACAAATTAAAAGAATGAGTTATATTTGAGGAAGAAGCATAAAAATTTGCTCTGTGTTAATTAGTAGAGGGAAACACATTACCATTGAAACCTACCCAATGATTTTATATCCACGCTCAGGTGAATCTCAGAAAGTAACACACTGTGACTATTAGTTATCAGATACATAGAGGTTAGAGACACATGTGCAAACATCTAAGTGTTAGTAGTATTAAAAATGAGGTTTTCTTTATGAATCAGTATATTTTAAAATGAAATGAAGATCTTTTTTAAAGATTAAAACCTTGTTCAATTTTATGCATTATAGGGTTTACACTGAGTTCAATATTGTATAACTGTATTAATTCAAATGCAAACCTAAAAATTTATAACCAGTATTGAAAGAGATTCATCTTTTCTCTGGAAATTGTTATTGAATATGTTAAATAAATAATAAATAAATGCTTCTTCCAATCATATGTTTATTAAATCAGTAATAAAAAATGA
>NW_008331140.1:1996989-2031042 GCF_000622305.1 Nannospalax galili
CTAATCATGTGGTTAATGAATAAATAATTTTCCAAAAAAGAGTGAATCACAGTAATTATTAAGATCTGCTCTTGTTCATACTAAATGCAACCACGTTTTGTTGCAAAATTAATATTTTTATTCAATCAAGTTAAAGAATACATGTTCAACAAGGACATTAAGAAAATCAAAATGTACGTTGTCATATAATATATGACTATGTTAACAGCTATCACTTAGCAACTCTTAGAAATGTAATGAAAGCCATCTAAATCATATATATATATATATATATATATATCCATTGTAATGATACCAAAGGGATATTATCTTTTGATAAGCTCGTTTTCATACTTCAATACTTCTTATCTTTCCTGAACTCCTATTTTTTTAAACCTCGTACATAAAATCTACATTGTAATCTCTTAAAGTCAGTTCTGTATTATATTGGTTACTCTTAAATTTTTTTCTCTGTGGCAAAGCCAGAGATTGCCTGAAAGAAAGCAAATAAAGATAAAGGTAACATCTCAGGATGAAGGAAATATTTGGAACTGTGCTTCTATTCATGTCCTTGCTGACATGTTGAACAGACTCTCTGGGTTTTGTGTTGTACCTCTCAGAATTAAAAAGATGTAGCAATAGTTTATTGGATTAATTGGCTGAAGCATCAGTCAATTGCCTACTGGAAACTAAAGATGCTTGATGGCACTTTGCTTACTGTGGATTAAGGGAAGCATGAATAACGGGATTTGAAATTCTGGAACAGATTCACCATGCAAGAGCGGGGGAGCCATAAGATGTTTCCATCAATGATACAGGTCAACAGATTTGTGAGAAGGGCACCAGCAGATTTAATATCTCTTATCATTGCTTTTCTCTGCATGTAGACCTTACAGTGTTAGCCACAACTCCATATGGATTACTTAAATTCAATGGGCCTAATTTAGATACTGGTGTAGTTATGAGCCAAGTGGCAAAATTGAATAACCAAAGTCAAGTTGAATTGACTGTAATGGATCTTAATAATCTGACTCATGTTGAGCTTTGGCACTGGATACTTCGTTAGGTTTTTCTGGAAGTGAAATAGAGAAGTCTATTAAGTTCCTCCTTGATTTATATAAACACAATATTCCAGAGAAAATTTATGAAAGTCTACTTTAAAGAGTTCCCACAAAGAATCTTGGCTTCCTAACTATTTTCCTGAGTTGTGACAGTGTAGACATCCATTAAAATGAAGTGGAGGCCACATCTCCTTGAGGAAGTACACTGCTACACTCCAGAAATATTTTAGTATTAATCTTTACTCCTTCCTTTCCAAGAAAACTATAAATTGCAAAATAAGAAATAATCATATACTTTGGAGTATACTAGATACTGGCTCTACATTCACATTGGTTCCAAGATATCTCAGACAGATGTAACTTTCCAGTTAAAGTAGAGGCCTGTGGAGCTCAGATGGTGATTTAGTTTTAACCAAAGTCTGACTCATAATTTGAAAGATGTGTCCTCAGACTTATCCTCCAGTTTTTATCCCTAGTACCAGAATGTGTGAACTGGGATTTGGCAGAATCCTCATATTGATTCCATGACCAACCGGCTAAATGCTATCATAGTGAGAAAGGTCAAATGGAAGAATCCATTCTAGCTGAACCTACCAGGAGGACTTTAAAAGTCCAATGGTGGTGATTACGGCCACATCTACATTTAACTCTCCTACATGTTATATGTACAATATAGGTGGATAATCGGGTTTGGCAGTTGACTATCATAGGCTTAGTCAAGTGCTGACTCCACTTGAAGCTGCTGTACCAGGATGTGATATCCTTCCTTGAGCATATTAAAACATGTCTTGGTACCAGGTTATGCAGCTATTGATCTCATATATACTTTTTCTATATATATCCATAATGATCACTAGAAGCAAATTATTTTCAGCAACAAGGCCAATGGCACACCTTAGATATTCTGCGTGAAGGGTATATTAATTCTCCATCCATATGCCATAGCTTAGGTTACAGGGCTTGCTGGTTAACTATCTATTAAATAAGATACCACACTAGCCCACTATTTTGATGATATTGCATGGAATGAAACAAGTGAGTAGGTGGCAGAAATCCCCCTGGAGTTATTGGTAAAGCATATGAGTGAGCATCAAAGGATGGAAAATGAATCCAACTAAAATTTAAAGGCATTCTGACTCAGTAAAATTTCTAGTAGTCCAGCAGTATACAGCATGCAGAGATATTCCTTCTAAGGTGAAGGGTAGCTTTTACATGGCTCTTCCTACTACCAGAAAGAAGAAGAATACTTAGTGAGTCTATTTGGATTTTAGAGCCAGGACATTCCTTACATGGTGTGTTACTAGGGCTACTAGGGCTCTTACACCAAATGCCTTGAAAAGCTGCTAGCTTTATGTGTAGGTTAGAATAAGAGAAGGCTCTGCAACAGGTTCAAGCTTCTGTGAAGGCCACTCTGTGACATGGGTCTTGTGACCCAGCAGACCTATGAGCACGTGGGTGGCAAATAGGGATATGCCTTGAGAGTACTTCATTAGGCCAACCACAGTGAAAGAACTTGACATTTTGAAGCAAGGCCAAAAAAGTTATTCAGGGACAATACTCATGTAGGACATTCTCAAAAATGAAAAAAGAATTTAAATGAGTACTACAACTAAGGAGACATTTTTGGAAAGAAGCCATATTAATGATGTATGTGAAAAAGGTGCTCAACATTGGTAACATTTAGGTAAACTCGTGTAAAAACCAAGAAACAGTCATTCTATAACTTCCCCCCAAATAATTAATATCAGGAAAATTAAACCTAACTAAAGAGTTTCTTCACAAAAGTAAAAATACATCTTTCTTATCTCCATCTATTCATCATTGGAATATAATACTCAAAGGAAATAAAATCATGATATAAAAGAAACATCTGTGATACCGTATTTATGATAACATTAACAAAAGCCAGGAAATGGAAACAAATTTGAATGCATAAGAAAATGAGAAATGTGCATTTTATAATATTATTAAGCCATTATATAATATTTGTGATTTATTACAACATAGAAGGCAGTGAAGGTAATTATGCTAGATTAAATAAGACAGATACAGAAAGAAAAGGACTACACCATCTCAATTATATATACAATCGTAAAAAAAAATCTCAGAAGTTTTTAACAGGAGGTTGTTTGCCAGAGGCTGAAAGGGTAGTGAAGATGAGGTAGGGTGGTGAGAAGTTGGTCATAGGGCACTAAAATTACTGTTGTTCTATTGGATATTGGCAACAACAGTAATTAATGTACTTTGCATATCCACTAGGTCATAAAAGTACGAAACCATACATTTATAATGATTAACATGACACCATTACACAGTGTGCATGCACATTGAACATCATGTTATCATACTGATATGCACACTATAAAAATTTTGATAAAGAACTTAAAATACATTTAATTTAAATACAGGAGATCTCTGTCACTTTACACTTTTCTGGCTTTCTCTGCTAGATAGCTCATCTTGTTTCCATTGGCTGTCCTTGGGTCTTGCTCCCTTCCCTTTGAGGCTGCTGGAGACTACCTGACTAGTCAGAGTGAGTTATTCAAATTCTGAAAGCACCTGTCCTCTTGTTTTGGGACAATCTCCAGTCCCTCTCACTACTCAAGAGTTCCAGCACTCTGTACTAGCTGGTAAAAGTCAGATCACCCTATTCCTATCATCTCTCTTTGGGCCTTGTTCCTATTCTGCTGAGGGTGCCTGAGAGCACCTAACTAGCTGAGAAAAACAACCAGATCCCATAGTGCCAGGTCAACATTTCCCTGCTTTAAGACCATCCCAGCTGAATGTATACAGGACTCACACCTTCTTTGCTTATCTAGTTAGAAGCATCCCAGATGATACTCATCATGCTAACTTGGACCTAGGCTTCTTCACACCTCTAAAGAACTTTTGATTACCCTGGCTTGATCCATCCATTCCTTCTAATAAAAAATCAGAAGAGAGAACCTGAAGCCCAGAACAACTAACTATCCATACCCAATCAGAAAGAAATGAAGCATCACCAAAAATATAAACATAATCAAACTCCAGTTCAACAAAGGCATGCTTGAGTTCCATATAAGACATAAAACCATGGGACTGGATAGAAGGTTCAACAGTTAAGAGTGCTGGCAGCTCTTTCAAAAGACAGAGGTTCTCTTCCCAGCACTCAGGTGGTGGCTAATAAGTATCTGAAACTCCAGTTCCAGGGGACTAGACACCCTCTCCTTACCACCGTGGGCATTACATGACATGATTGCACGTATATACATGAGACAATACACTCATACACATAAAAATAAAAATAATAATTAAAAAAGACATACAAGCAACAAAAGACATCCACATGCCAAGACAGCAACAACAAAAAATATAAATAAAATTCCATTCCCCTGAACACTTTCAAGATACCCATCTCCACCTTCTCCCCCTGCTAGCCTAGGTCTCAGGGCCACTCCAATTCCTCTGTGTCAGATCTCTGGACTATCTTCCTTACCCAGACTAGGTAAATCCTCTAGCATAGTTTGTTGTTTTCTTCCACAGATGGTCCCCACTCTAAACTTGCCTTGAGCTCCTGAATCACTTGCCAAAGACTGGCCCTCCTACTATCCTGACTGGGATGTCTACTACCCTGACCCACAAACTTCCCAGAGCCTACTATCCTGTAATATCGTGAAGTACACACCAACTAACGTTTCATACCTAAGCAAAAAATCAACCAAGCTACATAAACAATATAAGCAGAACAAAAATTCAAGCAGAGGAGGAATAGAAATTCCTACCAGGCACATAACCAACAAATAACACCCATATATCCAAATGGCAATGCAAAACCACAGATAATAGGAAAATCCAAGAGAATATGTCCACAAAACTCACCAGCCCTACAAAAGTGTACCATAATAAGAATCATCTTGAGGAAACCGATGATGCAGAATTGAAAAGAACAATCGTAAATATCATCAAAGAACTTAAAGAAAACACAGACAAACAACTCGAAGAACTCAAAGAGGATAGGCATAAACTGTGATGGAATTCCAAGGAAATACAAATAATGCAGCTGAAAAAATAACTAAAACCATTCAAGACTTGAAAAGTGAATTCACAAAAAAAGAAAGAAAACCCAAATCGAAATGAATATGGAATTGAAAAGCTCAAGAAGTAAATAAGAAACAACAGCCTCACAAGTAGAATGAGTGAAATAGAAAAGAGAAGATAAAGGCTGGTTGACAATGTTGAAGTTCTGGACTCCTTAAAAAAAGACTATGTAAAATTAAAACAAACAAACAAAAACAGGAATGGAATACACAGGAAATGTGGGACAACATGAAAAGACCAAATCAACATATCATAGTCATACAGGAAGGAGAAGAATCATAGGCCAATGACACTGGCCAGATCTTCAGCAGGATTGTGGAAGAAAACTTCACTAAATTAAGAAAGGCACACCTATACATATTCAAGAAGTACGTAGAAGACCAATTAGACAGGACTAGAACAGCCACTTACCATGACATATCATAGTGAAAAATTGAATATACAGAACAAAGATAGAATACTGAAAACTGTTAGAGAAAAAGAAACAGGTACATATAAAGGAAAACATGCCAGAACTACACCTGACTTTTCAATGCAAATTATGAAAGCAAGAACAGCCTGGACCAAAGTATTCCCAGGTCTAAATGACGGTGGATGACAACCCTGAACACATTACCTTGGAAAACTATCTATCATAGTTGATGGAGAATGGAAAATTTTCCATGATATGAATAAGCTGAAAGAACTGATGTTCACCAAAGCAACACTACAGAGAGTACTCGAGGAAGTACAAAGGACTGAAGATAGTTAAGAGTATACAAAAGAAGTTACAGAAAGAAAACAAAGTTAAAATAACAGAAACACAAAATAGGTTCATGAACACAACCAGGTTAAAATGACAGCAACAAATACATATCTTTGCATAATGATGCTAAGTATCAAAGACTTCGATACCCCTCTCAGAAGACACAGGTTAGAGGAATAGATTAAGAAAGAAAACACATTTTTTTTTTTGTTTTCCAGAAACTCACCCTACCTCCAAGGATAGGCACTATCTTAGCAAAAAAGATGGGAAAAATATCCTGAAAAAATGCATAGAAGAAGCAAGCTGGTGTTGCAATTCTCATGTCTGAACAAATAGAATTCAAATTAAAACTAATCAGAAGAGATAAAGTGGGTCATTCCATTCTAATCAAAGGAAGTATCAATCAAGAAAACATTAAAATTATGAACATATGTGTACCAAACTCTGGTGCACCCAATTTCATAAAATCAGTACTACAGGACAATAAAACACAGATTAACCCTGACCCAGTAATAGTAGGTGACTTCAATACTCCACTATCCCCAATAGACAAGTTATCTGGACAAAGAATAAACAGACAAGTGAATTAAATGACATTTTACGTGAAATGGACTTAACAGACATCTACAGAACACTCCACTCAAGCATGAAAGAATACAGTTTCTATTCAGCAGCCCAAGCAACCTTCTCTAAAATTGACCATATTCTGGGACACAAAACAATCCTCAATAACATGAAAAAAATTATAATGATTCCATGTGTTCTATCACACAAAAATGAAATAAAGCTTACAATCAATAGCAAAAGAAGCTACACAAACTTATGGAGATTAAACAACATACTCCTGAATGATGAATGGGTCAAAGAAGAAATTGAAAAAGAAATAAAAGTATGAAATTAAATGAAATTGATAAAAAAAAACCCACATGTTTAAAAACACATAAAACCACCAGGACACTTTAAAATTAGCTCTACATTAAAAAAATCAGAAAGAGCACATATAAATGACATAACAGTTCAACTCAAGACTTTGGAAAGGAAAGAAAAAAAAACCCAAACCTAGTAGACAAGAAGAAATAAAAATATTAGAGCAGAAATTAAATAGAAACGATTAAAACAATACCAAAAAAATCAACGAATCAAAGAGCTCATTCTTTGAAGAATTAAATGAGATTGACAGTGAGGCCTGTTAACCAAAAGAAAGAAGTGGTTGAATTTCTAAAGTTATGGATGCCATAAAGATCAATCAAAGAATAGATCAACAGCTGAATCAGACCCATAACAAATAAGGCAGTTGAAACAGTAACACAAAAGCTCCCAACTAACAAAAAAAAAAGAAAACCCAGGACCAGATGAACTCCTACCAGACAATCAAAGAAGGTAGGTCTACATCCAAACTTCTTAAATTATTTTTAAAAAGATAGAAGCAAAGGCTGGAGAGACAGCTCAGAGGTTAAGAACACTGGCTGTTCTTGCAGAAGACCCGAGTTTGAATCCCAGAACCCACATGCCAGCTAACAACCATCCATAACTTCAGTCCCATGGGATATGACAGCTTCTTTTGACCTCCACTGGCATTGCACGACACAGGTGCACTTACCTACATGCAGGCAATACATGCATACACATAAATAAAAATAATAAAAGAGAGATAAATTCCAAACTCTTTCTATGATGCCAGTATCACTAAAATACCCAAACCAGGTAAAGACATGACAAAAAAGAAACATATATGCCTATATCCTTAATGAAAATAGATGCAAAGTTTCTCAAACTGCATACAGACACACCACCAAGATAAGTCAGCTTTATTCCAGAGATGCAGTGTTGTTTCAGTATACATAAGTCAATGTAATAAAACAGATAAATGGATTTAAAAGGCAGAAACAACATGGTCATCTCAATAGATGCAGAAAAGGCTTTTGACAAAATCCAAAATAATTCATTTTAAAAGTGCTAAAGTGAATTGGACTGGAGTTCACATTTGTCAACCCAATTAAAGCTATAGACATTAAACTCATAGCCAACATAATTCTAAATATAGAAAAACTAGAAGCATTCCCATTAAAACCTGGAAATAGACAAGGCTATGCACTACCTCCAATTTATTTCAATGTACTTGAAAATCTTGCAAGACCTGTAACACAAGAGAAAGAAATTAAGGCAGTATGAATTCCAAAAGAAGAGTTCAAATTATCACTATTTGAAGATGATACATAAGAGATAAAAAAAAATCTGCCAGAAATCTTCTGGAAATGATTACTACTTACAGTAAATTGGCAGGTTACAAAATCAACAAAAATCAGTAGTTTTTCTATATATCAATAACAAGCAATCAGAAAAAGCATTCAAGGAAACTCTACCATTTACAATAACCTCAAAACATCCCTAAAATATTTAAGAATAAACCTAAAAAAAAGACATTAAACATCTCTACAATGAGAAATTTAAATCTTTAAGGAAAGAGACAGAGGAAGATGTAAGGAGATGGAAGGACCTACCATGATCCTGGATTGTTAGTTCTAATATTGTTAAAATGACCATCTTACCAAAAGCAATCTCTAGATTCAATGCAATGCCAATCAAAATACCCACAACATTCTTCATACAGCTAGGAAAAAAATCCTAAATTTCATATGAAATCACAAAAGACCCTGGATATCCAAAGCCATTCTGGGCAAAAAGAACAATGCTGGAGGGATCACCATACCAGATCTCAGTTTATATTGCAGAGATATAGTCATAAAAACAACATGGTTCTGGCACAAAAATAGACAAGTAGATCAATGAAACATAATAGAAGAGCCAAACATGAGTACATGCAATTTCAGGCACCTGATAGTTAACAAAGGTGCCAAGAACACACAAAGAATGAAAGACAGCCTCTTCAATAAATGGTGCTGGAAAAATTGGATCACCACCTTTAGAAGAATGAAACTGGACCCTTATCGTTCACCCTATAAAGAAGTTAACTCCAAATGGATGAATGACTGCAATATAAAATCTGAAACTCTGAAATTACTGCCAGTAGAAAACATAGAAAATATAGCCAGTATGCTACAAGATAGAGATGTAGGAAAGGACTTTCTAAATGGAACATCAGTTGCTCATGCATGAAGGTCAACAATCAACAAGTGGGATGTCATTAAGCTACAAATCTTCTGCACAGCAAAAGAGACCATGAAGGAAGTGAAGAGGAAACCCACTAATTTGGAGAAAATCTTTACTTGATACATATTTGACAGAGGATTAATATTCAGATTATAGAAAAAACAAAAACAAAGAAACAAGAAAATAAATGACCCAAAAAAGATGGGCTATGGATCTGAACAGAGAGTTCTCAAATGAAGAAATAAAAATAGGCTAAGAAACACATTAAAAAGTGTTCAATATCCTTATTAATTAGGGAAGTGCAAATTAATCTTACACGTCAGTCTGACTAAGATAAAGAGAACAAAATTCATCAAACGCTGGCAAGGATGTGGAGAAAGCGGAATGCTCATTCACTGCTAGTGGGATTGCAAACTCATGCAACCACTATGGAAAGCAGTGTGGAGAACTCTTAAAAAACTGAAAATGAACCTACCATGTGATTCAGTTACACAAATCCTTGGCATGTACCCAAAGCTCTCATCCTACTGTAGTGACACCTGTACATCTATGTTTATTGTTGCTCTTTTCACAGTAGCTAAGAAATGGAAACAACTTAAGTATCACTCAACTGATGAATGAAAAATGAAAACATCATGCATTTAAACAATGGAGGTCTGTTGGGGACCTCTGTTGTGTAAAGTAGAAGTTTCTTCATATCCGGATAGTTCACAAGCTCGGAGCCATATTCAGAGACTCCTTTCACAGCAGGGCGTCTTCCCGGCATTTTTCCTGACTCCTTTGTGAAGTAGCAGCCACAGGAATGTAGCCTCCGGCTCTGTAACTATTAGGCTTTCCTGTGTGATTTTCAAGCAGTTTGGCAGCCTGGCAGGAGCCCATTTCCACATGCAAATGAGGCATCCCCAAAGTACCTATCAGCTGAAGCTTTTACCACTACCCCCACGGTATAAAGTTCCCTGATTCCCCTCAATAATTGAAGGAGCTGGATCACTCTGGGACACTGAGGCTTGGAGCCATGCAGAGCCATTGAATAAAGAGCTGTAACACTGAGTCTGACTGAGCTGAGTCTTGTCTCACTGCCTATGATCCAGCCTTCCTGGGAAGAGCTGTCTTTCCGTCACCGACTCACGGATCCCAGCTTTAGCCGCCCTCACACTCTCCCGAGTGATCCAGCAGCCGGTGGATTTCGCCTCTTGAGGAAAGTGCACAGGTGAAATTAGGGTGGGACTTGGCTGGGCAAAGAGCCGGTGGATTTCGCCTCTTGAGGAAAGTGCACGGGTGAAATTAGGGTGGGACTTGGCTGGGCAAAGCCCCAGCAGCAGAGAGCCACGGAAGACACAGGGAAGCAGCGCAGGAGCAATACCCGCGCATCCCACACCTGGCGCCCAGTGCACCCCATAGAGGTCTATTCAACAGTAAGAAAAGATGAAATTATGAAATTTTCAGGTAAATCGATGGAACTAGAGACTTAATACTAAGTGAAAAAAAAAACACCCAGAAACGCAAGCAATGTTAGTTCTCCCTCATTTGTGCATCATATCACCAATCATTTACATGTGAGTATATATCCTGATATAACAGCAGGAGTCATGAATATGGAAAGGAAACATGGAAGGAAAGGGAAAAAAATAGCTCAAAAGACGGTGATAGTAGGAAACATATGGTACCAGAGGGAGGTGGAAAAGTGGGAGTGTTCAGCTTGGAAGGAAGGAGGGAAAGGCATGCAGAGAACCATGGTTATGGGGGAGGAGGGAACTGAGGAAAGAGGGAATGGTGGGAGGCAGGTGTTACTAGGGTAAGAGTGACAATAATGGTGGAAATTGGACTGGGTAGGGAGGATGAATTTTTGACTGGGGCACAGGAGAGATGAATGGAGCTTGGGTGGCATGGTTATCCAGAGGGAAATGTATTGACTGTGGAACCCCTTGAGGTATACACATACCATGTCTGGATATTGGTGAATGTGTATACCTAGGGGATGTGTGGCAAGGAGAAAGGTGCAGAAAGAAGAAGCTTCCCATCAATGGTTTGCTGGAATAGTACAAGAGACCCCCCAAATAACACAGGCTATTGCAGCAGTTCTTGGTTATCTCCCACAACTCAAAGGTAACTCTGTGCTGCTGAACACAGGACATACTTTGGGCACAAAAGAAAACTAGCTCTAAAAGTTCTACAGAATACTATGCAGGCTGCTAAAAAAAATCAGTGGTCCAACCATAAAGCCTACCCATAATGACTGTCACAGCAAACTACCTGTATTGGTGCATCAGTAGCACTGTTATTTGGGAGGGGCAGCAGAAATCAACACCTATCTAATTAGACTTAATGTACTCTCCATGGGAATAAACTCATGGATTGCATTGTAATTATAGCCAAATATACACTGCTGGAGAGGTCATAGGTCTTAGAGAAAACCTCATCCTGTGATATCTCAGGATAAATGAAATTTCTTTCCATTTGTTAAATATTTATCTTTATATTTACAGATGTGTATGCCATATGCCACTCAACAAAGAAGTTTCTTTTTGCAGCAGATGGAGGCTAATACAGTGTTCCACAACTAGTCACTCAAAAGAATACATGTCTGAGAGATTCCTAGCCTTAGGGTGACATATCTACAGTGGAAACTCCATAGTTAAGGTTCTCAGAACACAACAGAACAAGAGGTGGAGAGAATACTAGTACATCCCTCAACTCTCAACATAGAAGCTTCCTTATACAACAGAGTGTGGAACACACAGAAGGCCACAACAGACTTAGTTTTAGAGACTGAGAGACTGAAGAGTGTATGTCCCTGGATAGGACTCATATTAAACCTCACCCACCCATGGCTCAGGGACCACTGCAGAAGAGGGAGCAAAAAGACTGAAAGATCCAGGATTGTCAAGGAATATAGGGAAAAAAAAGAGTTTCAGGCCACTGCATGGTTGTTCATGTGAACTTGTAGCAATGTTAATGATGATCATATGATCCATGACATTCCAATTAGACAACACCCCAGAGTGAAGTGAGGGAAATGGATTGTGAGCCAGCCCAAGTCTGGGATCTGTTGGAGAATGATTACTGCTGGATCATTCTGAGAGAGAGTAGACCTTCCTTAATATCTCTAGATAGGCTGATTATACTCTAGTGGATGAATTTTCATCAAAGGACATCTGGTTCAAATGCTAGACTAGATAAGACTTATTGTGTATGGTGGGATAATTTACTTGAGGTCTGATGGGGAGTGCTGTAGGGTCATCAATTAGGGAGAGGTTCTAAATTTTATTCAGACCTGTGTTATGAGATACACAAAAGCTTAATAAAATATTTTTGTTTGTTTTTGTCCTTTTGGTTTTGGTCTTTTTGAGACAGGGTCTCTCTGTAGCGCCAACTGGCCTGGAACTTGCTTTGTAGACCAGGCTAGCCTTGAACTCACAGAGGTCCTCCTGCCTCTGCCTCCCAAGTACTGGGATAGAAGGAATGCACCGCCATGCGAAACTTAATAATATATTTTTTAAATACAAATAATTTGACAAACCAAAGTAATATGTCCCCACCAAACCCTAACATATAAGTGTATTCTATAGTGGGAACTCCCTGGAGGAACCACTGGACACAGAATTTGAAAACACAGACCTAAAAATGATAAAAGAATTCAACAAATATAAAGAATACACAAAGAACTCAAAGATTATAAGGATAATCTGACTGGAGCTCAAGAAAAGCAAATATACAGATGAAAGAAATGACAAAGTCAATTCAGGTTTGAAACTGAATTAGTGAATGAGGTAGAAATATTGAAAAAATAACTCAGGCTGAAATGAAGATGGAATTGAAAAACCTAGTAAACCAGTTTGAAATGACAAGGATAAATCTTCACTAACAGAAGCAATGAAATGAGAAACAGAATATTGTGACTCAGCAATAAAGTTAAAGAATTGGAACACTTAAGCAAAGAATATGATAAAAATTTTAAAACCCAGGGATGAAATACACAGGAAATACGGAACACCATGAAAACAATCTAAATTTACATATAATAATAGAGGAGAAAGAAGAATCCAAAATCATTGGTGTTGATCAGGTCTTCAAAAGAATTATAGAAGAAAATTTCTCTAAATTAAGGAAAGACTTACAAATACAGATACAAGAAGCACACAGAACACTAAAGAGACAGAACCAGAACATAAACTTCCCATGGACTATCTTAGTATAAACTCTAAATCTACAGAACAAAGAGAGAATGTTGAAAGCTGCAAGAGAAAAACAGCAAGTTATATACAAAGGAAAATCCTTCAGAAATGCAGGTGACTTTAAATGTTAACTATAAAAGCCAGTAGAGCATGGAGTAGAGTATTCCAAGCTCTGAATAATCACAGATTCCGATACAAAATAGTTTACCCAGCAAAACTGTCTATCATGGTCAAAATGGAAATAGAAAACTTCAATGGCACAGATAGACAAAGAATTCATGTCCACAAATCAGCCCTACAGAGCATGATCAAAGAAATATAAAGAAATGCAAAAAGAGGCTACAGGAAGTAAACAAATAAAGATATAATTATGTGAACCCGAAGTAGGACCAATAATACAAACGAATTAAAATGACTGTAACCAATATATACCTTTCAATAATAAGTTCCAATACCAATGGTGTCAACTCCCCAGCAAAAAGACACAGACTATTTGGATAGATTAAGAAACCGAATCCAGGACTTGAGAGATGACTCAACTGTTAAGAGCATTGACTACTCTTTCACAGGATCCAGGTTTGATCCCCAGCACAAACTTTGTGGCTAACAATAATCTGTAACTCCAGTTCCACCGTATCTGACATCCTCTTTTGACCTCCATTGGCACTGCATGACATCGATGTACTTATATACATCCAGGCAATATACTCACATACAAAAAAATAAAAGCAACACATAAAAAGTGTTTTAATTAAAGAAGAAATAGAATTCATGATTTTGTTTTCTGCAAAAAAATTAATATCAACTTTTTGTCCACAAAAATTCATGTTGCCTTCAAGGATAATCCCTACCTTAGTGTGAAAGAGTGGAAAAAAATTATTCCAAGCAAATGGCAATAATGAACCAGTAGGCATTGCAATTCTATTATCTGATAAAGTAGACCTAAAATTAAAATTAATCAGAAACAATGTAGAAGGTCACTAAATACTGATCAAGGGAATAATTCTGAGGTGATATTACAATAATGAACATATTTGCACCAAATGTTACTGCACCCAATTTCATAAAAAGAATTCCATAGGACTTCAAGTCACAGATTAAGCCCAACTCAGCAATAGTATGTGTTTACAATACCCCACTATCATGAATAGTTCAACTGAACAAAGAATATACAAAAGGACATCTGAAATAAATGACATCATACATCAAATGTTCCCAACAGACATATACCAAATGAATATTCAGTTCAAATACCAAAGAATGCATATTGTACTCTGTAGCCCCTAGAAGTTTCTCTGAGACTGGGGTACTAAATAAGCTTAAATATATACAAAAATTGAAATTATTCTTTGCTTTCTATCAGACCATAATAAAATCAATAGCAAAGGAATTGCTAGTAACTACATAAACTAATGGAGATTAAACAGCATGCTCCTGAATTGTGAATGAGTCAAAAAAGAAATCAAGAAAGAAATAAATGCATGCCTGGATTTAAAGAAAATTAATAATACAACACAAAACCTCTGGAACATTCTAAAGGCAGTCCTAAATTGGAAGTTTATAGCTGTAAGCACCTACATGTATCTGGAAAGGGAAGAACAAACCTAACCCAAACACAGCATGCAAGAAAGAATAACAAAAAAAATTCCAAGCAAGATTTAATGAAATACGAAAAAAATAAAAGAAAACAATATGAAGAATCAAAGAACATCAGATCCAGTTCTTTAAAAAGATAAGCAAGATAGACAGACCCTTATCCCAGTTAACTTAAAGAAATAAAGAGGAATCCAAAACAACAAAACTAGAGATGAAATGGGAAACATCACATTATACATCATATAGATCTGGAATAATAAGGAAATATTTTAAAACCTATAACTTCATTAAAGACAAAATCATAAAGAAATGGATGAATTTCTAAATTCATGGAAACCACCAAAATTAAACCAGAAGAGATCACCAGACTCATAATAAACAAGAAAATCAAAACAATAATACAAAGCCTCCTGTATAAATAAAACCAGACCCAGATGAATTCAGAGCTAATTTTTACCAAACCTGCAAATATCTACAACCAATGCTACTTAATATTGAAAAAGAAAGAAGCAGAAGGAGCACTCAAAATTATTCTATGATGAAAGTATTATTCTAATACTAAAACTAAGAAAATACACAACAAAAAAGAAAATTATTGCTCCATATCCTAATGATCAAACATGCAAAAATTCTCAACAAAATATTTACTATTTGCATAGAGACTCATATAAAATGATCATCTGCCATGGTCAAGTAACCATTATTCCAGAGGTGCAGGGATTATTCAATATATGTAAGTCAATAAACTTAGAAAATCATATAAATGCACTTAAAGACAAAAATTACATGATCACAGTAGATACAGCAAATTTCTTTGACAAAATCCAACATACATTTATCATAAAAAACTTAGAAATGGTCTATATGGAAGATCCTTTAGCATAATTAAGGCTCTATAAAACAAGCTCACAGTAAACATCATTCTAAATGAAGAAAAAAAACGAAGCATTCACATTAAAGTCATGAACCAACGTTGTAAACTAAATCCACATCATTTTACTGAATTGCTTGAAATGCTAGCTTGAGCAGTAAAACAAGAGAAGGAATTAATGGAGTTCTAATTTTAAAGGAAGATGTCCAATTTCCTTTATTTGCAAATGATATGATGAAGCAATGCCAAAAATTTCACAAGAAAACTTCTAGAAAAGATGAACACTTTTAGCAGTGTGAAAGGTTACAAAATCAATCTACAAAATCAAGCCTTTCTGTATACAAATGGCAAGCAATTAGAAAAAGAGTTTAGGGAAACATTTCCACTCACAATAACCTCAAAAACCCTAGAGATAAACCTAACAAAAGACATTAAAGACTTATACAGTGAAAACTTTAAATATTTGAAGAAAGTCCTCCCATGCTCATGAATTGGTAGAGCCAATGAACTGAAAATGAGGAGCCTACCAAAATCAATCTACATATTCAATGTAATCCCAATCATAATCCTCATGACAATGTACACAGAAATAGAAAAAAATCATCCTAAAATTCATAAGGAAACCCAAAAGGCCCTGGACAGCAAAAGCAATTCTGAGCACAGAGTACAATGCCAGGGGCATTACCCTATCAGAACTAAATCTATATTATGGAGCTATAGTATTAAAAACATCATGGTGTTGTCACAAAACAGAGTTGTAAATGAATGGAACAAAATAAAAGACCAAACATGAATGCATGTAGCTACAATCACCTAATATTCAACAGAGGTCCAAAGAACACACGATGGGGGAAAGACAACATCTTCCACAAGTGGTGATGGCCGAATTGCATCTCCATGTGCAGAAGAATGAAATTAGAGTCAAATTAATCATCCTGAAGGAAAAATAAACTGAAAATGGATTAAAGACTTCAACGTGAAGCCTGAAATGCTGAAACTGCTAGAAAAATACATACTCAGTACCTTATAAGTTACGGGTTCAGGGAAAAATGACATTCTAAATCAAACATTGGTCACTCATGAATTAAGGTCAACACTCAATAAATGGGACCTTTTTAAGTTAAAATGTCTCTGGACAGCAAAAGAAAAAATAATCTAATGAAATATCCATAACATACTAAGATCTGAAAAATCACAGTGGAAATCAGTATGGAGAATGCTTAGCAAATGAAAAATAAACCTGACATAAGATCTGGTCGTTCTACCCCTTGGCAAATAATCAGTGTCTTCATTCTACTACAGAGATATGTGCATGGTCATGTTTGTTGTTGCTTTTTCACAATAGCCAAGAAATGGAAAGGACCTAAATGTCCCTCAATTGATAAAGAAATAAATAAAATGTGGTACATTTACACAATGGAGTTTTACTCAATAGTAAAGAAAAATGAAATCAAGAAATTTGTAGGTAAGTGGATGAAACTAGAAAACTTTATGCTAAGTGAGGTAACACATACTTAGAAAAGAAGTGGCACATGTTCTCTCTCATTTGTGAAACTTAGCTCCAAATCCCTAAATGTGAGTATATATGTAACCACAGGATCTAGGAAAATGGAAAGGGATAATGAGGATAAAGAAAAGAAGGAGCTCAAGAGAGGGAGATGGTAGGAGCTATGTGTTACTATGTGGAAAAACCTTTACCTGGGGAGGGAACTGGGAGGAGTGAGAAAATAAAACCTACATGGTGTATAATGCCAGAGGAAAATTAATTCAAAGTATTACTTCAAAGTCCTTCTGAAAAACAAAAATGCAATAAATATGCAAGAGCATTTGTACAGATAAAGGCTATATAATAAAAACCACAGTGCCAGGAAGAAGAAACATTCGAATTGTTGGTCAGGGTAGTCCAAAAGATTCACTCAATAAAATAGGCTCTTGTCATAGTCCTTTATTGCCTCCCATAACTTGAAGTTAAGACCCTGTTGTGGAAGACAGGCTGCACTTGGGAAACACGACTTTAAGCCAAGCTAGTAATTAATCTGAAAGCTTCCTTCCTGAAGTCTAGCTCTAATGGAATCAAAAGATACTATACAAGCTACCAAGGGAGAAAAACCAATCAAGGATCTTACCCAGATATAAAGCCGAATAAACAACAAAGACTGATGGAGCAAACTACTGCTATTGGTGCAGTAGTGGCACTTTTATCTTGGGCATAATCAACAGCTGTCTAATTGGAATCCAGGCTTATTCAATGGGAGGGAACTTGTGTGTGCTACAGTAAGCATAGCCAAATGCATATGGCTGGAAAGGTCATAAATCCAAGAGAAAAACCTATGCTTCCACACTCCTAGCCTAATGTAATTTCTTACCTTATTCTTGATATGCATCCTCATGGTTACTGAAAATTGTATCTTTCACTCCTTATGAAAAAGCTGCTTTTTGCCACAGGAAGAGACTACTACAGAATTGCTAAAGCAGTCAAGTGCTGAGGGTGTTTGAGATACTTAACCATAAGTGAAACATCTTCATTGAAACCTCTATATAAAGAATGAATGCATTATTCAACTATCACCAGAGAGATTTCCTTATACAGCAGATGGTGATTAACATAGAAACCCACAATTGGCCAGTGTACAGAGAACAAGAGGTTGTAAATTGCTTATCCTGAATAGGAAAGTTATTTCAAACCTGTGCATCCCAAAGCTCAGTTATTGTGGAAGAGGAGGCTGAAGATTGTTGGAATCAGTGGGTGTGGATGAGCACAAGGAAGGAAAAGGAGACTTCCAGACAGCTGCTCAGTTACTCATATGAACAAAAGAAAAGCAGAGATCCCTGCTGATTATCAAGACTGAGAGTGGTTTTATGTATTGTTTTGTTTTGTTTTTGTATTCTAGTTAATCTTAATTTGTCCTTTAATGCACAATGTCCATATGTTCCAGGAAGGCACATATTCCTACAAAAACTGGAAAAAAAAAACAACAAAACAAACAAACAAAAAAGCTCAATTCATGACACTTCAACTCAGTTCAAACTTGCTTATGTGAGTTTCTCATCTTTTCCTGCTCACAAAATATCCAATATATAACTGTTGTATGTATTTGTCCCCTGCCTGGCAAGCTAGACTGGTAAGAATTGGACAGATGCCTTCTTCTCCAGCTGGGCCTCACCTGCTTGCTTCAATAACCACAAAGGAATTTGATTATAGACCTCCATAGGAGGGGAAGGGCAGAGGGAGTCAGCAACCCTCCCACCCAATCAGTTGACCTTAGTTGCATGAGGGGGAGGAACTAGGGTAGGAACAGGGGAAGCCAGAAAGAGGGGGTGGCCTTCGCCATCTTGGGACAACACCAGAGATCAGAGGGTCCCGGCTGGAATGTAGGAAGGAAATCCACATGTGCCCACACCTTTGTAAGTAACCCCCATCACCTCCCTATGCTCTATTAGCCCAGTAAATTTTTTTGTTCCCTAAACTGTAGTTTGGGGGAATATTACATCAGTTTGTGATAAGAATGATAGGAGGATAGAACAAGAAGCTGTCCACATCTCACAGAAGTAAAACTTAACTACAATAACTGTACTTCAGATCCCTCAGATGAAACAGCCTCAATTTATGAACTCCACATATTTATACATACAAGAGATGTCATCACAAAACTCCAATTTTTTCACCTTAAGGATCTTAGCATCTTATCCTTCTAATTTTTAAAATTTCATCCTTAACCTGTTTTCATCATTTAAAAAATGTAGTAACAAATAAATTAGAGTAGTTTCTTCCATTTGAGGTGTACTCATAGAATCATATGTGAACATATTTAATCTCTGATTCAGATCAATGAGTCTCAGACTAACATTTCTGTCAAAGAATGGCAAAACAATCTCTAAAGTTAATTTCGAAATAGTCTTACATACTAAGAAATAAATATGTCTATATTAAGAAACTGATTATGTTTCTCATATTTGCCCTTTAAATTTCAACTCACCCTTCCTCTCCATTCTCATTAGTAAATGTCCCTCTGCAAGATGTACTTCATGGTGCCTGGTCTGCTCTCCTATTCTGCTTTCTACATCTACTTTTATACCTTTGAAAAGTTCTATTGACTACATCACAATATTTGAAACCTAGCAACAAAGTAGAAGTCTCTGCAAAGTGTAACAATGGAAATGGCCAACTTTCAATCTTGATTAGAGGCCAATGGAGTAGGTTTGGAAAACTCATGAATTTATCAATTTTGTGTTATAACCCCAAAACTTTTTTTGATATTTTTTAATTAACATTTTTATTTTATGAGTATGAGTGCTTTGTTTGAATGTATATACTTGTACCACGTGTATTCAATGCCTCTCAGAGGCCAGAAGAGGGTATTGAATCCACTGGAACTGTAGTTACAGACAGTTGTTAGCCTGCCATGTGGGTGCTGGGAATCGAACCCAGGTCCTATGGAAGACCAACAAGTGTTCTTAGCCTCTGAACCATCACCCTAAGCAAATAACTAAAAAATTCCTCCTACGGAAAATATCAATAATCAGGTTCTAGTTTTCCTACTTCCGTAATAAAGACTCTCAAGTCCAAAGTCACATCTCACCTTGCTGTCTAATTCAGTCTTACACTTGGGAATCACTTCTTTTCTCAATGTTCTATCAGCAAGTTTCTCCCTAATTAAAAGAACCACAGCAAAACTTACCCCTGGTGAGTTGGAGCTGTATCAGAACAAATACATTCAATATAGGTATCATTTGTGTACACTTGAAGCAAAGAATTTTCTTTAAATTGTATGATATCTTCAAAATTCATGAATCCTATAAATCTTAAATGATTTAACCAGATACATATATAGCACATTCTTTGACTACCACATTGACCAAAGTAAAAAGAGAACTATTAGCATAAACAGAAGATGACAAATCACAAATAACAAATCCAATATGATTTATTTTTTTCTTTTTCTAAAAAGTAGCCATTTATAGATGTTTAGGTAATTATAGGAATGTGCTGGTGTATGTACAATTTGGTTTGTCCAGATATACTGTAGTGTTTGTATTTAATATTGACAACCAAAAATATGCACACATATCTTCCATGTATACACAGCAGGACAGGAGTTCCCATGTCTTCTTCAGTAATGTGTTCTCAGCCTCCGAGGTCCTTCTCATGGTGATCTTCTGGCCCTCAGTGTACAGGAGACTAGAACCCGGAAGGCTAATCTGGCCCTTCTCCTCTCCTCCCTGAACTCCAGTGCTTCTAATTGGTGTTAGGCAAAGTAAGATTAATTGGAGTGGTTGGGTAGGAAGAGATAGGAATGGATGAACCCTAAAATGGAGCCTGATATCTGTGGTGAGGAGATCCAGGCCTGTGGATGGGGGTGGCTGTAATCACCTTCCGGTGTAGAAGCCTTCTTTTCCTGACCATGGGCACAACAGATAGAAGGCCCAGCAAGTTTATCAACAACATGGAGTTCCTATAGTCAAAGCGGTTATCAAAGAGACCCATGGAGAAAGGGCCGATCATGCCCTGACTCAGAAAATGGCCATCGAGATGGACCAGAGTGTGGTGAATGTGATAGGTAGGATGGGCTCTCTATAACAGTGGACCCAGGTTTGGTTGTAGAACTCCTGGAGTCCCTTCTGTTGTAGCCAACCTGCAGGAATCTGATCATTGCCCCTCTCACAGCCAGGATGAGGCAGGGTGTCACCTTCTTGCTTCTGGGCTGGGCAGCCACACTGGTGGCTCTGGCAGCATGAGATGCATGATGGGCAATGGGCAGGCACTTCTTGGGGTTTGGGCTTCTCTGTGGTGAAGTTCTGAGAGACTGTAATCTGTCTGTTGGACTGGACCTTTGGGTCCCGGGTACTCTTGGGGACATCAGCTTTCTAAAATATGGTTTCTCATGGAACACACAGTCAGTTTAAAAGCTAGCGTTGACACTGTTAATTGAATAAGAAGGTTTTTTCCCATCAAAATGTGTTTATTTATATTTAGGCAGTTTATCAAAACCACAGTAAACTAGACCAAGAATAATGGAATAATGTGGGCTTATATGAAAAATAATAAGTCCCTCTAATCAGATTATCATAGGCCTCAAAGTATGGTTATTAAACACCCAAGAAGTTTAGTTACACCATGCTGGTACTTTTACTTACCATATAATATGTAGATAAACCTTGAGCAGAAACCATAAATTCTTAAACCTTGACTAGACATATATTTTGTTCCTTAAGCTAGTTGTCTAAACTATGAACTTAGAAATTTTAAGATTATCTATACATAATTTTCTCTCATTGTTCATATACTGTAACATACCTACTCAGAACTTCCTCACTTGCATAGACTTTCTATGTTTGATTCCATTAAAGTTAACCTTGGGGAACTAATGAATTTACTGAGTTTACTCACAGAGATCAGTTAAAGGTTGATGAGATATATGGGTGACCTGAAAATACTTGCACTGGAAAGTCTCTACCCAGCATGGATGTTGACTTTTTTGTAGTTTCATGGATCAAGCCCTCTCTTCCTAGCCTTCCAAAGATTATATACTGTAGTACTTTCCAAATACAGGCGACTGTTTTCAATTAGGTCAGAATTACATACAGCTGGCTGGGAAGAATGGCTGGTTACTCAGGTGAGGGTCCAGTGACCCTGGATACCCTTCCTTTAATGAAGGAATACAACCACAAGCAAGCCAAATTGTGGTGATCTTTTGGAAGTAGGCACAGCTGAAGTCATGAAGATGGCAATTCTTTGACTCAGAAGAGTCCTATACAGCATCATCTTATTAAAAAAATATGAAATCCAAATTACACACATAAGGTAATGCAATGAGTTAATATAATCCATGTGTACACTATGCTTTATAAGTTTCCAGGTAAACCTTATAGAAAACACACAACCCTTAAAAATATTTTTTAACTTCATATAGTGCACAGAGTGGTCTACTAAAATTTTCCTTTAGGTTTTGAAGGAGTGTTAAGCAGTAGGTAGAGAGAGGCAACTGGTATGTAGCAAAACATTGTCAAATTGAAGTTCACAACCTCCAGCATAATCACTTAAGGAAAACTGCTATAACCCTACTTAGACCTTCAATAATCTTTCATAATAACATTCAAAATAAATTTACCATTTGTTGTGGGATTTTACCAAGCAGTTTACATTCTATCATATATATAGGGAGGGGGGGATGGAGGGAGAGAGAATGCAATTAAAATTAATTTATATATTTGAGTAATAGGAACCATGTTGTAGATAAGGATTAAAGAGATAATATTTTGACCTGAAAAATTATTTTTGCATTAATTCAACTGTTTTAGTTTGTATGAAACTTTACTGATAAGGCAATGTAACATGTTTATTAATTTTAAGAAACATAAGCTCATGCACTCCTTGTAGATCTATCTAATTGTAGACCTACCTAATTACATATAAGATAGATTTTAGTGGGGCTGGAGAGATGCCTCAGCGGTTAAGAACACTGTTCTTGCAGACGTCCTGGGTTCAATTTCCAGCACCCACACAGCAGCTAATAATTGTCCATAACTCTAGTTCCAGAGGATCCTATAGCCACTTCTGTCCTCCGTGATCATTGCATGAAATGGGTACACTTACCTACATGCAGGCACTACATTCATACACATAAAATAATAAAATTGTCTCTAAAAAAAAGATAGATTTTAGTAACTAAGATTTTGTAATTACTCTTTGTTGAGAATATGGTTTTTGTTATTTTTAAACCAAAACACCTTTGAAGCAGACCCACAAAATGAATACATTAAAACCTTAATGGATACCTTAATACCTTGAAAGCAAACTGAAACCAAAAACAGGTATTTAACAAATAGGATTTTTATATAAAAGGCTTAAATGCTGTTTTGTATAAGCAATTAGAATTTGAAAGTTTTGTATAACAATAAGCCTAGAGACACTGTTTAGTAGATTTTAAAACAATTAGGGTACCCAAGTTTATAGTCTTTGAATGTATCATCAAAACATTTTTATTTATAAATTTGTATATTTGTATCTTAATAAGGCATGTTAAAAATAAAACCAATTTTTTGTGCACAATAAAAGAATGAGAAAGGAGAAAAAATAAGAACCAAAATCTTGTCCACAAACAATACATGAAAACAATTATCATGGACACATATAACACAATTACATGAAATCTAGGTGCACCAAAGAGTAGGAGAAGGCAGAAAGATTATATTCTAGCTCTTTGATATGCAAAAAGGCTTAGTGGTCTAAAAGAGAGCATTAATTTTGCCATATAGGTTTAATGTAATATGGCTTTTCCTTTTTAAGAGCTAAATAAATGAATGGTCTTATAAATGGTGTTATAAACTCAGGATCTAAGAACCCTCCTATCAGTACCTCACAAAGAATATGCAGACAGAGTAAAAGTAACTTGGCAAGCCAGATTTTAATTTTGCATGAGGGTGTTTAAAAGAATCTGCTTAAAGAGAGAAGAGCCCAGTTTTCGTAGACCATCAAGTTCAGGAATGCACCAGGGCCTTTCCTGAAACAAAAGTCTTACAAGATGTGATGAGATTAAACAATTAGAATTTCTTATCATAAACCAAGTTCTAAGTTTTACAGGTTTTGAAAGAGAAGACTAGTATTTAAGGTTTTGTACACAGGGAGATGCTTTTACATATGAAACCAGCAGAGTGCCCCTTGTCTAAGTTATTAGTGATAAAAGCAGGAGGTAGAAATTGGCTAGGCAGTTTAGGGTAAAAAGACCCACAAATAAAAAGGACCAGTTTCTTTTCCAACTGAGAGCTGGAAATTCCTTTTATCTACCAGTGAACATACCCCTACCTGAACCCATAGATGCCAGAGCTATCTAATCTAAAGATATCTCTGGTTCCACCATAACCAGAGACTGGGGAAGCCAGTAAAGGGTCTATTTTGTTTCCTTATCCTGGACCAGGACCTCCCTCGAGGGATCTGGACATCTGCAATGAGGAAGTAATACCCTTTTCCTGGAAGACATGCTGAGGACATGACCAGGACCTGAAATGAGAACTGGACTGACCAGCTTATCTCCCTCTCCCCTCTCCCCTCCTCCCTTCACCAAATTCTTATTAACTCCCAGGGAATGAGGCTCAGTAATAGCCCATTTCCAGGGACCCCTCCTGTACAGGAGCTCTGCATCCCTAGCCTAAGATCCCTATAATGAACACTCCTCTCTAAATCTCACCCTCTGTGGTCTGTCAATTTCATTCTTTGAATTTGCTAGACAAGACCCTGAAAGCCTCTGGATTGGGGTGGCTTTGGTGGCCTCTCAAGCTAAGCACTATAGAGCAGAGAAAGGCTCCTTCACTCTAAAATACACCCAGGAATTCCTGGATCATTAGCCATCAAGAATCCAAGATGAAAACCAAAACAAAAATTGCAAGAGGATTGGGCTATATGATTAAATGTCTGCAGTCCAGGGAATTCCAAGGTTGTCATGATCCCCTAGAGTTCAGTAGCACTGGTAAATTCATGGGTGTCGCAATATTGAATTATGCCATGTGGTTGATGGTGGCAAGATCACACCATCAGCACAATTTTGAAAATATTACTGCCCAAGATTGCAAACAAGCCATATGACTGGCATGGGCAAGATGGCCCATATCACAGTCAGGAGTGCCTGGTCAGCAGTTTGGTTCAGTAAAATGAGGAACCAGGTCATAAGAAGCCTAGTCATTCCTCACAGGTTTTTACCCCATGTAGTGGCAAAGACCACCAACCAAGACCTCTCCATGGAGGACAACAGTTTGAGAGGCAACATACCACTAGACTCTCTCAGGGAGCAGAGAAACAGTAACTAGCAGGGGAAGTCAGACATCTTTTATAGGCAGTTAGGTGCTTCAGCAACTTTCCATGACATAGGCTGGGCAGTTTGGCCCAGGTTTGGTTGGCTTCCTGATAAGCAGAGGGACTTTCCCAGGGCTAAGCTGGGTCCTGCCATTTTAGAATACTTAGAGCTGTGCCACCATTTGGGGAGACTGCCAAGAACCTGACACTTATGTTATCAAACTTGCATCTTTTTGATGATGAAAACATTTAAAAGTTTTTTTACAGATTTTTGAAATGCAAAATATATAATAGATATTTATCATTATATAAATTTACCACACTGTGGGTAAGTACCACAGAGCTTCTTGTTTTTATCTGGCTGTAAATTATCTCCCATTTATCATACATTCCCTGCCCATCCCTGTACCATTTAATACAGAGATTCTGCTAATGATTTTACCCTCAAATTGTTGGAGCAACATTTTTCATTGCAACCAAGTAAAGCCATAAGATACTTTCTTATTTGCCTCCTTTCTTACGTTTAGCATACTGATTTCCAGTTCCATTTTGGGTAGCTCTAAATGATAGGATTCTATGCCTTCTTGTGGATATTCCTTCTTAATTCATTGTGTATATGTACCAGGTCTTCTTTCCCATCCATTGATGGATGCTATCAGTAGTTCTATTCTATGTACTGGTTAACATGTGATGTGCTTCAGTGACTGTGGAGTATAGATGTCTCCTCAACAAACTGATTTAACTTTATTCTGCATATATTTACACAGTAGTGACATTACTGGATAATGTGATAGCTGCATTTTTTTCAAGATTCATTTTGTTTTATGTATATATGTCTGCATAGATGTGTCCATGTGATTGTGTGCACACATGTGTATGCAGGTGCTAGCAAAGACCAGAAGAGAATGTTAGATTTCTTGGAGCTGGAATTTAGTCATTTCCAATCTCTTCCATGTGGGTGCTGGGACCTGAAGTCTTGTCTTTGTGATTGAAGAACATATACTCTTAATTACTGAGCTATCTTTCCAGCCCCTATAGCTTTATTTTTAATCTTTGGAGATAGCCCATACTGATTTCTACAATAATTTTACATCACCACCAACTGCATTGAATATTTTGCTTTTTTCCACATCCTCACATGTACTAGATATTATAGTGGTTTCACTAAAATCACTCTCATTGGGGCAAGGTGAGAACTCATTGTGATTTTGCTTTGTGTTTCATGATGACTACAGACATTGAGATATTTTTCACATTCATTTTTTTTCCTTTCTTATGTTTTCTTGTGGGAAATATTTTAAGTCTGTTTAGGTCTGCTGCAAATTTTCTTTGTCCATTTTTTGCTAATTAGTGAAATTAATTTTATAATTCATGTAATCAGTATATCAACTTTGGTTAGATATGAACATCTTTCAAATATTAGATCGTGCTCAATATGTTGTACTCTCTTGAGTGTTTCTTTTACTTTGCAGTTATAAGTCATATATAATTTTTTTTTGTTTTTTGCTTTTTACTGTTTATTTTGCTTTTGAAGTCATGACCAAAAAATATATTCCCATCTAAATGGATCCAAAGTCATGTTCTAAGAGCTGATCCTTTTAGTCTCTTAGTCTTTAAGTGACTCTCCCTCTGTAGCTCACTGTCTCCCCATATGTTCCCTCCTACACCCTCTCTTTGTCTCTTTATTTTCAGAATTACTACTGAATACCATCCTGAAGTGATTATTTGTAGTTTACACTATGAAATCAAAGAACAAATTTGTGCTTGGGCTCTCTCTGGATCTTACCTTCTTTAAGAATTCTCTTTTTCTCTGTTCCTGCTCCTTGGCCACACATTCCAAAAAACCATGATTTCCTGCCTTTACAACAGGAATGGAAACACACAGCCAAGTGACCACAGACGAACACTCTGAAACTTCCACCCCCCCCCGCAAATTTTTTCATTGTTTCTGTCAGGCATTTAGTTCCAGTGACAAGAATAGATACTAACATACCAAATGAATAATAAAGTACTTTGTTGGAAGAAGGTATGAGGTATTTGTATCCAATTTGTTCTTTGATATGGCTTTTAACCTAATCATTACAATAACCCTATAAAGCAACAAGGTCATTATAGAACAATGGTCTCCCTGATGCAGACTTTCACATTTCACTGTATCACTTACTCATTATCTGAATGTAAACAATTAGTAAATTTAAATTTTGCATTACTTTGAGTAGCATGGAGAAATCTTGTGCTGTCTCATTCCCTCCTACTCAGGATATAAATTATCCATTTAATCCATGTATTTATACTGTGCATGCAACCCACCTTTTAATCACTTAGTAACCTTCTTGATTGACATATCATCTGTTAGTGTATCTGAGGGCTTGTCTCAAGTAACTAACATTTTAACTAATGATGGGGACAAAGGACTAGTGTGGTGAACCCAGGTGGCCCCAAGGCGTGAAGCATGGTGTCAGGGTTGAGAGAAGAACTCTGGCACTGTGGGTCCATGTTGTAGGGCTTGCAGGAACAACAACGTGTATACAAGGTTTCATACTGTCTTTCCTTTCAGACATTCATTTCAAATTTTTAAACAGATCCCCTCTTGGGTAAATACAACTACTGCATATTCAGTTCCCTCATTTTCAATAGGAAATTGAGGCTTGTACTGTTCTTGCTCCATGACAGGGGTTGGTAAACTATGGCCTGTTTTATCAATACAAAGACCTTGTCCTTGATTGATGTATTGATAATCCCTGCTTTTCCATGATGTAAGCACAACTGAAGAGGTGTGTATATATGCAAAGCTGAAGAGATGGATGTTTGCAAAGATAAGTGCTAGAGTGCTGAAAGTATTTTCATGGGATACCTTTTAGAAATATTAGAGAAAAATGAAAAATCTCCTTAACAATGGGATATAAGTAGCTCCTGCCCCAGGCCTGAAGAAAGACCTGGGTAAGTTCCTTTCAAATGCTTAACACCTAATTACTGGGATCATTGCTTGCCTGAGGTGCTGGGTCTTTCTGTGGGCTTCTGACAACGTAGCTGTGGAATATTAATATGTCATTCCAACAGTTCCTCTAGGGCCTTCAGCTTCCCTAGGGCAAGAAACTCTCAGGAGCCCTGCCCAAGAGAGAGAGAGCTGCTGGGGTAGGACACAAAAAGGCTCCTTTGAAAGTTTTCCCTTTACCATGCAGTCACATAAAGAAGTGAGTGAGTAGATTAACCTTTGCCACTCTGACACATAGTATATATCACTTGAAGTAATTATAACTCTATATTTTCTTCCATTAATGATAGCTTGATAATTTCAAATATTGCATTGAAGTCTTCAATCCATTTCACATGCCTCTGGATAACCTATGAGACACATCAGCCTGTGTTCATCCTGTATTTGGTCATCCTATTTTCCAGCATCATTTATTAAAAGGGGGAAAAAAAAGCACTGCCGTTTCTCCAATATGTGTTTTAGCACCCTTGTTAAAATACTGTCGAATATGTGTACATTTGCTTTTTAACTTTTCACTCTATTGCATTGGTCATTGTTTTTGTTTTAGGTCAACACCATGCAGTTTTAATTACAGATTTGCAATACATTTTGAAGTCAGGTAGTCAAATGCCTCCTGCTTTGTTCTGTTTCTAAAACTGACAATTCATGTTTGTATAATTTTGTGTATGTGGTTGCATATAAATTTATTTCTTCATTTAGTCGTTTATTTTCATTTTTGGAGACAGAAGGTTACTGTGAAGTCCAGACTTACCTTGTCCTCATGTTACAGTGCCAAGACTCCTGGGTAGGTCGACTCAGGCTCCAGATGTTCCAAATTAGCCAAAATTATTTAGCTTGTCAGTGACTGCACTCTCTTGGCTGGGATTTAGAGAATGCAGCCCCCACGTAGGGGAGGGCAATGTTTTAAAGTCAGAAACCACATCCTGATGGAACTAGGTGTTTGCACAAGATTTCAGAAGGATAACATGTTTGCTCCTGGGGTGTGCAAGGTAGCAAAGCCAGATAAGCCCTAAGCAAGCAGTTGTGAAAGCTGTAGAACATTAACTGAGACATTCATGGTTTTACTGGAGTATTTTCTATGGTTAATCCTGCCTGTTAGGGAGCTCATCAAAATGGTGACTTTATGACAAATGAATGTACTCAGGCTACCACACACAGTATGCAGTCCAGGCTGATCCTGAACTCCCTTCCTCCTGTTTCGGTCACATGAGCACTGGAATTGCAGCTGTTATTCATCACACCCAGTACCATGTAGATTAGAGAAATACTTTCCTAGCTCTGAAATGTATGCTGGTAATATTTTAATATGACTGGATTAGATACTATAATTTTCTTTAGATAGTGGGCATGTTTGTAAAATATCAATTCTTCTAGCCCATGGACACAAACGGCTTTCTCCTTCTATGCATATTCACTGAATGCTTTCACTAATGCATTATCATTTTCAGTATAGAGGTCACTCACTTCTATGGTTAGACATATTCCTAAACATAGGGGTTTGTTTTCTGTACATACTTTAAATATAGATGATAGATGATGATAGACAGATAGATAGAAAGATAGATGATAGATAGATGATAGAGATTCAAAATTTCAAATATGACTACTATATTTATATAATTTCCACCCCTTCCTCTCCCTTCTCAAAGTGTTCCCAATATTCTCTCAATATCCTGACCTCTTCCCTCTTCAATAGTTATTGTTATAAATATATACACATATGCACATATACATGTAAACAAGTCATTGAGTCCAAACACAGCTGATGTATGTATGTGTTTAGGGATTGAGAGTGCTAAAATATCAGGGTATTCATCCCTGGAAAAAACTGAGTCTTCTCTCTGCAGTCATCGAACATGTAATTCTTAATTTAAAGATGAAAACGAGAAATTTTCCCCATCCATATTGGCATATCCACTGGTATTACCATACTGTTTAGATTTCATGGATGTAGCTCTCTGTCATGTCTAGAAAACACTGTCTACTCACTCATAGATATCCCAGTCCTCTGGCCCTTTTTAAAAAAAATTAATAACCACATGATTAGAAGAAGCATTTCATTACAGCTTGAACATATTAGGTAACACACTCCAGAGCAAGAGTACATCTCTTTTACAAGTGGCTATAAGTTTCTAGGTTCACAGTTGAATTAATACAGTTATACAATATTGAACTAGGTATAAGCCCTGTAAGACATAGAATTGAATGAGTTTTTAACCTTTAAAAAAGATCTCCATTTCATTTTAGAATATATTGTTCCTTGCAGAAAGACTCATTATTTTGGCTACTAACCCTGAGATGTTGGCACATGCATCTCTAACCTGTATGTATCTTATTATTACTAGTCATAATCAGTTGCACTTGGATCCTTGGCACCTGTTTATGTCTATAAAGTCATCAAGTAGATTTCAAAGGTAATGTTTATCATCCCTACTAGTTAACATGATGTAAATTTCTATGCTTCCTCCTCAAATATACATTTTTTAAAAATTTGTTGATTTGTGTGTGTGTGTGTGTGTGTGTGTATCATGCAGAACATCCCAAACTACCTTATTCAACTATACAGCCACTTCCCAAATGGCACCCTCCCATAGCCTCCCTCCCCCCACTGTAGTGAGCCCTTATACTCTGATATCCCTGCTAGTGTCTGCTGTGCTGTCAGCACCCCTAGCCATTCCCCACTACTTGTCCATCTGGCGAATCTAGTCAGCCTATCTAGAGGTCTTAGTTTTAGGAGGGTCAGCTGTTCCTCATCTAGCTGCAATGGGTTGTCAATACTCCTTTAGGTAAGATTGGGGTCTGCTGTTTATTTTCCCAGTTCTATGCTGGATTACTATCTGGGAGTTCCTTGGGCCACCCTGGGTCCTCTTGCCCTTGCAATCTTTCTGCCGCCTCTGTTTCCTGAGCTTTACTTAGTTGAGGGGGTTACATTGTATATATATATCAATTGAGACTTGGCACTCAACGTCATTTAAGTTCTGCATTTTGAACAGTAGTGGCTTTCTATAATGTTCTCCAACTGCTGCAAAACAATCTTGTTTTAGGAAGATTGAGAACACTTATTTGTTGGTTTAAGAATAATTATTTAGAATATAGTTATCAGGACAGGTGTTATCAGGGGAAAATGGGGGAATTTGGGGAGGGGCTTTAAAATGGAAGAGGAGAGTCAGGTTATTACAAATGGAAAGGGAGAAAGGAGAAATAGCAACAAAGATATTTTTTTTAAATCTCAGGGGAACATTTTATAAGCATATTTATTACTTAAATATTGAGATATACGTTTTCCAAATAAACCATGGGGTTATAAACTCCCCCACCCAACCAAGAACCATATATTATCTAACAAACTCCCCACTGCCAGGCATGGGAATCCTCCCTTTGAGTTGTAGATCCAAAGACTCCACAAACAATATAGGACATTGACATTGCCTTTGATTGCCTACCAGAACTTGGACTTAAGATCCTATTGCTGAAAACACTGTCCAAGACACCACACACTTTGAATAGAGGAATTAGAAGAATAATTGCTAAAATTTACCTGGAAGTCTCCTTCTTGAGTACCACCTCTCACAGTATGCAATGTGCTATACATAGTGCATATAATAGCTGCAATGAATAGTTTACCCAGCTATAAATCCTATAAACCACAATGACTGGCCTACCAATATATCTCTAATGGTAAAATAGTTGCATAATTATTTGGGGAGCAGCTAGCACCTGTGTAATTGGGCTTAAGGCCCATTCAATGGGAATGAATTCATGTTTGGTACTATAATGCTCTCCAAATACCTGTGGTACAGGGTTCACATACCCTACTGGAGAACCTACTACAGCTATTTACCTATACCAATATAATTTCTAGCTGTTTTCTACTTTTGTATCTACTTTAAATGTGATTTCTGTCTAAACTTATATTTCAGATAATTCATCCTTGGCATATAGCAAATGCTTGCAATGTTACTAAAACCATTAAAGAGTCCTGATGAAATTTTGTGGAATTTTATGGGTTTGGTCCAATCACAGCTTTTGCCAAGCACTGATCATTTGATTTAATCTTTTCAAACTAGGTGTTTCTTAATGTCTCTATCTTTGCCTAATTGCTCTGGCTGGAATTTTAGTACTTTATTGCACAGAAGTGCCAAAAGTGATTATCCTTGCTACAAATCTTAGAAAACTTGTTGTTTTGCATTGGATATGATGCTAGCTGTTGCTTTATTTCAATCAACCTTTATTACATGAAGGTATATATCATCCATTCATAATTTGTAGAGTATTTTTCATCATGGAGGGATAATGAATTTTCCTAAGGATCTTCCCTCTTTCAATTGAGATAAACATAAATTTACTCTTTATTATGTACATATGTTATGTCACATTTATTAACTTGCATGCTTTAAAACATTCTTTTATGCCATGAATTAACTCATCTGTTCATGATACATAGTATTTTAGTGTACTATATGCAGTATAATACTGAATTACATGCAGTTTTTCAGCAATTTCTTAATGATTTTTACTTGATGTCCATCAAGGACACTGGCTTGGAGTTTTGGGTTTTATTGCTGTAGCCTTCTTTGGAGTTGGTATTAGTATGGCATTGGTTTAATAAAGTGGGATTAGAATAACTCCCTTCTAATTTTTTCATAACATAAGGAGAATTGATATTATTTATTCTTTACATGTGAAGTGGTTTTAAGCAGTGAAGCCTTCTGGGATCAACTTCTTATTTATGTGAATCTTCTACTTTATCATTAAATATTTTGAGTTGTTATTGGCATCTTTGAATTAGCCTTGGTATGTCTAAAGAAATTTGTTCATTCCTTATATTACTAAATTTATCAAAAAGTCATTTATGATTATTGTTAATGATCTTTTGTATTTCTGATTCATATTAATATGTTGTCTTCCTTTTCTGAGTTTATTCAATACTTCTCTCTGAAATTTTCAGTAACTTTTGAATAACCTTTTCAAGGTTTTGTGTTGTTCTCATTGAATCCATTTCATTTGTTTGTCTTCTTGTGTTTATCATTTTTGCTTATGGATTTTTAAAATTAATTAAAACATGCCCTTATATAATTTCACATGTGCACAGAGTGCATGCTGACCAGTTTCACCATCAGCTACATCCTATTTCTCTAACACCCCTTCTACCTTTTCCCCAACAATTCTGGCTCTCATGGTCATATTTACTCAGTTTTGTTTGACTCATTGAGATTGACCAGGCTATCTGTGTGTTCAGAGATTTGGAGCTATCTTTTAGAGCCTGGTGGGTTCAACACTGGATGCATGACAGTGATTCTTCCTCTCTCAAAATTCATTGATAGCCAGTATTTCAGAGGTAGAGAGTATGATCCATCTTACATGTGTGTCATACTCAATAAATTACCCCTAAATCCACTAATATGAACTTTTCTCCTGCTGTATTTTCATAATTTTAAATAATATTAGCCCGTGTATTCAGGTAGTTTACCAATTTTGGGCTAATTTTTGTATAAAGAAGCAGATAAGTCATTGCCTGCATTGTCTAGTCTTTTGAGATTAAGATACAATATTTCTAGTAAGCAAATAAAATAAACTATGCAGCCAAAGGTTGTTTGAATCATATAAATGTTAAAATATGGTGGATACTCTCTAGCTAGTAATTAACAAAAAGATG
>NW_008331140.1:2031678-2044377 GCF_000622305.1 Nannospalax galili
TATTCTAGTTTTCCATAAGGAAACTGTCCACTGTTATTTAAAATATTACATTCTGCCAATACATGCAATGTGCTAGTGCTCACATGTGTATCTATCAGATGTATAGACTGAGAAAGAGAAAGAAATTCCTTTAAAATTGGAATTCTACATTATTTTATTGATATTTTTGGAAAAACATAAATATAGCAAAACTATTCTATAGCTGCAGTGTTTCTTTTTCATTGTTAAAATCATACTCCCTATATGACAATACAATTTACACATTAAATAACACTATCATGGATGATTTGATAAAAATTTCTGTATAGGTTCTGTTTATAATTTTTTATTTTATTTTATTTCATTTTATTTTAGGAGGGGTTGTTTTGAGGCAGGGTCTGACTTTAAAGCATGATCTGGCCTGTAATTCATTATATAGAACAGAGTGCCCTCCAACACAAAGAGATCCAGCTACTGGGATTAAAGAAGTATGGCAGCATACTTGGCTCATTCATATAATTTTAAACAGAAAAAAGTGAGAAAAATTTTAGGCTACAAAACTGTTCCTTCCACAACATAATTTTATTATTATTATTATTATTATTAACCATTATTATTAGTTCAGATACTCATTTTCTCCAATGTTTATCTCATTTCTCTCATCCACCCCACCCCATTCCCTGCAAGCCTAATTCATGGGTCCCAGGCCTATCTTCCCAAACCAGATTAACTAAACACCTTACCATAGATCCCTAAATCCTCCCCCAGGATATCCCCTCACCACCAACTTCCCAGTCTCCAGATTAGGCAGACAGACATGTTTAACCAGGAGTTTTGTAAGTAAGATTTGGCCCACTGCTTCTCTACACCATTTCTCTCACCCAACACCACGCTGTTCCCTGCTAGCCTCTCTCACAGGCAGCCTCCAAATCCTTCACTTCAGGTCTCAGAACTAGCTTCCCAAACCAGATTATCTAAACACCCTACTATAGATTCCGAAGTCCTCTCCTAGGTGGTCCTCTCACCACCAACTTCCCAGTATCCCTATCAGGCAGAAAAACCTGTTCAGTCAGGATTCTCACCAGACTACTACCCAGCAATAACTTGAAATACCAAGCAATTTGTCTTCCATACATAAACAAAATTAACTAAGCTACATGAACAATATTAACAGAACCAAAATTAAATTAAACAAAAGCAGAGTAGAAGTTCCTGTTGAACACTTAGCCAACAAAGAACATCCATATGCCCAAACGGCAGTGCAAATACACAAATATGAAAAACCAGGAAAATATGTCCCCAACAAAACCCACAAGTCCTACAGAAGTGCACAGCATTCAAAACCACCACGAAGAAACCCAGGATGCAGAATTTAAAAGAGCAATCTTAAACATGATCAAAGAACTTCAGGAGAACACAAACAACTCAATGAACTCAAAGAGGAAAGTCAAACTTTTGACAGAAGCCCAAGAATATACAAATATGCACTAATGAAAGATCAAAAACAATTGATAACATGAAAAGTGAATTGACAAATGAGATAGAAATAGTGAAGAAACCCAAATGGAAATGAATACAGGACTGAAAATCTCAATAAACCAATTTAAAAAAATAGGAGAAAGTCTCACAAGCAGAACAAATGAAATGGAGAACAGAATATCAAGACTGAATAATAAAGTAGAAGATCTGGACTCCTTAAGCAAAGACTATGCAAAATTTAACAAAACACAGGAATGGACAACTCAGAAAATGTGGGACAACATGAAATGATCAAATCTATTTAATGTAGGCATACAGGAAGGAGAAGAAACTCAAACCAATAGCATCAAACAGATCTTCAATAAGATTATAGATGAAAACTTCCCTAAATTAAGGAAAAGTATGCCTATAGAGATCCAAAAAGCACAGAGAACACCATTAAGACATGATCAAAACAGAAAGTCCCCACAGAATATAATAGTAAAAACATTAAATGTACAGACCCAAGAGTGGGTACTAAGAGCTGCTAGAAAACAAAAAACAAAAAACAAACAAATAACAACAACAACAAAAAAAAAAACAAGTTACATATAAGGGAAAACCAATCAGAACTACAGTTGACATTTCAATGCAAACTATGAAAGCTGGAAGAGCCTGGAACAAAGTGTTCCCAGTTCTAAACAACCACAAATGCCAACCCTCAATACTTTGTCCAGCAATACTGTCTATCAAGGTTGAAGGGGAACAGAAAGTTTTCCCTGACACAAATAAGTTGAAAGAATTCATGTCTTCCAAATCAGCCCTAGAGAGTACACTTGAAATATTACAAAGGACTGAAGAAAGGAATGAGTATACCAAAGAGGCTGCAGAAGGAAAATAAAGAAAGGTATTAACAATGGAAACCAAAAATAGGGCAAGAAACACAAAGAAATTAACAATACACATCTTTCAAAAATAACACTAAATATCAGTAGCCTCATCTCCCATGTTAAAAGACACAGGCTGGCTCAATGGATAAAGAAAGAAAACCCATCCTTTTTTTTGTCTTCAAGAAACTCATCTCACCTTCAAGGATAGACACTACCTTAGGGTGATAGGACAGAAAAAATATTCCAAGCAAATGGCCCTAAGAAGCAAGCAGTCAACACAATCTTAATACTTGACAAAATAAACTTCAAATTAAAACTCACCAGAAGAGATAAAGAGGATTACTTCATTCTAATCAAATGAACAATTGGTATTACTATCATGAACATATATGCACCAAACTCTGGAGCACCCAATTTCATAAGATCAGTAGTCCAGGACTATAAAACAGAGATTAACACTAACTCAGTAGCAGGAGCTGACTTTAATACCTCACTATCTTCAATAGACAGGTCAACTGGACAAAGAATAAACATAGAGACATCGCCATTAAATGACCATACTACATGAAATGGACCTAACAGATATATACAGACTATTCCACCCAGCCACCAAAGAATATACTTTCTACTCAGCAGCTCAGGCAAGTTATTCTAAAATTGACCATATTCTGGGGCACAAAACAAATATCAACAAATACAAAAATTTTTAAATAATTCCATTCTTTCTATCAGGCTACAGTGCAATAAAGCTTATAATCAACAGCAACAGCAGCTCTTCTATACAAATACAAGAAGCTCTGGTATACAAATACAAGAACTCATGGAGATTAAACAACACACTCCTGAATCATGACTGGGTCAAAGAAGAAATTTAAAAAGTAATAAATGTATTCCTGGCATAAAATGAAAATGAGAACAAAAACAACAAAACCTCTGAGACACCCTAAAAGCATTCCTAATAGGGAAGTTTATAACTCTTAGTGCCTACATTAAAAAATCAGAAAGAGCACATATAAATGATTGACAGCATAAATCAAGACTCTGGAAAGGCAAAAACAAACTAACCCCAAACTTAGTAGATGAGAAGAAATAACTTCTCATCTCAGAGCAGAAATTAATGAAATAGAAACAAAGAAAATGATACAAAAAATCAGTGAATCTAAGAGCTGTTTCTTTGAAAGGTTAAACAAGACAGACACTTAGTCCATTTAACCAAAAGAAAGAAAGACCAAATTCAGATCAACAATATCAGTGACAAAAGTGGAAACATCACAACAGATAACAACAACAACAACAAAATAAATCCAAAACATTGTAAAGGAATACTGTAAAATTTGAAAACGTAGACAAAATGGGTGAATTTCTAAAATCATGGCCACTACCAAAGTTAAACTAAGAACAGATCAACAGCCTAAACAGACCCATAACAAATAAGGAAATTGTAACAGTAATACAAAACTTCCTGACTGAAAAAAAAGCCCAGGCCCAGATGGATTCACAGCATAATTCTACTAGACATTCAAAGAAAATCTCCAATACTGCTTAAATTATTCAAAAAGATAGAAACAGAGGGAGAACTCCCAAACTCCTTCTATGAAACCAGTATCATCCTAATACAAAAACCATGTAAAGATACAACAAAACAGAAAACTATAGACCCATATGTTTAATAAACAAGCATGCAAAAATACCCAACAAAATACTTGCAAACCACATACAGACACACTTCAAAAAGATCATATGCCACTATCAAGTAAGCTTTCTTCCAGAGATGCAGGGATTGTTCATCATATGTAAGTCAGTAAATGTAACAAAACATATAAATGGACTTCAAGACAAAAACATAGTCATCTCAATAGATGAAGAAAAGGCATTTGAAAAAATCCAACATGCATTCATGTTAGACATCCTAGAAGAAATTGGTCTGGAGGGAACATACCTCACGTAATCAGTAGCCTTTCTATATGCCAATAGAAGGTAATCAGAGAAAGTGTTCAAGGAAACCCTCACATTCTCAACAGCCTTAAAAAATTAAAATATTTAACAGAAGATATTAAGTATCTCTACAATGAAATTTTCAAAGCTCTAAAGAAAGTGATAGAGGAAGACACTAGGAGATGGAAAGACGTACCATGCTCATTGATTGGCAGAACCAACAGTGTGAAAGCAACCCTCTTACCAAAAGCATTTTAGAGATTCAATGCAATCCCAATCGAAATACTCATGACCTTCTTGACAGAGCTTGAAAAAATCATCCTAAAATTCATATGGAATCAGAAAACACCCCAGTTAGTCAAAACAATCTTGGGCAAAAAAAAAAAAAATCAATGCTGGGGGGCATCACTGTACCAGATTTTAGATAACATTACAGAGCTATAGTCATAAAAACAGCATGGTACTGGCACATAAATAGACACATAGATCAATGGAATGCAATAGAAGTCCCAAACATGAGAACATACAATTTCAGCCAGGTGATACCCGACAAAGATGCTAGGAAAACACAATGAAGGAAAGACAGCATCTTCAACAAATGGTGCTGGCATAATTGGATCTTCACCTGCAGAAGAATGAAACTTGACAGTTACCTTTCACCCTGCACAGAAGTCAGCTCCAAATGGATCAAAGACAGCAATATAAAACCTTAAACTCAGAAACTGCTAGAAGAAAACATAGGAAGCACCCTCCAAGATATAGGTGTAAGAAAGGTCTTTCTAAATTACAAATCAGTTGCTCAGGCACTAATGTCAACTATCAGTAAGTGTGACATCATTAAATTACAAAGTTCTTTACAACAAAAGAAACAACCAAGGACGGGGATAGGAAACCCACTGAGCGGGAGAAAGTTTTCACCAGCTACACATTCAATAGGGGATTAATATCCAGAATATACAAAGAACTCAAAAAACAAAGAACATAAACAACATATGGGTGATAGACCTAAACAGAGTTCTCAAACATCTAAATAAAAATGGCCTAAGAAGCACCTTAAGAAGTGCTCACCATCCTTAGTAATTAGAGAAATGCAGATAAAAACCACTTTAAGTTTTCATCTCACCCCAGTCAGATTGGCAAAATCAATAGAACAAAAGACCCCAAATGCTGGAGAGGATGTGGAGAAAGAGAAATGCTCATTCAGTACTGATGGGAAGGCAAACTCATGCAGCCATTATGGAAAGCAGAGTGCAGAACCCTCAAAAAACTAAAAATGAACCTACCATATGATCCACTTATATGACTCCTGGGCATATACCCAAAGGAGTCATCATACTGTAGAGATACCTGTACATACATGTTTATTGCTCCTATCTTCACAATAGCTAAGAAATAGAAATAGCCTAAATGTCCCTCAAGTGACAAATGGTTAATGAAAATGTGGTACATCTACTCAACGTAGTTCCACTCAGCAGTAAGAAAAGATAAAATTATATAATTTGGAGGTAAATGGATGGAGCTAGAGAGTGTTATGTTAAGTGAAGTAACACAAAGGAAGAAAAGCAAGTGATATATGTTCTCCCTCATTTCTGGGTTTTAGCACCAATCCCTTATATGTGAGTATATAAATTTTGGTGTAACACCAGGATCCAGGTAAAGGGAAAGGATACATGAAGGTAAATGGAAAGAAACAACCTGAAAGGGGCATAGTAGGGAACAGATATTTCCTGAGGGAGGTGAAAAATATGGGGGTAATTGTCAGGAAGGTGAAGAAGGAGGGAAGTGAAAGGAACCATGGTGTGGGAGAGTGAAGGAAGTCAGGAGAGGAAAGATGGTGGGAGTCAGGAGACATTGAAGGAGATAATGACAGAAATGTCACTAGGGAGGGAGGGAGGAGGGAACCCGGATGGGAGGAGAAAGAGTGGAAATAAGTGAATCTTTGGGGTGGGGCCTAGGAAACCAAGAGGGAAAAGTGATGCCCTAGAAGCCCTATGAGAAATGCATATAGAGTGGTTAAACATTAATGCATAAGTATACCTGGGAGCTGCTTTGCAGGGAATGCAGTGTCAGACAGAAGAGACATCCTTTATAGTCACAAGCATGCCATATGGTACTCAACAAAGAAGCTTCTTTTTGCAACAGATGGAGGCTGCTGAAGAGTTGGACATCTATCTGGTCAGGCACAGAGTCCATATATCTGGGAGATGCCCAGTACTAGGTGATACATCTGCATTTGAATCTCTATAGCTAAGGCACATGGAACATAGTGGAATAAGGGGAAGAGAGGGCTAAAGCATCCTTTAACTCTCACCACTGAGGCTTCCTTGTACAGCAGAGTGAAATTCACACAGAATGCAACAACTGCCCAAGTTTTGGAGAGTAAGAGACTGTATAGTGTAGGATGGGACTCCTATATGGAACCTCACCCACCCATGCCTCAGTGACCATTGTGGACGACGAGGTGATGGAAAGATTGTAAGAGGCAGGGCTGGTTCATGAATGCAGGGAGGTGGAGGTCTCCAGCCACTGGAGGCTTGCTCATGTGAGCCTGTGGTGGTCATCGAGCATGGGACCCATGCCAGCTCAATTAAACAAGGGCCCAAAGGAGAGGTGAAAAATAAGTGGTAGACCAGCACTAGATATAAAACTATTTGAGACTGATTGCTGCTGGGTGAGGAAAAGTATGACTTACATACAATCACTGGATGGGATGACTAGAATCCAGTGGACACATTTATACTGAAGGACATTTGGGTACAAACACTTGAATGGAAGGGCTCAACATGTATAGCAGAGTGCATAAGGTTTGGTGGGGAGATGGGAGGGAGGCTTGGATAGAGGAGGGGCTCTTGTTTTAAATGGGAAATGTTGCATGAAATTTAAAAACTCAATATAAAAAGTTATCTATGAAAAACAATACTGCCTTTTTTGATGTTCTTTGACACTTAATTATTTTTAATTTATATTTTACTGAGATTTGTGCATCTCATACAATAAAACAATCATATTTATACCCCTTTCCCCATCCATATTCTCCCATACCCATCCACCAAACTCATGCTTTCTATCATATATGCCAAGGCTTATTCAGTCAAGATTATGTACCCAGAATTCTCACAGTGCAAGTTTACCCACTGGAGTCTATTCAACAGATCTAGAGTGACTCTGTTAAAAAATATCAATTCTCCTTCATTCAACAGTAATCAGTTCCCAATAGTTCTTCAGCATACGTTGGGGTCTGCTGCCCGTTTCCCCAGTTCTATGCTGCGCTTTTGACTTATTGAGTCAGCATGGGTTTTGTTCATGCTGCCACCATTGCTGCAAGTTCAGATGAAGTTCCCAGAGGCCTGAAAGCCTCTTATTCCTTATTTTTGTGCACCAACCCTGTCTCTTACAAATCTTTCTGCCCCCTCTTTCACAATGGTCCCTGAGCCATGAGTGAGGTTTAATATAGGTATCTTCTCCAGGGAAACACACTGCAGTGTCTTATTCTCTATACCTTGAACAGTTCTGTCCTTCTGTATGCATGGCACTCTGTTGTATGAGAAATTTTTTTTTGGTTGGATTTGAGGGATTTATTAGCATTCTATCTACCCCATGTTCTGCTATGTTCCATGAATGTTAGGTATAGAGGTTCCACTGTAGATATGCCAGATAGGGCTGGGGAGCTCTCAGACACATACTCTCTGTGTAAGTTCAGTTGTAGAACTATTTCTGGTTGCAGAAGCAAGCTTCTTTGATGAGTAGTGTATGATATACTTGTCTATAAATAAAAGGATCCATATTTATCATACAGTAAGAAATTTCATTGGTCTAGAGATATGACAGAGATAGGGTTTTCTCTAGGATTTATAAGCTCTCCAGTAATGTGTATTTGGTTGTTTACAGTGCCATCCATGAGTTTCTTCTTTTTGAGAGGGCTTTAAGTCTAATTAGATAGTTGGTGATTACCATCAAGACAAAAGTGCCACTATGGCACAACTAGTTTGTTATGCTGGTTATTGCTGTGGTTATTGGACTTTGAAGCTGTGACTAGACCAATGATTGGTTTTCTCCCTTAATAACTTGTATAGTATCCTCGAGAACATAGGATTAAAGCTTCCAGGTCAGTTCCAGCTTCCTTGCTCCAAGTTCTGTGCTTGAAGTATGCCCTGTCTTCAGCAACAGGGACTTACCGTCAACTTCTAGGAGGTAATCAAGGGCTGTGGCAAATAACCTGTGATATTTTTGGAGTCTCTTGGACTACCCTAACCAACAACTCAAAGGGAGGTTTCTGCTGTCTGGCACTGTGTTTCTGGTTATATGGCCTTCAGGTATACACATCCCCTCATGTTCAGGTATTGCAAGTGTATTTTTCAGGGGATTTTTGAGTTCGTATATTTTCTCTTCATTTTTCTCACCACCTAAATTTATCTTTCCTCTCTCCATGTATTAGTCAGGGTTCTCTAAAGAAACAGAACAGGTAGAATGAATACATATATGTATACTGATTTATCAGATTAGCTCACAAGGTAGAGTCCAAGTAGTCCAACAATGACTGCATCACACTGCAGAGGCTGAGAATCTGGTTAGTTGCTCAGTCCCCGAGGCTAGATGTTGCAGTAGTTCCAATCTGGCGCTGAAGGTCTGATGAATTCCAAAAGATCAGCAAGAGGAACTCACCAGCGAGAGAGAAGGCAAGCAGTAAAAAGCAAATGCTCTCCTCTGCCGTAGCCTTGTATATGGCTGCCATCAGATGTAACACCAACATTTAGGGTGTGTCTTCCAGCTTCAGATGATCCAGTCAAGAAGATCTCTCTCATTTCAGTTACTCCCAGATCCAGTCAAATTGATACCCAGGATTAACCATTAGCCATCACACTCCATGTCTAACCTCCCTCCTCCATTCTCTGTTAAAGTGCCCCCATTTTCCCATATTTTCCCCCTTGAAAATAATCTATTATCCCTGCTCTCTTGAGTTCTCTCTTACCCTTTACCTGCATGGTTCCTTGTACGTTCTTCCCTCTTCTCTTTCCAGTTGAATATTCACATTATCTTCATTATTTTTGGAATCACAGTTCTATTGTATTGGTCTCTGTGTCTCAAGTCTGTCAGTGCTACTCTGACTTGAAAGCTTCATTTTAATCTTGTATATCGAAAAATTAGAGTCAACATTTTTCTCTTTCAGGGTTATTTTTACTAATTGGGTTTCCATGTTAGTCCCAAGTTGATTTGCAATTATTTTATTCTTTCTGTTGTTACTATAACTTTTCTTGTTAATGTTTTGAAAACTGTTTGTTAGAGTGCTAAAATGTCATTGATTTTTATACAGTTTATATAAATAGTAACACTTGAATTTGTTTAAAAGATTATAGAAAGTCAAGAATTATCTTATTTGGAAAAGACATTTCAGGTTATACTGAAGAATCTTGAGATTAGATCATTCAATGGACCATTAGTCTATTGGCTTGTGATTTTTTAAGGTAAAAAAAAGGAAGACAATAAGACACAAGGAAGAAAATCCTGTGAATATTGGACTCATTTAATAATGTAACTATTTAGGGGCTGGAGAGATCGCTCAGTGGTTAAGAACACTGTTCTTGAAGAAGACCCGGGTTCAAATCCCAGCACCCACATGGCAGCTAACAACTGTCCTTAACTCCAATTCTGGGGGATCTGATAGTCTTTTCTGTCCTCCACGGGCATTGCACAACATGAGTGCACTTACCTACATGCAGGCAATACACATATACACATAAAATAAAAATAAGTAAAAATAAAAAATAAATAACGGAAGGATTTAAATTTCTGTTTTGACAAGCCATGGACATTTTGAGTCAGTGCTAGAAGACACAATTGTCGCTTCCTTCCTAACATTTTTAGTGAAATTGTAACTTTATATACACCGAAAATTTAGATTTCTGGCCTCCAAAATTATGTTACAATAATTAAATAGTTTATGTCACATAGTTTGTAGTAATCTGTTTCAGCTCACCTAAGCAACTAGTTTAGAAGATTAACAGTACCGTATAGATATAAGCACGTGGAGAATTAGAAACTGTGGAGTACTCAGCCATAAATAGCACACCTATATATCATCCTCTCCCACTAAGGAGTATTGCAGGAGAGGACATAAAAAGATTTTAAGAGCCACAGGTGATAAATGAGTACATGGAAATTGTGTTGTCTAGACAAAACAAGGAATTTGCACATATTACCCTACAGCATATGTGACAGACTGGTGAAATCCCATGCTAAACAGCAATCCAGCATGTATGGGACAGGCAGACAAGAAACCTCGGGCCTAGCTGAGTATTTATGGGCAACAGATAGATACTGGCAGAGAAAACATCAGTTTTCTTTAAGGTTGTGATTCCTGGTAGTCTGATCAGATTCTAAGTGATGGGGCCACATTGAAGAGTATTTGGGGCACACAAGTTTTTCTCTACGTGCCTTAAAAAATAATAACAGAGAAAATGAAGTCAGAGAGATGTGTAGTAGAGTGGTGGTGGAAATGGGGTAGGGGTTCTGAATATGATCAAAATACATTGGATGAAGATTTTGAAGAACCAATAAATATTTTAAAAAGAAAACTGCACAAAAAACAAAACAAATCATTCTTCTCATCAGAGCTTCTTTATGTAGCAGATGGTGATAACAGAGACCCACAATTGACCAAGAAGCAGAGAATATGAGGCTGCAGAGTGCTTACCCTTGAATAAGACAGTATACCAAAGTATTGGCTCCCAAGTCTCAAGGATCACTGTAGAAGAGAGAGCAGAAAGACTGAAAGAGCCACAAATAGTAGATGATCACAAGGAAACAGGTTTCCATACAGCTTATCAGTTTTTCATACAAGCTCACAGCAAAGCTGACAGCATACATAAGTCCCACATAAGCTCAAGTCATCCAAAATACAAGCATAGATATGGGGAAGTGGGTAAGAAACTCCAATCCAGCCTGATTAAATACGGGCAACCCATAGGTACTGAGAGGGTGAGAGTCAGTCTCATTTAAAAGTGAGACTCTTGGTAGGTTGACCAGGCTCTAGAAGGCATTTAGGGACAGAATTTTTATTCTATAGGCATTTATATGCATATATTATATGTAGATATGGATATATAATAGAGTATATAAAACTGGAAGGTGTAAGACAGGATCTAAATCCAATCAAAATATATTGTATAAAATTTGTAAAAGTTCTGTTAAAATTGTCATTAATAATGAAGTGACATGGAAAAAATATACCTGTGAATAATAACATAAACCTTTGACTCAATTTGTATTGATAGAAGTGGTACCCTAGGCATTCTACATGCCTACAAAACCAGGATCAAGTGGATGAGCCCATGGTCTACTGCTGCTGCTTAGTGTACCTGGATCCACTTCAGCTACACCTGCAGTGAACTGTGAGCACCTTGAAAGAAGAAGGCAAAATGATTACCAAGGCGTTCATTCTCCAGACAGTCTGTGCAAGCAAGTTGCTCCAGGGCTCACTTTTCAAAGTTCTTTGTAAGAAACTGACATTTTTATGCCCTTGAGCCTTCCATGCATTGGGTCTTGAACCTTTCTAAGACAGATTCAAGGCATTTTTCCTACTGATAAGGTGATGAAAGTACTTGTCATCTTTGCAACGGTGCGAGGAAAACTTAGAACGTACATTTTTCCATGGCAGCACTTTAAAGCTTCTCTCAGGCAAGTAGAAATACCCACGCTGTTGTGTGAATGCTATACTGTCTAGAAATTTCCTCTGCCAGGTAAACTAGTGTGTTCTCTTTATTCTCAGCCTGCCAGATCACACAATGCAGCCAATTTATCTGCCATGATGGAAAAAGGACAACTTTTATTCCATTCGCAATAGACTCCTAATTCCACATGAAACACGCTCATAATTTCATTGTGCATACTTCTATCATCACCCTGATCTTTGGTGCACTCACCAGAATTGTTAAGAAGAAAGTATACAAGTCTAGACTTTCTCCAGTCTGCTTCTCTAAGTTCTTTAAACTCCTCTCAAGAATCAATTACAAACATTTATAGTTTACAGTATCAGGTATAGTCATAAGAATTATACAACATCTTGGTGTGTATTTTCATGTCAAGATTTTCCTTCTGTGAAAATGTACAAGAGAAAATCAATGCAAAATGAATAAAGATACTCTACAGTTTGTAGTTAAAGTGGTTTCAGTCTGTGCTCACTTGCTTTTGGTCTGTGACAGCACAGTATTTCATAATAGAGCACATTACAAATGAGGTCTGTTTATTGCATGGTGGAAAAGTAAGCAGAAAGACATATTTAAAGGAGCAAGAGTCTTAAAAACTTCATTAAAGGAATGCACGCAATACCCAAACCTCCTTAAACTAGACCCTGACTTCTGCAAGATTTGTCACTTTTCCAAAATGTCAAAAGTTTGTTTGTACAAGCTTAGTTAATTTAAGAAAGAAAAATGTTTATATA
>NW_008331140.1:2044534-2131611 GCF_000622305.1 Nannospalax galili
ATATATATATATATATTGGCAAATTATGGGAGAGAATAAACTAAGATTTTTGTGATTTCCTTAAGTACAAGTTTGCCAATATTTGAAAGTATTTTCATTTCTTTTTTGTTAGTGAAATAAAATATCATCAAAAGCAACTTAAGGGAGAAAGGCTTATTTTATCCAGTCAAGGTACAGTCTATAATGGCAGGAAAGTCAAGGCAACAAGAGACTGAAGTAGCTGCTCACATCACATCTACAGCAAGCAGTAAACAATAAATATTTCATAATGCTCAGGATGCTTCTCCATTTCATAGTCCTTGAATCCGTCTGACAGAATAGTTCTGCCTATAGTTAAGAAAGGTCTACCCATATCAGTTAATGGAGCCAAGATAATCCCCCACAGGCATGACCAACCACTCATCTCCCAGGTGATCATAAATTCTGTTGAGTTCACAGTTAACATTGACTATCACCAATACTGTATATTAAGGTGCTTCACAGATACAGAGCCAGTTATGAGAAAAGTGGAAAGCCAAGTATGATGATAAAATGAATCATTTTCCCATATTGTGTATAAAGATGGGGGACTAGAGAGATATCTCAGCAGTACGGCTCTTACGACAGGCCTGAATTTGGGTCAAAGAACTCATGTTGGACAACACACGACCTGTTGTAACTCCACCTTTAGGACATCCGAGATGCAGGGACCTGCATTCACATGCATGTAGCCCTCCACACAGACATAAACACATACAAATAATTTAAAAGAAAATATGTTTTTGTAAAAATAGGCCTAGTCTCCTGCCTGTCTTGGACACAGACAGACTCCAGTTCCTCCACCTCAGATTCCTGGACTAGCTTCCTAACCCAGACTATCTAAACAGAGACTGCTAAGTCCCTCCTTAGGTGGTTCCCCCAGCCCTTCTTCCCCGATTCCCAATCAACCTGAAAGACCCGCCTACCCAAGACTCTGGTAAGTCAGATCCCGCACTCAGGATCTCTATTACATTCTTCTTGCCCACACCCACCTTATCTCCTACCAGCTTTGGACGCACAGGGGCTCCAATTCTTCTGCCTCAGATCTCTGGACTAGCTTCCTAAACCAGATTAGCTAAACTCTGTAGCACAGACTCCACTAACTCCTGATCTGTCTAACACAGACCAGCCCTCTTACTAACCTGAACAGCCTTCCTAATACCCTATCCCACCATCCACCCAGACCAGTCTACTACTCTGCACAACCTGAAGCAGGTACCAATTATTTTCCATAACTGAACAAAAACCAACCAAACTACATAAACAATATAAACAGAACAAAAATTAAACTAAACTAAAGCAGAGAAGAAGTTCTTACTGGAAGCATAACCAACAAAGAACTTCCATATATGCAAACAATAGCACAAAAGCACAAATAACATGAAAAACCAATAGAATATGTTCCCAGCAAACCCCACTAATCCTACAGATGTGCACTACAATGAGAATCACCATGAGGAGCCCCAGGACATATAATTTAAAAGAAAAATCATAAATATGATCAAAGAACTTAGAGAAACACAGAAAAGCAACTCAAGGAACTCAAAGAAGAAAAAATAAACTTGTGATGGAAGCCCAAGAATATAAAAATATGTAGCTTAATGAAATATCAAAAACAATTCATGACTTGAAAAGTGAATTCATGAGACAGAAATAACGAAGAAAACCCAAACTGAAATTTAGATGAGATTGAAAAATTCAAAAAGTCAATTGGATAAAACAGAAAAAAGCCTCACAAGCAGAAAGAATGAAATAGAAAACAGAATGTTTTTAAGAAGAATAAGTGCTACTTGAACACAAGCACTGAAAAAAGAATTAAAAATACTAAAAAAATATGACATATGAAACTACATATAAAATTCAAAAATTTTGCCCATAAATCAAATTTTATTTGACTATAACCACATCCATACTTGTGTACATATAGTTATACCCAAAGGACATAGGTGAATAGTAGCAGCAGAGATCAAAAACATACAGAAGAACATGCCAGAGCCTCATTAAAACCTATGCTATTTCATGCCTAACCTCTTACAGAACAAGGTTGCTGGTCTTTGTCTTGGAGATTGCATGATTATCATTGTATTCAGGTTTTTTGAAATAAAGTTTTATATTTTTACTATAGAGCTAATTACTTAAATCTCTAAAAATTGTGAGATTGGTTGCCATAGTTATAGTCAATTTTTAATTGTATTTTCTAATTAGCTTCTACTGTTGACAGAATTATTTCTTTCTTTTAAGTTTATGTGACACATGTCAGCATGGTTTCTTTAGTCTGACTTGAATATTCAGTGATTCTAAGCTGGATAATTTTATTGAATGCAAAAAATAAAAATATTTTATCTCCTTTTACATTTTTTCATCTGTAGTCTCTTCTACTTTTCCATTAAGGTAATGCTTTAAATCCACGCTAATTGTAAAAACGTTTCAAAAGAAACAAATATTTTATAGTGACTGAACTTACAAAGTTTATACAAACAGTATGAATTTTTATAATTCCATGGTATTCACTTAGCTGTGTTTATTAATAGATGCTGACATAAACCAAATATTTATTTCACATATGCTGTGATTATAATGTGATACACATTGTTAAATTTCATGTTTCAGTTTACTTGAACTATTGTGATAAATTATATTTGATTATGATAAGGTGTATGCAAACATATAAGTTGGTATCTGAAAATATAAAATATAGATGATCAGAAACTATGTATATGCAAGTAGTTGAATTTTGATTTAATTTTTGTATAATTTTGCATGGTTTTAAGTTCAAATATTCATTAGCTTCACAAATGAATGTTACATTTGTTTTATAATTTCCCTGATTACATAGAATAAACTATGAATTTTTTATTAGACCATCCTTGGAAATTTTTACAATTCATGTAGAAAACATCTGTATCCATTTGTTGGAAAGCAGGTTACCTACTTGTTATTTTCCCTTTTAATACTAATGTTTCCTTTGATGTTCTGTATTTCATTTTTCATCAATTTTCATATATTTTATTTTCATTTTCATGAATTTTTCTCCTTTCCTCTTGAAAGTTTTGGCAGATATTTGCTACTAATATTAACATTTTTACAAACAGTTTGATTTTATCTTTTCTATAGTTTACATCTAGTTATTTTTAAATAATCTACCATTTCATCACATCCCCTACTTAAAAATGAGTTTGTTGCTCTTTGATTTTCATTTGCATAGCTAGCATATTTGTAGCTTTATTTTTTAGGTTCACAGCAAAAAAAAAAAGTGAGAAGAGTTGAGCATGGTGGCACACACCTTTAATTCCATCACTCGGGAGTCAGAGACACCTGGATCTCTGAGAGATCTCGGCCAGCCTGATCTGCATAGTGAGCTCCAGCCAGCTGTGGCTATGGGGAAACCCTGTCTCAAAGAAATTTTTAAAAAAGTGAGAAGAAAGTAGCCAGAGCTTCCTGCAGTACATGTTCCCACATCCATCCTACAGCTATGCTCACAAGTCATCATTATCCAAAGCAAGCAGTTTTCATCAAGATTCACCAGTGATGTGAATTCTGTGGATTTTGACACATGTGACATATGTATTAATCATTGTAGTACTAAACACACCAGTCTCACTGTCTTAAAACTATCTTGTGTTCTACTTGGTCATCCCTACTTTCCATAATACTGGAAGGTTCTGACCTTTTCTATATTTTTAGTTTTATGCTCTCCAAAATGTCATATAGTTGTAATCACAATGTTTATCTTTTACAGATTGGCTCCTATGATATGGTGGTATTTATGTAAATGTCTTCCTTGTCTCATGACTAGATAGCTCATTTCTTTTTAATGTGGAGTGTCCCATTGCCTGGGTGTAGGTAGTATCTATTACATATTATCCAGTTGAAGGGCATCTTAATCATTTTTAGTTTCCAATTACGAATAAAAGTGTTTCAAATATCTGTGATTTGATTCCTGGTATAGTTTATACTTAAACTTTATTTTCTTTGATACTATATTGAATATGCTAGACCTTTTATCATGCCATATAAATGAGTAATCACTCTGTTCCTCTCTGTAAAAACTAACTGAGAATGCATAAAGTTTGCATTAGATCTGTAAATCAAATTGAGAAAAACTCACGTTTCATCAATGTTAAATCTTGTTATCGACATACAGAGAATGTCATTAATTTGGTTTTCTCTTGGTGTTTGTTGTCAGTTTTATAACTTAAAGGTAAATTATATTCACATTTTATTATAATTCTTCATTTAATGTATGCTATTGTATTTTTTATTTCAAATCCCTGTTGTTGCCTGTTGGTACAGGTAAGTTATTGCCCTTTATATGCTGAGTTTTAATCTGCAAACTTATCATATTCCCTTACGAGTTTAAGGGTTATTTTTATTGATTCTTAAGGTTTATTTGGGATCATGTATATAAAAACTTTATATTGGGTTAATATTTTAAAACTGTAAATGTTCATCCATGAGTTACTTTATGTGTAATCCTCTTCACTTGCATTGAAATAATATATCAATAAATGTTATTTGTTTTGCTTTTTAACTAAATAATGATTTAGGAATATAATTTTTAATACTGAAAGCAAATTTTGTGATATATTGTAAATATTTTAAAAACTGAGTATGTTATAGTCACATGGGTTAATCCAATAATGATGATTTGAAAGATATTGTAGCTACCACTATTTTCAACAGCATAAGCTATTTTATAGATGTATGTGCATACTGCTAGAAGAAAAAATAATAATCAGCCATACTCAGCTGTGAACCTGTGAACTACAACAACTGGTTTGGCAACATATGTCCACAAGTGGAATAGTGGTATATATATTATGGGAGTAACCAACCATGTTATAACTGAATTTAAGGTATATGTCATAGGATGGACCCAATAACTTACATTAACATCAGGCCAAGGAACATGAGCCTAGAATGGTCACAGGACATAGGGGATACTGTAATACTATTTTCCTACTAAGTAGATATAGTAAAACCCATACATTAATACAGCTTTCAGGTCTCATAAGAGAAGCTTATTCATGCAGCAGATGATGATAAAGAGAGAAGTCCACAACTGGTCAACATGAACAAAACAGGAGCTCTAGAGTGCTTATCCATGAATAGGACACCTATATGAAACTTTTACTTCCCAAGGCTCTGGGATCATTGCAGAAGAAGGGGCAGGAAGATTGTAAGAGACAGTGGTGGTGGATGTAAATAGAGTTGTTCAGACAGCTGGTCTGTTATTCACATGAACTCACAGCAATGGTGACAGCATACACATGTCCCATGCAAGCTCAAACCAGACAAAATCCCAGGAAAGCCACTGGGAAGTGGTTAAGAAACCCCAAACCTTCCCTATAAGCTATGGGCAGCTGATGGCTGCTAGGAAGGAGAGACTCTGTTTCTCTCAAGTATGTGACTCTTGGTAGGTTAACCAGGCTTCAGTGGATGAACCCACACAGAAGGAAATATGGCAACATAAATTATACTCTATATTCTCTCAATAGATGATAGATGATAGATAGATAGATAGACAGATAGATAGATAGATGATAGATAGATAGATAGATAGATGATAGATAGATGATAGATGATAGATAGATAGATGATTGATAGATAGATAGATAGATAGATAGATAGATAGATAGATAGATAGATAGATAGGTTATATTAGGCAAGGGGCAGCAAGGGTAAAACGGAGAGGGGAGTTCTCAAAATGTGTTGTGTGAAAATGTATATTTTGTATGATAATTGCAAAAACTCAATAAAAGTAAAAAAAGAAGGTAAAGAAATAGGCCTAATTTAACTGAACAAATTGAACCTCTTGGAAGAAAACATATGTGAAAAAAATTAAGTGCAAACATTGCACTTGAATATCATCTCAGTGTTTATACTAATGGATTGTTCTTCATTTGCATTTGCTTTCCTTTTTCCCATTTTTATATGACTTTTCCACAGCGTGTCTCACAATATATTAAAATTTTTATGACCATACAATTGATAGTTAAATCATTTGATGGCTTCTCATTTGTCATGTATGTGGGGGGGGAGAGAAAGAATATATTCTAGATGAATGATTGTATTCAGATGTCCTATAACATGATAACTTGACAAGTGTTATTGCACTTGTTTATAGTTAGACATTTTAAATCTTACTTTATGTGTGAATTTAATGACCATTAATGATACCAAAAGGTAGGAACTCACTGGGTCTCACAAAATTGTGGATTCAAAATAATTACATAAGCAATAAATACAAATATTTTTGCTCAATTTTCTCAGAAGAAATGAATTTGCAGAATTATTTGTCAACATATCTTTGTTTAGTGAAATGGATGAATTTATTGACTTCAACATCATATTTAGGTAACTTTTTCTGATGGCAGTGGGAAACGAATGTTAATAAAAAACTATTCATTTTTAAGCATCCTCTTTTCTTCAGTGAAAAAAATGACACCATGCTCTATGCTCAAGATATTGTCACTTAGGTTGTTACATGGATATGAAAAATCTGAATTTTTGAGACCAGTCAGTAAGGGGTTCATCTTCATTACTTACTGTTTAAAGGGCATTTTAATGTTAAAATGTTTGTATTTCTCAATGTTTTCTAAAATGATAAACACCTATCACTATAAATAGATACAGCGGACTGTATTCTAGACATCCCAGATGCCTTTCTGATTCATGAAAGACCATGAATTATTATTTTACCTCAAGTGGTACATAATAATTTTCTTATTTCTCCAACTTTCTGGAACACTATCCTTCTTGTATATTTGTTGCCAGCTTTTCCTGATTTGTGCTTTGGCATGAAATTGATTTCATCATGGAAATCTTTTTACTATAAATGATTAACATGTTTCCTCAAATTATCAATTATTTACCATGTCTTGTTATTTCTACATTTGTCACTGTGTAATTTCTATATTTTTGTTTCTCTACTTTGTCTGCCTTTTGACATACTAGAACTCTAAGACAACAGAAATGTTATTTCCATGATACGAATTATATCTCTAACTACAAGACATTTCTTAGTTCTGTGTGCTGGCAGCTAACCTCTGTTGAAGAAGTAGACAGCAGATCAACAATATAATTCTTTAAAACTCTAACTTGAACTATTTAATCATTCAGTTTTTATCCAGATTATATCAACACATAATGATTTTCCATTTTCCTTTAGCTAGCAGATCTTTAAGATGTTGTACAGAATAAAATGTTAAAAATTGCAAAAGTGAACTAAGCAATAAAATTCACCCCTCTCTCCTTCCTGAATGTTGACTCAATGTAATAAGCTACATCAGGCTTCTATCATCATGCTTTTCAGCTGTTTAGGGTATACCCTCAAACTGTGAACAGAAATATTCTTAATTCTTAAGTTGCTTTTGTCAGGTTGTTTTTTTTTTCCTGGCAATGAGAAAAACAACTAATATATTTTCTTTGATAGATTACTAATGCTTGAAGAGATGTTTTCCCTCAGAGTCCCTGCATCTGGTCTCCTGGAACTTCCCAGACCGCTCTGTGCTCACAGCCTACATTGGGAATATATGTGTCCCCTCCCACTGCTTTAGGCTAGGCTTCTCTGGCCTTCAGTAGGGGCCCAGACCTTTTCAGACTTCTTAAAAGTGCCTGGACGTGACCTCTCTATGGTGGTGAGCTTCCAAAATCGTGTATTGTCCATCCCTCTACATTGGGGCGATTTGTGGCCCCTTCCACTGCTCCAGGGCTAGGCTTCTCCGCACTTTAGTAGAGGCCCAGACCATATCAGACTGTCTGAGAGTGCCAGGATCCAACTTTTGTGCGGTGGTGGTCTTCTCATATCACACCATGCATATCCCCCTACATTGGAGCCACTTACAGTCTATCCCATCACCCGAGGGCTAGGATTCTTTGCCCTTTAATAGGGACTTAGACCTCTGAAGATTGCATGAGAGCACCTAAATTGGGTCTTCCTTTAAAGAGCTTCCCATTGGTGCATTAGAGGAACTTTTCTCTTGATGGTAATCGACAGCTACTTAATTAGACTTAAATCCCACTCAAGGGGAATGTGGTACTATAAACCTAGTCAAATAAAAATGCCTTGAGAGGTCATAGATCTTAGAGAAAACCCAAAGGCTGTCACATCCCTAGACAAATGTAATTTCTTACTATGGATCCTTCAATTTATAGACATGTAGCCCAGTCCCTACTCATGAACAAAAATTCTTTTTCAACAGACAGAGATTATCAGAGTTCTACAACTGGTCATACAGAGATTGTGAACTGCCTAAGCCTATGTGGCATATCTACAATGCAGCCTCTACACCTAAGACTCATGGAACATAGAACAAGGGATAAAGAGAACATTAACACACCTTTCAGTTCTCATCAATGAAGCTCCCTTATGCAACAGAGGGCCAGGAACACAGAAGGTCAAAAATGGCAAAAACATAGAGAATAAGCGTCTACAGAGTATGGGTCCTTTTACAGGACTCCTATATTTAAATCCACCCACCCAGGACTCAGGGACCATTGTGGAAGAGGGGTAGAAAGATTATAAGAGCCAAGGAGTTTGTGCACGGCCGTATGGAAATAGAGTCTTATAGGTTCCTGGAACCCTTCTCATATTAACAATGGAGTCAATATGCACAGGACTACGCAAAAATAAGCTGACGAATTCCCAACACAGAACTGTGGAAATATAACAGCAGGCCCTAATCTTAGTCAAAGAATTATTGGCAGCCAATTACTGTTGGGTGAGGAAGAGTTGCTCTTCTTAAAGGGAGGGGCTCTAGATAGGATGATTAGAGCTCAGTGGATGAACTTGCATTGAGAGACATCTAGGGACACTAATTTGACTTGATTGGCTTTAACACAAAGGACAGTGTGTGGATTCCAGTGGTGGGTCTATGGATGGGTGCCAATGGGAAAAAAGGGTATAACATTGATTAAGATGTTCTGTATGAAATACACAAAAATTCTCCCCCAAAATAAAAATATAAAAAGATATGTTTCCTTGAGTGGTAGAAACTAATACTAAACATACTTTTTAAAAAGGGAAACATCTTTCTAACCCTAAGATCAATTATATGTTCAATTACTTTTGCATACATAGCTCATTTATACCTGCGCTGTTAGTCTGAAATTGTGAGAAAGATGCAGTGTTGGAACTTTCTCAAAATTTTCAGAGGTGTTTATCCTTTACTGGGAAACCATGTGATACCCCAAAATTCCTAGCACATATGTGAACTTCTCAATGTGCTATTTCTTGGAAAAATCCTTTTTCTTAGCAATAGTTCAACATGTCTGTCCTTTGCCTCAACTTTGATCATTTGGCTTTGGCATCAGTCACTTGCTCTCTAACTCTTCATTGGTTCTGAGCAGTTACCCTTTGCATCTACTTCATTTTATTTTATTCTTTTCAAAGTAAATTTATTTGTTGAATATGTAGAGGAAAGGAAACTGAACCACAAGAAGCAAAGAACAGCAGAAAAAGGTCACTTGGTCATGGCCTGCTAGGTTCTGCATGTGGCTCACAGAATTCTACCCAGGGTATTTGAGATTGTTTGGTATGTGTCAGGTTTTTCTATACATTATCACTATTCTTATCCCCACAAGCCTTAAAGTACATAACTATTTTTTGATAACCCAAAATATACTACCACCCCAGTTCACTATGAAAAAATATTGTGGATTACAATCCTACCTTCCTTGACAGTACAATAATTCATAGAAGGTAAAAATAGCAACATGGCAATAGACAGAAATATTGGCAAAGTTGCAATCAAAATCCTGCATTGCCTTAATGCTCCACTGGAAATGAGACACAGCAAGCATTTCCAGACTGTAGACTATTATTTATTCATTTATTTAAAATTAACATTATTTAAAGTGAAGTATTAAGTGTCATCATTTGTATTTTCAAATACAGTGATGTTTAGTAAATTTTCCCACCCTTTCATCTCCCCCATCCCCCTGAGCCCAGCTTTCTGTCCTTGTAAACCTCCCCAGTCTTCTTTCAACTTCAATGTCACATGAATCCCTTCATCTTCTAGAACCTGGCTTCCTCAGCATCTCTTTTACCTTCTCTTGGTCTCCTTTCTAGTTTTTTAGACCTAGACCTAAGACAGCATGTCCACATGAATTCCCTGAGGTCTGTGTGCACCTTTCCTGAAGGCTTGTCTCTTGCCGTGGTGGCAGATGACAGTCTCCTCAGGATCTGGCTCTGGAACTGAAGGTTCCAATTGAATTTGCTTCTATGACCAATAGTCTTTGCTGTGCAATTTCCATATGGTTGAATTATTGCCACAGTGATGAGAGATGGCCAAGTCTAGTTCTGGACTGTTCTGAGAGCCCTGTCCTTACTGAAACACTTATGCTGGAAGTCCCTTCGAACTTTACTGATAACTTATGAAACGGCAGCATTGCCAATCCACAAGAAAATGAAAGAGTTCCCCACATACAAGAATTTTTAAGTAATGCTAGCCATCCTGTTTTTTTGTTTGTTCGTTCGTTTGTTTTTTAATAGTAGAATAAATCTTCCCAGCAAGGGAATCGGTGAACCCAGCCGAACCTCTGGTCTGGTTGCATTAGAACTGTGGGGTTGTGATTAGAGTGTAGTCAGCTGATCCCAATGGCCTGGTCATGGACCTCTCTTCTCATGGCACATGCAAGTCAGGCTCAAAGGGAGATTTCACTTCTGAGGCAACAGAACCTTACCGTAAATCTTCGTGAAGTTGTGAACATTCTTTGTCAATCTTGTCATTTTGAAGCAAAGTGCAATTATTGATGGTGTTTTGGTAATAAAAGAAAGCCAGCCTCCAGAGCTTCTTAGTGGAGGCAAAGTCCACACTTCCTAAGCTGGAAAGTGACAGCTGTGCATAGTAAAGTACCTGCTATTGATTTCTGGATGAAACATGGTTTAAAGTTCCCCTACTGTGGTCAGAGGTACTTTCATCTTGGCAAGTGCCTCTGATTGGCAGGATGTTTCCATGGAGTTGTTTGATTTGGCAAGGATGTTGTAGGGGAAGCAAATGCTCTGCTGCGGACTGGTAAGTAAGTATTTCCTTTTATTTTTCTTTAAAAAGTGTTTTACATGAGCCTGAGATTACAAATGTGTATTTCAGATCAGAGGACTGTTCCTGTAATTCATGACTGTTCAGATGGCTCTAGAGTGGTAAGTTGGCCATTTATTAACATCATATTTATTTGTATCTTCTCAACAGATGTGAAAGTACAACTGTGTTTTTCTCAATGATATCTGAAAAGCAGAGTGCTTACCTGAAAAAAAAAATTAAATCTCAACACAGCTTCATTCATCTCCCACATGCTTCTTTCTGTCTGTCTGCTGCCAGAATGGTGAGCATGTCAGGACACACACTGTTCAGAGGTGGGGTAACAGTTCTATGCCAAATAGGCCCCATTCCATCAATTCTAGCATATGTACAAGTTGGCTAACCCACTAGGTTTATTGTTTACCATGCATTACCACCTCAGGGCATCCATAATGCTTAAGATGTTGTCAAAAAATGGCCAAGACAGACACTAGTACTTTACTGAAAAAATTCAGAGACCTGTAATTATAATTGAAAATGCTACTTCAGATGTGGAGATACTAGCAAAAGGTCCTTGCCTCACATTTCCTCTTCTCTCTCTGCACTACTGAAGTGAGTAATGTTAAGAAGAACCTAGCTCCAAGTAGGGATTAACAAAGGTCATTCTCAGAAGATAAATTTGGCATGAAATGGTCAAACACCTCTAAAAGTGACCCCCACCAATGTTACTTGTTTCTGTGTTGGTTTAGTATGTTAGAAGATGTGGAGGAGAGGAGGTATAGGGTCAGAGTAGGGGAAATAATAAGCCTTCTGAGGATCAAGTAGCAACTATTCTTACAAAAAGGACTAGTTGAGGATAAATGTACTTTGATAGTCTACCATTTTTTAAAGAGAGGAATGTGATTTTCTACCTCATAACAGATCAGCAACCACTTTAACATCAAGAATAGACACAAGGCTTCTACAAAATACTGGGAAGAAATGTGTAGGAGTTTATAATTGGACACATGTGAAATATCACTCTGTTATTTCACTGTGGTGAAATAAAGACCAGCTTCAGATGACAGGCCACCTAGATATTCCAAGACCATCATTAGGACCTACTCATATTCTACAGCCCTAAATTTTTTTTGTTTTTACTTGGTACACCTGTTTTAGTTGACTAGGACAGAGAATTCTCTCACAAGACCCAGAGCTTCATGATTCCCTGCTCTAAAGTGGTAGACAAGCTTTCCTGAGCAGATGTACATTTTTGGGTCCTTAGTTCAATATGGATTCTAATTAACGTTTGATAAGCTTTTGTTTTTCTCACTTTGACTCTCCACTGTTAAAACATGAGCCTTCTAAAAGACAGTCATCAGTTTTTTTTCTAATTTATATTTCTATTGATTTTTTGTGCATTTCATTACAGAACATCTTGATCATATTCAAACTTCCTCCCCTGTACCTTCTCATCACCCCTACTGGATTTCATGCATTCGGTCATATATTATGAGGTCTGTTGAGTCAAATTTGTGTCCCAAGATGTCACTCCGTGTGAATTTATGCACTAAAGCCTGGTCAGTCTATCTAGCATGACTTCCATAAAGAAGACTGGCTTTTCCTCACTCAGCAGTGATTGACTGGCAATTCACATTTGAAAGGTCAAATCCCACAGTCTGAAAAGATCAGGCCATGCCTCTCTGCTGCTCTCTCTGCGTCAGAGCATTAAGAAGCTGTCCATGCTGCCGCCTAACACAGCCCCTGATTTATGGTCCTAACCAGTACCTTGTTCTTCTGTACTGTTCTACATGTACAGTATGGTGAATTAAATCATGTGATTTGAGATTTCCCTCCATCCCTAAATGGCTATAAAAAGTCACATCTTTCTTTTATTCTGGAGTTTTGTCTGGAGACACCTCAGGAAAATTTGCTTAAGCAGTTTCTCAGAATGCTACCCCCTGGTTTTCCTGTCCCCATCCATCGCATGGCAGCTATCTGTCTCACAATCTCATTTTTTAAAAAAAAATTCTTTGTTTTTATTTTATATCTATGAAGGCTTTGCTTCCATGCATGTAAGTGCACCATGTGCATACAATGCCTGTGGAGGACAGAAGGCATGAAATCACCTGGAACTGGAGGTATGGATAGTTGATCATGACTATTACACACTTTCCCTCTTAATGAAGCACTTCTCACAATTCATTCTCATGTACATGTCCCCAATAAATTTAGTTGTTTATTCAGTTGGAATTAGAATCATTTCCTTTGGTAGGGTGGTACACTGTGTGTGGTGAGCAGAATTTTCTTCACATGTTTCCAGAAAATAAATACTAAATAAAAGCAACAAACAGAAAAGTTAACTAAAACATGAACAAATAACAGCACTTTGGCCAAAAAGAAAGGATCTTTGAAAAACTGAAACAAGATCTTGGCTCCCTGTAAGATGGAAGATTGTGGGACCACAGAGGTGACTCAGTGGTTAAGAGCAATGTCTGCTCCTGCGAAGGACCTGTGTTTGTTACCTGGCACCAACATGGCAGCTAGCAACTGTCCACATCTCTAGTTTCAGGATATCCAATACCCTATTCTGACCTCCACAGGCATTGCACTACATGGGCGCACTTACACACATTCAGGCAATGCACGCATATACATAAAATAAAATGACGAATAAATTAAAAAAGAAGATTGTCATCTTGGAGAGCCTTTCTGAGTCTGAGGAGGCATAAGGCAAAGCGTTATCGAAATTCTATATGTCTGATTGCATAATGTCACATCTGCTTTATTCAACATTCAACATTGCTTGCTGTGACATCGACTAATTTATAAAATTCTAAAAGTATGAAATGTGACAGTTTTTTCTTATTTTTTATGGGCCATAATAAGTACTTTTTGACCAGACATTAATCAGGGTCCCCTGAGTCCTATTGACTGGGCCTCAATTTTACCTTTCAGCTTTGCTGATTCTGGGCAGTAGTTAATTATTAAGAATTCCTTGATAGGGCCTGATCTAGCCTCCACCTGGTGTAGGGGCTGAAAACTCAGCAGACAGCTTGAGAGCTCCTGATCTGGACTCCCCCAGGAGTAGGGACTGAGAACTCAGCAGATCACCTGAGAGTCCCTGATCTGGCCTTCACCTGGGGTAGGGGTGGAGAACTCAGCAGACCCCCTGAAAGGGCTAAAATCAGGCCTCCCACTAGCAAACTTCCCAAATTATGCTCAGAGTACTCACTAGTAGGTGTCCAAACATAGAAAGAAGCCTCAGTGTACCTGACTGGAGCCTGACTTGGGCCTCTGTAGGAGCTCCTGAGTAGCTGATATGAAGCCATCAGTTCCCTCCAAAATAAAATCTGAGAGAACCTGAAAGTCAGACCAAGCAGCTTTACATACCCAATAAGAAAACAACCATTGCACACTAATAATACAAACAGAAGCAGAATTCAAGTCAACAAAGGAAGGCTTGAGTTTCACACCAGAATCACAAGCAACAAAAGAAATCCATATGCCAAAATCACAATGGAAAAATAATAACAGGGATCACCAAAACAGCATTTTCCCACCAAACTCCACCAGTCCTGTAAAAATTCTGCAAGGAGAACCCCCTAGAGATAACCCTGGACACAAAACTTAAAAGAACAATCATAAACATGATCAAGGAATTCAACAAATTTGAAGAGCACAGAAACAAACAAATTAAAGAACTAAAAGAAGATAGTGATAAACTTCTGAATGAATTCACAAAAGAGATAGAAACATTGAAGAAAACAAAGGGTGAAATGAAGAAGGAAGGGAAAAACTCAATAAGCCAAATTTAAGCAACAGGAAAAAGCCTTGCCACTAGAATGAATGAAATAGAAAACAGAATAGCAACACTTGAGGATAAAGTTGAAGAACTGGAACTGCTCAAGCAAAGATTATGAAAAAAAATTAAAAACATAGGAATGGGATATGCAGGTGATTTGGAACACCATGAAACGACCAATTCTACATATTATAGGCATAGAAGAAGGAGGAGAATTTCAGGTTAATGGTATTGATCAGATCTTAAACAGGATAGTAGATGAGAACTTCCCAAAATTAAGGAAAGACATCCGCATACAAATACAAGATGCACATAGACAGGACCATAAAAGAAAATCTCCATGGCATATCACAGTAAAAACACTAAATATACAGAACAAAGAAATACTGAAAGCTGCAAAAGAAAAGGAACAACTCATATATAAAGGAAAACCTATGAGTATTACACCTGACTTATCAATGCAAACTATGAAAGCCAGAAGAGCCTGGACCAAGGTATTTCCATTTTTAAATGAACATAGATGCCAACCCAGAATATTTTACCCAGCAAAAATATCTATTACAATTGAAAGGGAAATAAAAATCTTCAAGACATGAATAGGCAGAAAGAGTACATGTCCACAAAATGAGCACTTCAAAGAATACTAGAAGCAATACAAAGAACAGAGAAAGGAACACCTATACCCCAGGGGCAATAGAAAGAAACTAAATGGAGGTATAATTGTGGAAACACAAAATTAGACAAATAATTCAAACAGTAATCAAAATGATGGCAGCCAATATACATCTTTCAATTGTAACTTTATGTATCAATGGACTGAACTCCCCAATCAAAAGACACAGGGTGCTTGAATGGATTAAGGAACAAAACCAATCTTTTCGTTGTCTGTAAGACACCCATTTCTCTTTCAAGGACAGGCACTACCTTAAGGTGAAAGGATGGAAAAGAATATTTCAAGCAAATGGCAGTAAGAAACAAGGAGGGGTTACAATTCTAATATGTGACAAAATAGACCAGATAAAACTAATCAGAGGAGATAAAGAGGGTCACTTCATTCTAATCAAAGGAACAATTAACCCAAAATATAGTACGTTCATAAACATATATGTCCCAGACTTTGGTGCACCCAAATTCATAATAGCAACACTACAGAACTTTAAGACACAGATTAACTCCTAATCAGTAATAGTATGGGACTTCAGTACTCCACTGTCTCCATTGGACAGGTCAACTGGACAAAGAAATAACAGAGTGACATCTGAATTAATGATACCATATATCAAATTGACCTAAAAGACATCTACCAAGTATTCCACCCAAGAACCAAAGAATACACATTCTATTGACCACCACATAGAACTTTCTAAAAAATTTACCACATGCTAGAGCAAAAACAAACCTCAACAAATACAAAAAAGAAAAGAAATAAGTCCATGCATTCTATCAGACCACAATGCAATAAAGCTTAAAATAAACACTGGTAGAAACTCTAGTCATTACATGAGCTCATGGAAATTAACAACAGACTCCTGAATGATGGGTGGGTAAAAGGAGAAAATAAGAAAGGAGTAAAAGTATTCCAGGAATTGAATGAAAATGACAGTAAATAAACCTCTGGGACATTTTAAAAGCAGTTCTAAGATGGAAGTTTATAATTCTAAGTGCCTACATTAGAAAATCAGAAAGATCACAAATAAATGACTTAAGATTGCAACTCAGGACTCGGGAAAGGCATGAAAAAATAAAACCCAAACCCAGTAGAAGAGAATAAATAACAAAAATCAGAGCAGAAATTAATGAACTAGAAACAAAGAAAAAATATAAAGAATCAATGAATCTAAGAGCTGGTACTTTGAAAAGGTAAACAAGAGAGACAGACCCTTAGCCTAGTTAACCAAAAGAATGAAAGAGCAAATTCAAATCAATAAAATCAGAGATGAAAGATGAAACATCACAAGAGACACCAAAAAGGTCCAGTACATTATGAGGGAATATTTTAAAAATATACACTCTTTTAAATTTCAAAATCTAAAAGAAACGGATGGATATCTAAAAATCATGGGAACCAATAAAGTTAAACAAAGAAGAGATCAACAGTTTAAACAGACCCATAACATACAAGGAAATTGAAACAGTAATATAAAACCTCCCAACTAAAAAAAAAAAATCAAGGCCCTCAAACAGATTTACAGCAGAATTCTACCAGACATTTAGAGAAGATCTCCAACCAATACTACTTAAATTATTCGAAATGATAGAAACAGGGGGGAAACTCCCAAATTCCTTCTATGAATCCAGCATCACTCTAACACTAAACTTGGGTAAGGACACAACCAACAAAGAAAACTATAGACCCATACCCTTAAAGAACATAAGTGCAAAATTTTTCAACAAATTACTTGCAAAATGCATACAGATGTACATCAAAAAGATCAGCAATGAGGATCAAGTAGGCTTTATTCCAGAGATACAGGGATGGTTCAATATATGCAAGTCAATAAATGTCATCAATCATATAAATTGACTCAAAGACAAAAACCACATTATCATGTCAATAGATGCAGAAAAGCCTTTTGTCAAAATTCAGCATGCATTCGTGATAAAAGTTCTAAAGGGAATTGGACTGGAGGGAAAACACCTCAACATAATTAACACTATATACAACAAATCCACAGCCAACATCATTCTAAATGGAAAAAAAAATGGAAGCATTCCCATTAAAATCAGGAACTGAACAAGGATGTCCACTATTTCCACTCCTTTTAATATAGTGCTTGAAATTGTTGCTAGAGCAATAAGAGAAGAAAATTAAAGGAGTGATTATTGATAAAAAAGAGGTCAAATTATCCCTTTTTGCAAATGATATGATAATATATGTAAGAGATCCCAAAAATTCCACCAGAAAAATCCTAGAACTAATAAACACTTTCAGAAAACTGGCAGGTTACAAAATTAATCTACCAAATTCAGTTGACTTTCTATGTACTAGCAACAAGCAATTGGAGTAAGAATACAGGGAAACCCTCTCATTCACAATAGCTGAAAATAAATAAATGAATAAATAAGTAATAAATAAGTACATACATAAATAAATAAAATATCTTGGAATAAACCTGACCAAAGACATCAAAGAAATCTACAATGAAAATTTAAAATCTTTAAAGAAAGTAATTGGAGAAAACACCAGAAGATGGAACGACCTCCCATGCTCATGGATTGGAAGAATTAATATTGCGAAAATGGTCTTCCTACCAAAAGCAGCATATACAATCTATGCAATCCCCCCAAAAGTCCCCACGATATACTTCACAGAAGTAGAAAAAACATCCTTAAATTTGTATGGAAACTCAAAAGACCTTAGATAACCAAAGCAACCCTGAGCACAAAGAGTAAAGCTGGGGGGATTACTATACCAGATCACAAAGTACACTACAAAACTATGGTCATAAAAGCAGCATGGTACTGGCACAAAAATAAACACATAGATTAATGTAACATAATTGAAGACCCAAGCCTGGCACCTAATATTTGACAAAGCTGCCAAGAACACACAATGGAGGAAACATCACACCTTCAACAAATGGTGTTGGCAAAACTAGATCTCCACCTGTAGAAGAATGAAACTAGATTCTTATCTTTCACCTTGCACAAAAGTCAACTCCAAATGGATCAAAGACATCAATGTGAAACTTAAAACTCTGAAAGAATTAGAAGAAAACATTGGCAGTAACCTACAAGACATAGGTGTAGGAAAGGGCTTTCTAAATAAGATACCAGTTGCTCAGGAATTAAGGTCAATAATCAACAAGTGTAACCTCATTACACTAAAAAGCTTCTGTGAAGCAAAAGAAACAATCAAGAAAGTAAAGAGAAAACCCACAAAGTGGGAAAAATTCTTCACTCATGACACATCTGACAGTTTTAACATCCAGAATATTTAAAGAACTCAAAAGTAAAGAATCAAGACAACAAATGATCCAATTAAAATATAGGCTAAAGATCAAAGGAAGAAATAAAGATGGCAAAGAAACATCTTAAAAAGTGTTCAATATAGTTAATAATTAGAGAAATGCAAATTAAAACCACCTTAAGATTTCACCTTACCTCAGTCAGACTGGCTAAGATCAAGAGACAAAACAATATTAAATGCTGGCCAGGGTTTGGAGAAAGGGGAATGCCTATTCAGTGCTGGTGGGATTGCAAACTTGTGCAACCCCTATGGAAAGCATTGTGGAGAACTCTTAAAAAACTAAAAATGAGCCTACCATATGACCCAGTTATAACACTCCTTGGCATATACCCAAAGGACCCATTCTATTACAGAGACATTTGTACAACCATATTTATTCATGCTCTTTTCACAATAGCTAAGAGACGAAAGCAACCTAAGTGCCCCTCAACTGACGAGTGGTTAATATAAATGTGGTACATTTACATAACAGTTCTACTCAACAGTAAAGAAAGGTGAAATAATGAAATTTGCAGGTAAATGGATGGATGTAGAAACTGTCATACTAAGTGAAGTAACACAGACTCAGAAAAACAAAAGATGTATGTTCTTCATTTGTGGATCCTAGCACCAAATACTTATAACAGATGGAATCCCACTGAAATGGGCCAACAGCCTATGGAAAACAGATGATCCAGAGGCAAAAAAGTCCAGTGCCTTCCACAATGGGAGGAAGATCATCCCACAACTATCACCCCCTCTAAAACTCCAGGACTTTTGAGGAAGAGATTGTCAGAAAGAATGTAAGAATCAGAGGAAGGGGTGAAGTGTTAATTGGAAGTGTTTTCTGACTACTATTCTGGCAAGCTATAGTCACACCTCCTTCCCACGCTCATGAAGGATTCCAGGGGGAAGTCAGTTCCCCCTTCCACCCACTTAGTTGACCTTAAGCTGCATGTGGGGGAGGGGATAAGGATATATACCCGAGATGCCATTATGCACCTTTCTTGCCATTTTGTGTGGCTTTCAGAAAGCCAAAGGATCTATATTGGAGTGTGGACGTTCCAGGTTCCAGCTCAGCCATAAATGGGGGGGGGGTACCTGTTGTTCTGTAAACAACCCTCCACCCTATGCTTTGTTAGCAAGCCCAATAAGCTCAATAGGATTTAAAAAAAAATTCCTTGGTGGGTAGACTATGGTACTGTTGATGGCCCCACTCCCATGCTCATGAGGATATAGGCAACACAAACTGAAATTGACAGTTAAAAGAAAACAAAAATAGGGCATGAAGTTGAGATTGGGGGATGGGTTGAACTTTGAGTAGTTAGGGAGAAGAGGGTAAGGTGAATATGATCAAAATATATTATACACATGCATGAAATTTTCAAAGAATTAATCAAAATTCTGTAGACACAGCAAAGAATTCTCCAGGTAAAGTGGTGTATGCCTTTAATTTCAGCATTCAGGAGGCAGAAGCAGTCTCTGAAATCATGACTACCCTGGTCTGCATATTGTGTTCCAAGTGAGCTGGGTCTATAAGGAGACACTGTATTAAAACACCAATAATGAAAAGTAGAAAAAATAACAATCCTGCTGAGCCAAGTAAGACAAAAATTCTCCATCAGTTTATACTTAAATGCCTTATTGCCCACTTTTGATATATAAGTTATCTTACCTTAGCGTGACGGTTTTCTAAGAATTCTCCTATCATTGATGATTCCTCTTACTAATTTTCCATCCATAAATTTACTAAAGTTATATAAATTCCCAATACCTGTTGTAGTCTGAGTTAAGCCAGATCACGTTGAAGTATTATAGTAGTCATGGTACTTGGAGTTTTCTAGAATAATTTACTCTTTTCATAACAATAAACAGAATAAATTTTTAAAAATTTATTGAGCTTTTTATATTTCCTACAACAGTTCTTAATCAAATTTAGGACACGTCCCCCATACACGCTCCCCACTCCCTACCCCACCCCTCCTCATGTATTACTCCTATACATGTTAAGTCTTATTCAGCCAAGCATTTGTACCCAAATGTCTTTCAGTGCAAATTCACCAAGTGGAGTCTAGCCAGCTTATTTAGAAATCATTGGTATGGCCTAGCCTCCCTCACACAGTAGTGCTCAGTCTCTAGTAGGTACCAGAATAGGGACAACATGCAACCCATTTCCTGTGCTCCAACTGGGCCCTTGTCTGATTAAGTTTGCATGGGACCTGTACTAGATGCTGCCATTGCCATAAGTTCATATGTTCAAGTTCCCAGTGGGCTGAAAGCCTCTGCTTCCTTATATGCATGGACTAACCGTGGTTCTTACAATCTTTCTGCACCCTCTTCCACAATAGTCCCTCAGTTATGGGTGGGAGAATTTTGATATAGGAGTCGTATCCAGTAACACACATTCTACAGTCTCTTTTTCTTTAAAAGCTGGCCAGTTGTGACCTTTTTTGTGCATCATACCCTGTTATATAAGAAAGCTTCACTGCTCAGAGTTGAAGGACAGACTTGATTTTTCTCTAAGACCCTCCCCCCATTCTGTAATGTTCTATGAATCTTTCGTGTAGAGGTTCTACTGTAGATATATCACTTAGGACTGGGCATCTCCCAGATGTGTATTCTCTGTGTCTAACCAGTTGTTGTGTTCTGCAGTAGCCTTCATCTGTTGCAAAAAGAAGCTTCTTTGATGAGCGGTGTGGGGAATACTTTGTAAATATAAGAATCCATATTTCACATATGGTAAGAAATTTCATTTGCCTAGAGATATGACAGAGATATAGTTTTCTGTAGAATATATGACCTCTCCAGCCATGTGTATTTTGCTGGAGAATTTACAATGAAATATTTAATGATTTATCCTTAAGAATGAGAACAAGTTAGAGATTTTTGGCCTCATTACATGCATTCAATATTATACTAGGTGTCCTAGTCAGTGGAATGAAGAAGAAAAAAGCTAAATCCATAAATATTAGAAAAGGAGAATAGTCTATCAATTCACATATGAGATGATTTCAATAAGAATTCCCAAGTAGTCTTTCAAATGTATATGAAGAGGTGGCTAGTATGATTTCACTTGCTTTGGAGCAGAGCTGGCCTGTTAGTACATGAATTTGTCTTACATCTCAGCATTGTTTGTCAAGTTGTGACCCCCAAATCTAACAGAAATTAAAGACCATATACACAAATATTGCTTGCAGACAGAAAACCTAGACTACCCTGTCTTTAGGCAGAAATCTGCATGCTTGTAGGAAAGACCTACAATTTGCATGTTATATGTAATAGAAATAAAATCAAAGACAAAGAAAAAATAAAACATAATAATAAAACAAATATATCAAGGACAGGGTCTGGAGAAATGGCTCAGTGCTTAAGAACACTTGTTGTTCTTCCAGAGGACACAGGTTCTATTCCCATAACCCACATGACAGCTAACAACTGCCTGTAACTCCGGTTTTAGGGGATCTGATGCCCTCTTCTGACCTCCATGAGTATTGCATGACACAGATGCTCTTAGGTACATGCAGTCAACACACATAAAATAAATATAAATAAAATACTTTAAAAATCTATCAAGGATAGATAAACCATACCTAGGCATATATTTCTTGATCTGGTACATATAATTTGTCAGCAGGTAGTTGGAGTAATATGGTTCCCTCTGGTTTTAAAACTAGCTAGGCATTATTTATCTCCCGCATTGTCTCTCCCCTCCATCATTTACAGCCACCATTGAAAGAGATGTATCCTTGCTCTGGAATGTGTCACTGGATATGTTACAACTGTAATGAAATGCTTCTTCTAATCATTTGGTTATTAAATTTAAAAAAATTAAAAACAATTAAAATTAAAAAAAATTATCAAGGACAAAAATCAAATCTCCATATGAATAAATGCATGAAAATCCTTTGTTGAATTCACTAACACTATTTTGATAATAACCCTGAGGAAGCAAGTATTAGATTCTGTGGTGGTTTGAATGAGAAGGTCCCCCATAGACTCCAAGTGTTTGGACATTTTGTCCCCAGTTGGTGGAGCTGTTTTGGATGGTTTTAGAAGGTGTGGCCATGCTGGAAGAAGCAAGTCACTGGGGATGGGATTGGAGAGTTCTTAAGCCTCGCTGGATCTCAAGTGGCTCTCTTGTTTCCTGTGCCTGCTTGAATACGTGAGAGCTTAGCTTTCACTCCTCCTCCAGCCACCTCTGTCACAATGCCTCCCCACCTTGATGAACGTTGCCTCTTAGATTGGTAAACTCAAACTCTTACTTTAAAAAGTTCTCTTGGTCATGGTGTTTTTTATCACAGCAACAAAAAATCGATTAATACAGGTCCATACTCTGATATAGTATGTTATCAGTAGGTTTTCCTTATGGGAACTTTATCATCCTAAATAAGTGTCAACAAATGTTGATGTTCTACATCTTGCTTTTATTGGAGTGAAAGCATTGTTTTGCTCATTTAAATAACTTCTAAGATATGAATAAAATCCAGTTGTCTTATACTTTTATTGCTGGATTCATTTAAATTTTTCTGAGATTTTCATCTATAATAAAAATCTATTACTGGATTTTAGTTTTATCTTTCCTTATGAGGTTTGAAATTGGGTGTATAATCTCTATGTTCTTATAAGTAGAGTGAAGAACTATCCTCTTCTCTTGTATTCTCTGAAAAATTTGCTTGAGATTAACATTTTTTAATAACTGTTACAAAACTTTTATTTTCTTCTTCACATTCAGACTTTGAGCAGAAAAAAAAGAATTTATTTCAATGAAATTCTTTCAGCACCCAATAATAAAATTATTGAACATATCCATTACCTTAAATAATAATCTGTGTTTTAGTTAATCACAGAAGTGCCCACAATTTCAGGAAATTATATTCTGTTCTCTATCATATTATTTTATATTTTTTGTTCTATCACTTTATAAAAATGGAATGATGCTATTAACACTATTTTGTTTGTAGTTTACACTGAATGACATCAAATACAACCATATTGTTAAATGAATCAATATTTTCACATTTGCTTGACTCTTTTGGGAATTTTTAATGTCTTGGTTAATTGAATAGAGCAAGCATTAGAAATTTTTGTGTGTTGGGCCCTGACTTTTAGCCCAGACTTTGCCCGGAATTCCCTGTGTATACCAAGCTAGGCTTTAACTTACAGGGATATTCCTACCTCTGCTTGCGAAGTGCTGGTATTAAAGACATCCATCATCATGTCTAGCCAGGAATTTCTTCTCTTAAACAAGTTTTTATGTTGAGCTGAGTTTTTATTTTTCTTCTGTAAGTATGACGGTATCTAAGAAATAAATACTAGGTCATATAATAAGCTAAATTTACCTTAAAAAGAAAAGACCACACAGGTTACTAACACTGTTACTATTCATATAATGACTGTAGGTCCTCTTGACCTTAACAATTTTGTCTACACTTTGATTTAATCAGTTTCTTTTTTCTTATATGTGAGATACTCTTTATCACATTCAAGTACCTTGCTGATTTTATTCCATGCAATAGAAAACAACTATAAGGAGTTAGAGGTCATATTGATGTATCATACTGAAGAAAGCATAGCCCAGATCAACAACTTAAATATGATTTCATCACAGGGCAGAGAAATGAGAATAGCATTGCAGTTAGGGAATAGAGAAAATCTGAGTTTTACCATTGTGCATATGGCTCTCAAAACTTAGAGCAATTAAAATTACTTTACTAGATTATTTAAAATAATTAAATAGAAGTATTATAGGGGCTATCTTCTCTATGAGTTCTTTATTAATTATCTTTAGATATTTATCAACTTCAGGTATTAGAGAAAATACATAAATGCATCATTGTACATAGTGAGATCTATTTCTACTATCAGTGGTTCTTCTTTTGCTTTCCTCATTGACCAAAGACAATCAGGAACATGAATTAATGTGCCTTGGACGTGATAACTGTCAAAGACTTGAAAGATTGTGAGAAGTTTGCAACAGGAAAAAGTAAGTTGAAACAAAATATTGAGAGCAAGACTTTATTTAAGTCAGTATGAGAAATATCATTGGAGGAAGCCATATATGTACCTTAGCCACCTGGAGTTAGCATTTACACAAAAGGAGTCCTGGGATTATGAACTTTTATATACAGAACAAAAAAAAAGTTACTGTAAACCAACTTTTATAATTACATTACATGATGATAAGTTTTTTAAATTATTTTTACTAAGTTTATATGCATTTGATATAATAAATCTTAATCAAATTTAGAATGCCTCTTTCATCCCCACTCCCCCAAAACCCCAACGTATTTCATGCATTCTGTCGTATATATTAAGTCCTATTCAGTCAAGCATTTGTACCCAGATATCCTTTGGTGCATGTTCATTCACTGTGGTCCAGTTAGCTTATTGAGAGTCATTCCCTTAAAGGGAATCTACTCTTCCTCACCCAGAAGTAATCAGTTTCCAATCATGACCCCACCAGAGTTGGGGGTCTGTTGCACATTTACCCCATTCTATTCTAGGCTTTCGTCTGAATTGGCATGCATCTTATGCATGCTGTCATCATTGTTTCAAGTTCATATGAACAAGTACCCAGCGCCCTGAAAGCCTTTTTCCTTACTTTCATGCATGAAGCCTGGCTCTTAAAATCTTCCTGCCCCCTCTTCAGCAATGGTTCCTCAGCCTTATGTGTGTGAGGTTTACTATAGGAGTCCTATTCAAGGACAAGCACTCTGCAGTCTCTTATTCTCTAAAACTTAGCTAGTTGTGGCCTTCTGTTGTATGAGGATACTTCACTGATGAGAGTTTATAGATGTATTAATATTCTCTGTACCCCCTTTGTGTTCCATTATGCTCCATGAGTCTTAGTTGTAGAGATTTCACTGTAGATGTGTCACTTAGGGCTGCACATCTCTCAGACATATATTCTCGGTGTGTGATCAATTGTGGAACTCTGTAATAGCCTCTGTCTGTTACAAAGAGAAGCTTCTTTGATATGTGGTGTATGTGGTTTTCTGTAAATATAAGGATCCATGTTTAGCACACGGTAAGATATTTCATTTGAGTACAGATATCCATGCTCATTTCTACCTTGGAATACTGTGGTTCAGTTTCTTCTGCCTTTAATAGTTTGCATAAAAATGTCATCTCTAATGCTGATGTGTTTTCCTTTATATATAACATGTTTTTCTCTAGGAGCTTTCACTACCCTCTCTTTATTCTGTGTATATAGTGTTTTTTACTATGATATGCCCTGGGGAGTTTCTCTTCTGTTCCTCTCTAATTGATGTTCTATGTGTTTCTTGTATCTGTGTAGGTATGTCTTTCCTTTATTTGGGAATATTTTCTCATATAACTCTGTTGAAAATCTGGTCGAGGACATTGACTTGAGATTCTTCTTTTAGTATCTCTATCATGCATAGATTTGTGACTTTCATGTTATCCCACATTGCTTGTGTACTCCATTCCTGTATTTGTTTGTTTTATAAAATATGTTATAGTCTTTGTTTGTGGATTCCAATTCTTTAACTTTGTCGTCTATTCTTCACATTCCATTTTCCATTTCTTTCATTTAGCTTATGACACTTTCTCCTGCCATCTCAAATTCACTTACTGAGTTTTTCAAGCCCATCTTCATTTCAACTTGGATTTTCTTCAATATTTCTATCTCTTGTGAATTCACGTTTCAAGTCCTAAATTACTGTTTTCATTTCATTCAGCTGTATATATGTATTTTCTTGAGGTGATGGGTATTTGAGGATAGATGGAACCTTATATCACAGAGGGTAGTAACAGAGATTTGGATGTTTCTTTATCATGAAGTTCCTTTTAACTATTGTCCTTTTCTCATAAAACATCTTCAAATTTCTCTATGAACTATTTTTTGAAGCTAAAGTTGACCTAACATCCTTGCGATGAATATATTTAAGAGCTTGCATTTTATACATTTCTATTTGCTAACCCACACATGATCTTAAAAACCAAAGAGAGAGATATAGCCAAATAATATGCTATTTTATAATATCTAAATCAGTTTAGCATGGAGTCCACTAACAAACCCGCCACCAAAAGCGAATATTCTGTGTTCTTATGCAGCTGTACCTTAATAACCATTCTAGATATCTTTGAGATGCTGTTTTGGAATTATCTCTCTGTTAAGTTTCCTCTTGAATTTTTGACCAATTTACATAGGAAGGTCATGGCATATACTGTAAGAATTTTTACCAGTTTTAAAAAAATATTTTGGAGTTTGGGGAATTTGTGTTTAAGTCTAAATTCTCAGTAATTCTGATCTACTTATTTTCTCAAAACTACAAGAAGACATTTCAAGACATAAAAAGAATTGTAATAATTAGTAGAGGTCTTAGAGTTTTAGTTAATGTGTTCTTAAAACTAAACTAATTTGTATGGAAAATGTTCCACTTATATTGTGGGCAAGGTAAATCCTTAACTACATACTGCCAGTTAAATTAGCATTAACTATCCCTATTGGGAGAGTGTATTAGAATAATCTAGTCTTTCATACTCAGAGTCTGAACAATAAAGGAGGAATTGAAAAGCTGGGGACAGAGTAAAATACTCCAGGTGGGTCATAAGAAGGTGATGGAAAAATTCAGGATATATTTTGAAGGGCAAAAGGGAAAACATTAAGGACAATGAAATCATAGCTCAGTTAGTTTTGAAGAGTACTGGAGGAAGAGAGATAATAATTAAAAGATCAAATTACTTTAAGAAAGATACCCTAGGATTTCTGGAAAGCCTTTATTTAGCTTTGATTCTTCTTAATATTAAGGAAAGAAGTGCAGCTTTGCCTAAGAGGGAATTATGGAACACCAGGATCCAAGGAATATATGAAACTGTATTGAGTCCCCAAGTAGTCTTTGCAAGTGTAAATCATCCTTAATAAAATGTTGCCACTTTTTAATGTATGGGGTTTCAATTTATACTATGTAGGTGAAGCCCATATCCAGATGGTTTCAAAGCAGTACCACCAGTAGATTAAGAACTATAACTATACATAGGGAAAGAAGGATCAAAGAAAGAAAGGAGTCAACCAGGAAAACATCTCACCTAGAGCTATCACAACAGAGTGGTCACAATCATTCATGTTATCCATGTTGAAGAGCAGTACAAAGAGGGTGCAATTAGTGAATGAAGAATGAAAATCATAAGTTTTCATGAACAATGCCTATCTGGCATTCAGGCATCTTTTCTTTATGGAGTCCTTCCTTCAAATAAGATAACTCTTCTTATATCACTTAACAAGGAGTAGGAAATAAAATGGCAGATTCTGCAAAAACAGCTGAGAATTACTTGGGTGAGATAAGATACAAGGACCAAATAGCTATTGAATTAATTCAATACAGAAAGGCATTTATATGAACAGAAAAGTCCCAAGGAATTATCCAGCTGAACCAGATTTAGGATGAGTTCACTTGAGTCAAAATGAACAGAAGGGTCTCATTTAGTATAACTGAAAAAAATCCCATTCAATTATTATAAATGTTTAGACATTGACATCAGTTGTGAAACACAACTATGGATATCTATTTACAAATCCAGGAAGAACATATGAAGCCTATTAAATGTATATGGAAATGATAGGTTCAAAAGACTACTGGCCACCACATTCAAGTACATATGTCATTTATTTTCAAATGAAATTCCAGAGAGAGAGAGAGAGAGAGAGAGAGAGAGAGAGAGAGAGAGAGAGAGAGAGAGAGAATGAATATGAATGAATCTACCCAGCACTCACAAGGCTAAAGTAGAGGGATAAAGTTTGAGGCAATCTGGACTACATAGTGAGAACTTGTCTCAATAAAAGTGTGATTTCAGTCCCCCCATCGCCATCTGAGAAGTTCTTACTGAATCAAAGGCAGTTTAATGCAGAAACCTATAACTGGCCAAAGTGCAGAGACTAAGTGGTTGTGGAGGGCTCACCCTGAGTGGGACAGCTCCGAGGCCCGTGGACATCATCAAAGAAGAGGTGGAAAGAATGTAAGAGCTGAGAACAGCTTTTTGAAGTTCAGTATCTGATCAAAATGAAGTAAGGTAAATAGGACAATTTCAATTAATAGCACAAAAAAGCAGTTTCCACACTTCAACACCACTGTATGAATAAAACCCCCATAATATAAGAAACAAAGAAAAATTCCATCAAAATAAATGCATGATTTTCAAAAAAAACATAAGCTAACATAATAGTGGTTACAGGCTGAAATTTTCGTCGTTCAGTTTAGTACCAGCCAAGAGACTCAATTTGATGTTGCACTTACAGATAGCTTTGGAAGTCTTCAACAGAAGAATTACAGAGAAATTAGGGAATAAAAATAGATAACACGTTAAAATGGTAAAAGAAATGTAATTATTTATATCTGTTGATGAAATAATTTTTGGAAGTCTTCAACAGAGGAATTACAGAGAAATTAGGGAATAAAAATAGATAAAACGTTAAAATGGTAAAAGAAATGTAATTATTTATATCTGTTGATGAAATAATATTTAATGGAGGAAACATTAAACATTGTGCACATATACTTACACATTTACCCACAAACACAAATTGGTGAAGAGTGTGAATCAATTTTCAGAAAATGTGGAACATACAAAATTAGCACAAAATCATTTGCCTATTCATATAATAATGAATAGCATTAATAAAAATGTTAAAATGTCAGTGTTGCCACCAAAAAAAAATTCTTTGCAACAATCAGGAAAGTGACAGCCTCACACATTAAAAACATCTGCAGTCGAATCTCTACAACTAAGGCTCATGGAACACCGTGGAATAAGAGGTATAGAGAGAGCTAATGAATCCCTCAGCTCTCACCAATGAGGCTTCCTTGTATAGCATAGTGCTATGCACACAGAAAGCCACAACTGGCCAAGTTTTGGAGAAAAAGAGACTGTAGAGTGTAGGATGGGACTCCTATATGAAACTTCACCCACTCAAGGCTCAGGGACCATTTCAGAAGAGGAGGCAGAAAGACTGGAAGAGCCAGGGCTGGTTCATGAACATAGGGAGGTGGAGGCTTGCAGGCCACTGGGTGCTTACTCATGTGAGCCTGTGGCAGTGGTGGCATGTGGCACGGGACCCATGTCAGCTCAATTAAACAAGGGCCCAAAGGGGAGGTGGGAAATAGGTGGCAGCCAGCATTATACTGAGAACTATTTGAGACTGGTTGCTACTGGGTAAGGGAGAGTATGACTTACATACAATCACTGGATGGCGATTAGACTCCAGTGGAAGCATTTATACTGAAGCACATTTGGGTACAAACACCTGAATGAATAGGACTTAGCATGTATGGCAGAGTGCACAGGATTTAGTGGGTGATGGGTGGAGGCATGGATGGGGGAGGGGCTTTGGATTTGATTGGGAAATGTATGAAATTATAAAAGCTCAATAAAAAAAAATGAAATGGGCCCGAGAGATGGCTTAGTGGTTAAGAACACTGGCTGTTCTTGCAGACGGCCTGAGTTCAGTTCCCAACATACACACATGCCAACTGAAAACCATCCATAACTTCAGTTCAGCATATTCAATATTCTCTTCTGGCCTCCACGGTCATTGCACTCATGGTTTCATATTCACACATTTAAGGAAGCACACACATAAATTTAAGTAAATATTTCTTTTTCATTTTCAATAAAATACTTGTTAAAGATTTTAAAACCAACAAAAATAAATAGAATGAAAGTGGGTTATATGTTAAGATTCCAATACCACCAATTATTAGTCACTAGAACTCCTATAAACACTTAATAACATCTTCAAAAATAGAAAAATTCATATGAAGTCAAATAATTCAATGAGTTTAGACAGCCTTGAAAATGAATTTAGAGAATTCATAATTCCACACTTTGAAATTTACTACAAAGATATAATAATAAAAGTGAATTATCTTGGCATGAACTCAGATATATAGAAAAATGGCATAGACTAAAAAGCTTAGATGAAATATCACCCATCTATTGTGTAAGAGCTTTTGAAAAGTGTATTAATACCATTGTATGAGGGAAAGGACAAGTTATTTTAACAAATAATGGTAAATCTGTAAATCCATATTAAATAGAAGTAACCTCACACTATATTAAAATGAGATAAGTTGGGTCAAATATTTCAGATTGGCTTTCCAAATATTCTCTCTCGTTTTTTGAATTCTAATTTTATTTTATTTTTTCCTTTCATTATATTGTTCAACTGTTTATGCTCTATGGTCTTTGTTCAGTTTCTTATTTACATCCTCTTTGAGTTCCACTATCTCATACTCCACTAAGAGAACTCCTATCTTCTGCCTCCACTCTGTTGATACATTTCTCTCTTCTAAATCACTCAATATACTTTGGGTTTTCTTATAGAGTTGATTTTTTATTGCAGTTTTATTTTTAATTATCAATCATATTTTCCTGTAATTCCATCATAAACATATGTATATATGTGCATATATTAATCCAACATATTTTCTTTTGTGCTCATATTGCTACATTGTATCATATCCATGAATTGTCTTTACATCATTACTTAAGTACTGATAATTTTAATTTTCACTTCAACTTAGGGGATAGAATAAGAAAAGTAAGCACCATACAAGAGCGTTTTTCCCTTTCAGTAATATCAAAGAGAGTAAGGACTGTGGAATAATGTGAGATAAAATTATGACATGGTTTTCCTCATTTACAGATTGTTGCCTTTTAAAAAATGTGTGTAGGTGATCACTTACTCTGATAATTACTTTAAATATTTTGATATTTTCCTCCACAGAAAAAATACACAATCTGTAAATAGAGAACTTTTTGTACTCCTTTCCAAATGATGCATTTCAATTTCCTACAAATTCAAACTTCCTTTTGTGAAGGGGTTGGGGAGGGAGTGACATGAGACTCATGTAACAAATAACTCACAAATATCAGGAATTTCCAGAAAATAACAACATTTTAAGGTCTGCCTCTCATGTTTGGAAGCAGTAAACAATGACTGGGGAAAGAGGAGATTCACCTATACTCTCTAAATAACCCCAGTAAATTCATTGTTTTTTGATATTGGTGTTTAGTAGGATCATTACTTTTGTCTCTCTGATTTTCCAATCTGAAATATGTACATGCCTGTTCATGTCTCCTCAGAAAAATAAAATACAATGCAATAAGTGTCTTCATAGGAAGTGAAAGAAGACAATAAGTGTCTTCATAGTTGGAAAAGAGTGGAATCACCATTTCTGCAATGGATATTGAGACATGAAACTAAGGCTGGACCATTTGAGGGTGTAAAATTTGTGGGAGGAATCCAAATACAGATATCATTCCCCATATAGTATGAAGAGGTGCCCTTTCTTGCTACAGTACCAGTTGCATGGTCCTTGCTATGGGTATTGAGATGTGAAGGTATGGCTGAACCGTCAGGAGGTATAGAGTGTCTCTATAGGGGAAGCCCCATCGTGAAAATCTTTCTCTGTGTGTTAAGAAGTGACCCACTGGCTAAATGAGTGTGGTATACTGAATGAGAACAGGGTTAACCTGAGAGTAGTCAGAGGCTCAGAGTAATATTTTAGTTCTTTATAGTAGGATACGGGTGCAAAGAGTGTCAGCAGGCTGCTGTAGAAATTGCATGGCCACTGCTATATGCAATAAGACAGGCAATGAGACAGAGATTCTACTTAGAGGCAAATTGCTTATAAAATGGAGGAAATACTATGGGAAGGGAAATATGTAAGTAGCCCTGCTTGTGAGTGAAGGTCATCCATGATAACTAGAGGCCCTATGTTGAACTGTAGAATTATTGGTTCCCTATTAATGCCCAATATACCTTGGCTTTGGTAGATTCTGATTATACCTTAATTCACAGCAAACTCCCATATCACCAGATGCAATGGGCAGCAACAGATGGGCATGGGTATAGAGCAGTGTGGGTAAAAAGGCAAAGCTTATTCTAGCAGTGGGCAATTATCTTCTCCAAGAGTATATGATAGGTGTGCATTACTCCACTGCAAGAAGGTATTTTGGGAGTGGATTACTTGCTCAGATACACCATGCATATCACCATTGGTGACTTTTATCTGAGGGTGTGAATTGTGAAGACACTCATGCATGGTTGTGGGAAATTGTAACCTACAATGTTGACTACTCTGAGTAGAGTGATGTAGATCAACCAGTACAGAATGCCTTGAGGATTATGAAGAAATTATAGAAACATGTAAAGGAGTTAGAAAAGATAAACATTATTCCCACACTGCCAAGCACTTTCTATGGCTCAGTATGCCATGCCAAGAAGCCAGATGGTTCTTGAAGAATGGCATTGGATTGTAGAGAGCCAAATAAGTTAGTTCTTACATATATGCCACTTGTACCCAACATTGCTCTTTTGACTGAACAACTAAAACAAGTAATGTGATCTTTTCATGCTATATTGGACCTTGTAAATGCGTTTCTTAATATGGCCTTAAGATATTTGTATTCAGTTGTAATGGTGAGTAGTGTCCCTCTAAGCATAGTCCCCCAACAGTTTCACTCTGTCATGGACTGCTGGTTCAGGATCTTACTTTGTTATTATACCCAATCTCTGTAACAGAGTTTTCATTACATAGACGACATTATGCTGACTCAGAGTGATTTGTAGATTTAGAAAAACATGTAGGAAACATACCACTTCACCTAAAAGAATGAGAATTTGCCATCTTTTCACATAATATGAAAGGGCCAAACTAAGGTACAATATTTTTCAGAGTATTGCAGTCCAGTAAGATTCACAGGATATCAAAAAAAATAAAAAATAGGAAATCTCACTATAGCCTATTCCTGTAAATGTAAGAGATGCAGGTATACTTAGAGCTCCTGGGATACTGGAAATGATCATACTCTACCTCACTAAAGTTGCTAATTACCTGGATAAGTTTACGAAGAGGCTGCCATATTCATTTCTATGGGTTTGGAATGAAAATGCCCAATATGCTTTTGAGCAAGCTTATATCATTGTTCCACATGTTAACAATTGTGTATGTCATTTCTCCAATGTCCTCCCATGTTAAAAATCACCAGATGGCCAGAAGGCCACAGCTGGACCTATGACAAAAATAACCCAAGGAAATAATTCTAATAGGATTTTGGTCTGAGTCATGGAAAGGGGCAGGAGCTTAGTATTCAGAGCTAAAACATCAATTTCTAGATGCACATAAAGCATTACCATAGGGGGAATTCATCACTGTCCCTAACTCAATAACCACAAAAAAATACCTTATCCAATTAAATGTTGGTTTGAAGGCATTTTGGCAAAGCCTTTTGGGGTGGCACAGAATAAAACTTTACAAAGGTAGCATACATATTTATAGCAAGGTCATGTTATACCTGAAGAGCCCATTAGTGAAGGTGCAGGCTCATTTTTTCAGTAGAAACTGCAGCATATTGGAGGTATAAGGACCGTGGAAAAGGTGTGCTGATGGAGCCAGCCTGAGCACAAGCTGTATGTGCTGTGTATGGCAGAGCCAGAGATTTGAAGCTACCCAAGCCCTTGCAGCCTAGAGGATCATGAGTTAATCCTAGATGTGTAGCCTGGAGATACTTTGCTTGACTTTGGTTTTGCTTAAGGGTGCCCACATTTTCCCTTTTGATATAAAACTTGTTTTGAATTTTACAGAAGCCCACTGTTAAAAAACTTTTAAGAAAGGCTTTAAACTTTTAAAGTCTTTGAATTTTTAAAGGACTGTGGAAATTTTAAAGTTTTACGGTCTGATATGTAATATTAACATCATATCTTGTGGATAAGAAATGGAAAGGTTCACCAGTGATGAGTTGAATACCACCCAAGTCCGATAACGGATGAAAGGTATTTTCTGAGTTTTGAGAGGAAAAAAAAGAAATGGAAAGGTTATGGTTTAATAGTGATGTGTTTGTGTGTCATGTTGACAAGTGGTCAGTTGTGTTAGATAGCTTCAGTTGTCAACTTGACACACCTGGGATGAGGGAATCTCAACTGGGAAATTCCTCAATTGGACTGGCCTGTGACTGTGTCTAAGGGGCATTTACTTAATTGTTGAGTGATGTAGCAGGGCCATACCACCGCACGTGGTGACACCCCGTACAGGTTGGGTATAGGCAAGGGGAGTAATACAGGAAGCGGTGTTCCTCCACAGTTTGTGCTTCAGGTTCCTGCACTGAGTCCCTGCCTTGGCTTACTACGAAGATGAACAGTGCTGTAAGCAAAATAAACCCTTTCCCCTCCCCAATTGGTTTTGGTTAGTGTTTTTATTACAGCAATAGAAAGTAAATTAGACACCACCCATTTTATACATGCTTGGGATATGTGTGTGTTTGTGTGTGTATGTGTGTGTATTATAAATAGAAGAACAGTAATTGTGTCACGTACAAAAGAACAAAAGAACACAGAAACAATGTGGCTTGGTAAAGAATAAGGAGAAAGTGTCCAATTGGGCTGAGTAGAGATCAGTATGGTAGTAATAAGTCCTGAGGCTTGTCCTGTGACACTTTGTCAGTCAAAAGAGTATCCTTACTTAATGCGTAGTCCAAGGGGAAAAGTAAAACTGGTAAGTACCACTGTGGGTCAACCTGTGTAAAGAAATATATAACAGAGTTCAACAGGAATCAGTTTCCCTTGTAGATTTCCGTATGAGAGTCCATAGCCCACTGAGTCATCCTAGAAACCTCAAAACAGATGTCCTTATTTAATACAGGCCATCTGCACCTAGGTACACCTGAAGGCTGCCCATTGGATCATATAAGTCCAACCTCATGGGAGCCAATAGAGATTTAAAAATGTTTAAGGCTGCTGACTTTCATGTGAAGGATCCTGTTTTTTTGTATGTTGTTAAAACATATGAGGCCTGTTCTCAAGTACTGCTTCAGCAAATTAATTTTTTTGATGGGTCAAGAACATGTATCAAACAGTCCTTTGTGGGATTAGCATGTTGTCTTCATAAGGCCAATGTCTGTCAGTAAGAGAAAATATGATGTGGATGTTGCCATAGACCTCATACAAATGTTTCCACATAAGCAAGGAACAGTTGAGGCCCTATCAAGGGTCTCCTCCAGCATTATGAAATCAAACCAGCAATGAGGGAACTTCAGTTCTGTCCCAGCTTGATTTCTTCATGTCCTGTAGCCAAAGTTTTTGGTGTCTTCAGCAATAAGGTCTTACCACGTAGTTCTGGCATTCAACCAAACACAGTGGCAGTAGTCATTATGGCTTGCAGGGTATCAGAGACCTCCCTGGTCACCAGGTCCTAGGGAGACAGCCCTACCCCTGTCACTAGGATTTCGATTCAGCAGCCCTAAAGTCTCTTGGAGTTACCTTTTTCACTTATGCAGAATGCCTCTGTACTTAAAGTCTTTAACTGATATTTATTTAATATATTTTTTATTTTAGTTAATCCAACCTCAGAATTGAAAGGTAGATGGAAGTACCATTGCCCTGGTTGTTCTCAGTCCTGTTCTGCACATCAGTGCTAGTGAAATGACTAGCCCTTTTACTGTTAATTCTTTGTGGGCACAGATAAATAACATCAAATTGAGGAACATTCATAGTCACCAATGAAGCTCCTGTGAAAAAATGACAGATAGTGCAGCATAGTGGCCCAAATCTCAGCCATTTATGGACATCCATATTACCATCTCCAAGGATGAGGGAACATAAAAGAGTGCAGCCAGAAAGAATGCCAGAAAGTATTGTGTAGCAATTTCCTACTGGAGAGAGGAGACCCTCTCATCAGCTAGACTGCATGGAAGAGGCTCTCTGACTTGCAAAACTACCCTCAAGTCATGAAGAGAGGTCTACAGATGTAGCTTTCATAAATCATCAGCCAGGTTGGAATGAGCTTTTTGGTGATGCAGCTCCCTTTGTGTTCCTGTCCATCCTCTTGTAAGGAACATCCACAGTCCTATAAGTTACCTCAGTAACCTCACCATGCTGGACTTTCATTGAATCATTTCTTTGCTGCTTTCCTTACTTGAGTTGAATAGACCTCTGTTAACATCTTCCTAGGAAATTTTTTACACCACAAACATACTTTTTGAAATTTACTTATGTATTTACTTATTTCTGCTTAATTGAAGTTCTAAAATTTATGGTATTGTTTTTAAGGAGCGTTCAGAGTATGTGTATCCTTAGCCTCTTCCTTTATGGAGAGCAAAGTCATTCAGTCTTTTACAGTTAAATGGAATGTTGTCAATAACACTTTTTAAAAATGCCCTTTATTGAATTGGAATAATTCCACTATCTTCCTGAAATACTGAATATTTCTTCTTGGTGGGTTGAGAGTTTTGTTTAATTTATTTTCTTATTAGTTTGGATGGCAAGCGTATTTGCTTCAGGCAGATGTTTGTATCTTAACCTTTTCACCAGGAAGCTGTAGGGAGAATACACAGTAATTGGCAGAGAACAGGTGTTGAGCCTTACAAAGCAGGAGTAAGAGTACTTTGCATCCAAATAATACTACTGAAGGTCTGAGGTTACTTAAAAAACTATTTTCAACTTTGTATATGACTATTTTAAGAGAAAAAAGTCTTAAAATTCAATAGTATAAATTTTCAGATTATTTTTTAAGTTAGATTTTGAAGTTCTTCATTTATCTCAGTGTATTTAATGATCAGAGAATTTTCCTAATGGTGGCACATATGTCCGAAAATTTTTCTAATAGGAGACAAGTGTCCTCAAAATGTTCCAATCCTGTCTTCCTCAAATACTTCATTTTCTTTGGAAAATATATGTTGCTATGCTACACAGAATAAATTTAGATAGTGCTTTAGACATTTTACCTCATCACAGTAAAATAGTATACTAAGAATAGAAGTCAATATGAAAGGGTAAATTTATCATCTTTAATGAGTTTTGAGTATTTGCCATTTTTTCTATTATATTTTCAAAAAACGTCTACGATTTCAAATAGATAAGCACACACTTTATAATAGTCTCTTACTTTACTAACCATATCTTCAACATATAAGATCTGAAGATCTATACCTCTGTTTCATTGATGATTTTTTTTTCTCTTTCAAGCTTTAGTAGTTTTCATTTTCTCCATATGTTCTAGCAGATATTCATCCCTTCACTGACAACTTTTTCACCCATTTCTTCTTATATTGTGTTCTTATTTCAAATCTTCATTACTCCTGTATTATTGCCTGGTAAATCTTTGTATTTTGTTCTCCATTTTGTAGGTTAACTTTTCATTTCCTAAATTCCTATATTATAAATTTAGGTTATTAATTTCAAGTTTGTCTTATTTTCAAATTTAAGTTTATGCTATAAATTTCTTCTTAGTTGTATTTACATTACATCTCACATATTTTAATATTTTGTTTCTGAATTTCAAATTTCCTTTAAATCATTACAATTCACTTGTGCGCATATTTATGTACATATCCATCTATATTTCCTCTTTAACCTTTTTAGTTATCAAATATACCTTGCTTAAGCCTTGGGAGAAATAAATCACATTGAAGATGAAGAGAAACAAAGGAGCTGAACTACATTAATTTGGAAAACTACATTTTCTTCAATAAAATAAGACCAAAAAAATAGAACTCTACACTAATTAGTAAAATTGACTTAGAGAGACATCTGTTAGGAATGAGAAAATTAGTCATTTTATAAATAATTAGCTATACTGTAAATTATGGAAGTCACTTTCTTGAAAAAGACGTTATATTTAAGCTAAATAATAATGCTATAATTCAACAGTCTGCTGGAAGAATACAGTTAATATATCAGTATTAACTCGCCATTTTTCTTTTTGTGTGTATAACTTGTATATATATGCATATATGTACATATATGCATATCTATGTATGATACATAAGTATACATGCATTCATTTGTGTATTGATATGTAATAGGCTCACATACCCTAATGCTTTCATTGAGAATGCTGAAATGTAAGCAATATGCCAATCTTACATTCAGATCCATATCACATTTTCAAAATACATTCTCCAGTAAAAGGAAAAAATGATCTTGAGAGATATGGTTGGTTGCAAGGAAGGGAGAACATGTGATAGCTTAAAGCAGAGTATATACTGTACAGTTAGAAAGGAAACAATGACTAAATAAGAGTAATCAAGATGGGATATGGCAAAAGAACAGAGGATCTAACCTGACAGAGCTCTCAAACACCATATTTCAACAATTTGGGCAACAAAATAAATAGAGAAAACTTTGAATTACAAGCTTGAGAAAACTGTAAATACCCCATACATCACACTAATATAATTAAATAATTTAATAAATAAATGTGAAGAGACACATTGTCCAAAAAGAGAAATTTCATTTAATCAAAAAAAAGCAATCAGAGCCAAAGAGGGGGCTCAGTGAATAAATGTACCTGCCTCAAATCCACCAGATTTCAGTCCCCAGATCATACATAGTGAAAGGAGAGAACCAACTCCCAATAATTGTCTTCTGACCTCAACAAAGGTGCTATACAGTATGTTTAACCCCCTACCACACACAATCAGGCACATGTAAATGATAAATTAAATTCAAAAAATATTTAAAATAAAATTAATAAGATAAATATAAGGTAAGCATTAAAATACCACAATAATTTTTTGTTGTTGTTCTCACACTTAACTTTGGAAAACAAGTCATGTAGGTGATTACTCCCATCAAGTTGTTTTGCTTATATACTTATTTCTAGGATTAGTGCATGCAGAATTATCTACAGGGGATGGAAACCTTAAGAAGATTATAGTAGATGAAACTCAAGCCATTCGAACAAATTTTGTTTTAAACAGGAAGAAGATATATTTCACAACTCTTCGGTGACAAACAACGCAGGTCTACTAAGGAATCCAGCTTGATAGTTAAACACTTCAGACCACAGTAGGTTACATTACATTCTGGAACAAATGTTATCCTAACATGTTTAAAATAAGCCAAAATGAAGCTGAAAAAGCATCACTAGCTTCACTTGCACAATAACATTTTTGCTATGTGCAATATCCATTTATGAAGCCTCAAATGAATGGTCAGATGTTTAAGAAGAAATTGTATATTTGCCTAACCACAAAATATTTATCCTAAATATGTTTCAAATACAAAAAACAAAAGATAGTAAATTTACAATAAGAATCCCCAATAAGTATCTCCTTATCTAAATGATCAGTGTTAACACTAGCAAAAACATGATAGGTACCAACTGTCATTACAGACTGATAATTTTACATTGTCACAGTAGCAATCTTAATATAGAACTATACCTTTGTTGTTATCATGAGATAATATTGGACAAATTGAGATTGAGATCCATTCCTTAAAAGTGAAAAATCATAGATAAAGTTGTTTGAACAGAGATGCCCAGCACATATCTCCTTGTCTACATAGAAAAAAAAGAAAATATATAAATGGCTGTATTTTAAGATGAATATGTAAAATAATTTTACAATTCAAGAAGAGAGGTGAATCTTTTAAGACAAAGAATTGAACTAGCAACATACAAAAATAAAATTGTAAAAACTCCCTATGTACTTATTCAACTGTCATCTCAAGTCCAAGATCTGAGAATGTGAGTTTTTCTACATATTTGTATGTGTGAGTTTGTGTGTGTGTTTGTGTGTGTGTGTGTGTGTGTGTGTGTGTGTGTGTGTGTGTGTGTGTGTTGCAGTTGGCGGACTATTTTTTGCAGGAGTAAGAATGAATCATAGAATGGTAAGAAACTCCGTCGCTTCAGCCACTAGCAGTCAAAACTCATGGAATGTTTTGTTGTCATGGTAAACTTGTAGCCCTGTTAGGAGAGAAACCTGAATTCTGCATAACAGATTCAGTTTGAACAATGTACCTATACTGTCTTTGTCCTAGTTTGCTTCTCTGTTTCTGTGATAACACCATGGTCAAAAGCAACTTGGAGAGGAAAGGGTTTATTTTAGCTTTCAGAATACAATTCATCACCAAGGGAAGTCAAAGCAAGAACTCAAGCAGGGCAAGGCCTCTGAACCATGCCAGAAAGATTCTTACTGTCTTGCACTCCTTGGTTCAAGCTTTCTTATACAACCCAGGACCACCTTCTTGGGATGGCACTTCCCACAAGGGGCTGGGTCCTCCCATATCAATCCACAACCACAAAAATTTCTGAGAGACCTAGCCATAGGTCAGTCTTATCTGGGAAATCACTCAGTTGAGATGACTTCTTCCCTGGTGACTCTTAGTTAACAATAAAACTAAATGGAACCATCTTTCTTCTAAAACCCAAATCTCAGGCTATTGTAGTTAGGCAATGTATAGATAGAGAAAGGAACTCTTGTTTGAACTTACACTATTCTGTAGGTTATAATCCTCTACATATCTCCATTTCTGAAACCTCACAGACACACCATCACACTACAGTGAGGGATTATAGCCTCATGAATCCAACTTGACACAGAAGCATAAATGTCACCACAGCTCTCAAATGTACTAAGTGTCCTGCATTACAGGGGAATCATGTATGATACAAAATAGAATGATTGGAGGTACTCACAATATCAAAAGACTTAGGCCACGCTCCTGGAAAATATAAAGTATGATCACAAACATGTAGATTAACACTTATACCAGGACAAAAGGCAAGCATTTCTGTAGTTGTCAACTGTGACTAAGTTCTCAACTGGAGCTATTTGAATGTCTATGTAACTGCCAGGTCTTAAATCTGGTGACACAGAAGAAATGATATGACTTTGATTTCCACAATTTAACTATGCTATACATGATCATATCCAACTGTGAGGCTGCTGCAAGTTCCATGGTTGACTCTCTTCCATCACTACTCCATGTACCACATGGTGGTGGGGGGAAGAGCTATTATTAGAGCTCTGAACAGGTAACACAGAGTGAGTCCCAGAGTACCTAGAGCCAAAATGCCTGTAAGAGATCTAGACACATGCCACTCTTTCTAGGAGTGAATACCTTGCTTTGTGTGGTTCCCCTCCCAACCATTACTGTTTAGAATTCAGAGCACTGAAATTCCTGTGGTCACTTCCACCAGCACATTATATGTCCAACACTATTAGGACTGAGGGTAGATGCCTCATGACACTACTGCAGGGTCAGTAGTGCCAAAAGTTTTTACCAGCATCGATTTTCATAATAGCAGTGACTGACAAAAATGACTATTGTACAACTATAATTCTTAAGGTCATACAGTAGACACCACCAATCCACTGTAATGTGTATCACCACGGTTTGGACTGCCAAAGTATTGTCATACCTGTAGGGTCTAATAAGATAGTGAACTGTTCCAAAAGCTATTAATTTCAGTCAGAAAGAAGTCTGAAGACTACATAATGGTGTTTAGTCAGAACAAAAGGAAACATTGCATGCCAAATTTAAACCCCAACACAAACTTCAATAGAAAGTGGTTTACTCTGAAAGCCATTGTTTAAAAGCTCTAGAGATAACTCAACCACTAAAATTGAAGTAGTAACATAAGAACACAAAAATTTAAAAAAGACAAGATAATGCCTCTAAAATAACAAAATAATTCTAGAAGCAATTGCCCTATAAAAGTATAAAAAAGTATAGAAAAAGTTATGTGACAAAAAATTGGAAAAATGCATATAAAGACAAGCACAATTAGACTCAAGAGAACACAGGTAGACAGTTGGATGAATCTGGGGGAAATACAAGATATGAAGGAGAATTTCAGCAGAGAAAGATTTACAAAAATCCAAAGAGATACATGGAGTTGACAAGCTCATTAAGTCAAAGAAAAATATATAGTTAAATGCCTCAACAGGAAACTAGAGCAAGAAAAAGAACATCTGAATTAGATGACAAGCCTTGAAGTCTCAATCAGATAAATACAAATGGAGGAATTTGAGAAAAGATGGTCTTCTTACCATCTAAGGATCTTTGTCAGGTTCAATTTCTCTGGGAAATAAAGAATTAAAAGGCACGAGAAATCTCAGACAGAAGAATACAGCATCTAACAATCTTTATTAAAGAAATATAGACATTCATATAGAAAATTTCTCTATAAGTGGAGAGGGGACATAGAAACTGAAAAACGCAAAGCCCTCAGGAGATTTGGAACTTTAAAGAGTTCTTGGTGGTGTGGGAATTTCCCCCTCCCATACTTTTGGACTGGTCAACTTAAACAAACAATAGAGAGCCAGCAACCAAACAGAGACATGGCCAGGACTGGCCTTGGTCTTAACTAAATTGCTCTAGAATTGGAAGCACAATAATGCCATGTATTTGTCTCAGACAAAGAAGAAGAAAGCGAACCATCATTAGTACAATTCAGTGACCCTGTCTGCTTATAAGGGAATTAGTCCCTTAAGGTCTGGTTTCACTTTTGTTAGTTAGTATGATCAAACACTGACAAATAGCAGCATGACTGGGAAAGGTTTTATTCAGCTTGTCCTTTCAGGTCACAATTCCTCATTAAGGAACTCATGGCATAAACTCAAGGAAGGGTCTTGGAGACAAGAAATATGGAGGAACATTATGTGATCACCAACTAATGCTTAGGTAGATTGATTTCTTCTACATACCAAGACCACCTGCTATGGGGTGGTTCATCAGTAATGAAGACAATCCTCACAGATGTGCCCACAGCCCAATATAAATAGGAAATTCCTCAAATTAAAGATTCATCTCATATAATTCTAGGCTATTTTAGATTGAGAAAGCTAACTAGGATTGAAGGAGAGGAGAGAAGGAAGGCCAAGAGGAGGAAAAGAAGAAGTTCAAAATTTAGGACATTATTAAACAAATATTCGTGTTTTGGAAGTTCCGGAGGAAAATAAAGAAGAAAAACACAAAAAATCTAGTGAATGAAATAATAGGTAATAACTTTCTTAATTTTCAAAAATATATAGAAATTTAGTTTCAGATGCTTTTAGGACCCCATGTAGATGTGACCAGAGAAGATTCTCTGCCCAACATATTGTTGCTCAAAGAACACATTGTAAAATATATTGTCAGTCTCCTTTGTTTAGAAAAGTTGTAAATTTCATGCACATTTGTCATGTTTTGCCACTGTAAAATTCTGTTTCTCTTCTATAGTTCAATCAAAGACAAACATTGTACTTAGTTATCATCTTTCATTACATTTTCTAAATTATCTAAAATGTCTAAAGAAGAAATTCTTTATTCTAGCCTTGTATTTATTATCTTGACATTTTGTTGATGAAAAGAAATAAAAATAAAGAAATAAGAAATAAAATAAGAAGAAATAAAAAGAAATAAAATAATATCAAAAAAGATAAATTCATGGGAAATCAGTTGATATTTTGATATATGAATATTGATAAAGAGCTTCAAACAGTTATATATCTAGCTCTTCCAACATTTATCATTTCTTTGTAGTGAAAATACTCAAAATCTTGTCATCTATGTTTCCCAGATTTGTAGCATAGGGTTATTAATTAGAGGCACCATACCATGAAATACACACGAGAGTGTCTTACTACTACCTGAGGGTAACTCTAAAGTTATTTATCAAACTTTACTTTTCCTTCCCCTCACATATACTACTTAGCTTAGCTTTGATTAAATACCATTTTGCTTTCAAATTCCAGGAAAACTGAGCTTATGTTTTATTCCACATATAAATAAGATTGCCTGATACTTGTCTTTCTGGTCCTTATTTCTCCTATACCACTATTCCAATACCAACTTGACTTTAGGAACCCCGATAGTGGAGTGTTATCAGAATGCACAATTGAACATCAGATATTTCCTTCTTACAATCTTTTAAGATACAAAGCTGAAATCAACCTAAAAGTGACTGATCCAATTCTTCCATCAATCTTTTGACATATGAAAGGACATAAAACAAAAACAACTGTAATAATTATGTAAAATGGCAGTTTTTCTTTAGTTGTGGTAGTCATTGCTCTTTGTTACCTCACTGAGGATTTCATTCTTTCAACACATTACTCATTAATCCTAAAGTTCATGTATCCTTCTAATAGATGTCTCTGTGCCTTCATCAGTAAAAGGTATGCTTGGTTCCTTGGGAAATATGACCCCTCACTGACTAAATGTACAACTTCTAGAAGTTGAATATCAAACTACAGTTTTCTGCTTATTGTGACCTGAGCATGAGTTCCAAATTTTCAGATAACTAATTTTAACATCTAGTCACTATGAATAACTTGTCTGAGTTATGCTATTTAATATATTACCAAAAGTCTTGGCAAAGTGAGTCACCCTGCACCATCTCTCAGGCCAGCCTGGGTCTCTGAGTTACTTTCCTGCCCCAGGCTTGTGATCATGAGCTCCATTCCCAAGACGTCCTGACTCCTCGCCATCTTAGCTCAGACTTTCTCAGGTCATTGGGGTTCTATAAAATCCTGGATATGTGTGACCCTCTAGCCTAAGCATAGTAAGACCCCTTCCTCCATCTCAGCTCTCAGCCAAGCCTTGATATCCAGGATCCTTCCATGTCCCAGATTTCCAGTGCTGAGATCCAACCCTGAGACAGCTGCTATTATAGCTCTCAGACTTCCTGGGATCACAGGGATCCTATTTCATCACTGAACTTTCTGCCTTTCTAATCTTGGCAAGATGAGTTCCCTCAGTTATCTCATCTCTCCGGTCAACATGGGTATACTGGATCATTTCGTGGCCCTGATTTGTGGTCTGGAGCCCCAGTTCCTGAGACTTCCCTGTGTCCCACCATCAGTGCTCTGTGCATCCTAGACCCGTGAGCTTCCAGTCTAACCTATCAACAAACCTTTCCACTTAGCAGCCCCCATAACTCTGCTGATATAGGATAGTGTGTAGTAAATCCTGAATCTCACATCAAAAGTTGAACCTGTCTCCAGCTGAATTGAGACCAGTTCTTTCAATCTATATTCATGAAGTAACCTCCAAACTGAACACCAGGCACTATTCAGCTTGACCATAACCTGAAAAGTTGAGGAGACAGCAAACAAATATGCAAATAAATATTCAAAAAAGACATGGTCACTTACACACACCAAGAAACATCATCAAATAAGTCCAGATGCCTAGCTCTCACGAAAAAAGGAGAAAAGAACACAAATAACATGAATAAATCAAGATAATCTGTCTACTACAAAAATTAATGACCCATCATAATATTTCCTGAGAGTGACAACCTTTTGAATTCACAAGGACAAAATTTCAAAATAACTATTGTAAATATATTCATGGAACTCAAAGAGGATACGAATTAAAAAAAAAAAAAACCGAAATGAAGGCCATGAAAACACAAAGAAGTAGTTGAAATAACTAACAAAAAGCAATTCAAAAAATTTAAATTAGAATTCAATAAAGAGATAGAATCTCTGACAAAAAGCAAATCTGAAGGAAAAATTGAAATAAAAACTCATAAACTCAAACAGAATGCTCAGAAGCAAGAAGGAAAAAGACGTGGAGGAAATGATATCAAATCTTGAAGACAAGTTTGGAGAAACGTATTATTCAATCAAATAAAATGTCAAATCTAAAATAGCCCAGGAACAGAATATGCAAGACTTCTGGAACACTTTATAAAGACAAACTATAAATCATAGATATAGAAGGAGAATAAATCAAGATAAACGGTGAAGAAAGTATTGTGGACAAAAATCATGGAAGAAATTTCCTAACTCTGTGGCAAGTGATACCTATGAAGATGCAAGAGGCATACAGAACAACAAGAAGATAGGACCAGAAAAGAAAACTTCCACATCATTTAATAGTCAATACACTAAACATACAGAAGGTAAGTGTATTGAAACTCTGAGAGATGAATATCAAGTCACATAAAAAGGCAGACCCATCAGAATATTTGTAATTGATGGAGAAAGCAAAACTTTCCATGATAAAAGGAGATCAAAGAAATTTATATCCACTAAACCAGCTCTACAGAGAACACACAATGGATTACTTTGGTCATAAGAGAAGAGTAAACACTCTTAAGATGGCACAAAGAATAAATAAATTATCCCAGAGCAGTCAATCAAAAGAGATGCAAGAAAACAGTGGTAAATAATAACTCTTACAATTAATGATCTCAGCTACCTAGTGAAAAGACACAGGAAAATTGAATGAATAAGGAAACAGGATCCATCAGTTTAGTGCCTCCAAGAAACACACCTCACCAACAATGATTGAAACCAACTTAGGCTAGAGGAATGGAAAAAGATATTCAGAGGAATGGATATAAAAACCAATCACATATAGCTATTCTAATACCTAACAAAATAGATTTCAGTGTAAGACTAGTCAAAACAGACAGTGGAAGATCACTTCACATACATAAAGGAAAAAATCAATGAAGAAGAAATCACAATTCTAACATATATGCAGTACATACTGGGGCATCAAATTTCATAAAAGAAACCTTAAATGCTAGAAAAGTCTCACACTTATTCCAAGACCTATCAGTTATAGTGGGTAATTTCAATACATCACTGTCACAAATGGACAAGTCAATCAGGCAAAAGCTAAGTAGAGAAGCCGTGGAATTAAAGGACACCATAAATAAAATAGACTTAACAAACCTCCACAGAATATTCCACCTTATACCAAAGACTGCACTTTCTTCTCAGCAGCCCATGGAAATTTCTCCAAAATTGATGACATATTAGAACACAAAGCAAGTTTACACATGTTTATGAAAATTGTAATACCATCTTGTATTCTATCCAAACACAAAGGAATAAAAGTAGATATTAACAACATTAAGAATGAGAAAAAAATATATGAATTGATGGAAACTAAACAACATACTACTGAATGAAAATTGGATCACAGGAGAAATCAGAGGGAAATAAAGAGTTCCTAGAATTTAATGAAATTGAAATACAACATACCAAAACTTTTCAGCTGCATGTGGAGGAGGGGCTGAAGATATATAAGCCAAGAATGCTAGGAGGCACCTTTCTCACCATTTTCTGTGGCTATCAGGAAATCACGAGATCTATAATTGAATGCGGCCTTCGCAGTGCAGCTGTAAATTGGGGGGAGGGGGCACTCCTCTGTAAATAAAAAGAAAGAAAATGATAAGTGTTTGGATAGATAGATGAGAGGGATCTGACTAAACAGGGGGAGGGGGCACTTGCATTGGGGAATGTTGCACCAGACATTGACTGACTGACCTGACACCGTAGACCTTAACACCCAGGACAGAGTATATGGGTTCCAGTGGGGGGAGCTATGCGAGGGTGCTGGTGGGAATGGGGATATAAAGATGATTCAGAGATAATCTGTGTGGAGTACAACAAAATGAAATAAAAATAAATTTAAAAATTAAAAGAAACTAAAAATAGCAACAACAACAAAAATATGTTTAAAGAGAACCCATATCTTGACGACAGGTGCTAAGGGATCTGTTCCAGTGGACAGTAAACTTGATAGGTGTTTGGATAGATAGATGTTTCTATCTCTGGGACTCAGTTTCATTATGGAAGGTTTAGGAGTCAGTTTACTGACTAAAGGTGTAGGATCACGAAGTGAGAGCTTTGAGAGGAAGCATGGCTGACATGTGACTCGTGGGGATGAGTTCCTTTCAGTAAAATGTGTAAATTACAGCTTGCACTATGATTCCATAGGTAGCATTTTTCTAAATCAGGGCAGAATCCAGTGATCTGAGTTTGAAATAAATGGAGAAGCCTTTTGTGTACCAAAAAAAGTAACAAAAAGGAAAATAATTTAAAAAATGGAGTGTTGTTGGAATATTGTGGAAAAAGTGGTAGAGAGAATAATAATGCATCTCTCAACTCTCATGAACGAATCGTGCAACACAGTGTGGTGAACACAGAAGGCCGTCCACAACTGACCTAAGTGTAGAGAATAAGAGGCTGAAGCATTTGTGTCCCTGGATAGGACTCCTATATAAAACTTCACCCACCTGGAGCTCAGGGACCATTGCTGAAGTGGGGAAAGATCGTAGCAGTCAAGGTGGTGCATGACCATAAGGAAATAGTGTCTTACAGACTCCTGGAAACTTTTTCATCTGAACTTACAGCAATGATGACAGCATGCACAAGAGTCATGCAAACTATAAGACAAAAAGCCAATATAGAGCTAGGGAAATGGGCCAGAGGCCCTAACCTCAGCTGAGGAACTATTGGGAGCTGGTTACTGCTGGGCGACAGAGAGTTGAAATTTTTTAAGTGAATGATGTTAAATAGGCAAGCAGGCTCAAGTGGATGAAGTCACACTGTGAGGCATCTGGGTATACAAACTTGTCTAGATAGGCTTTGTCAGATAAGATATAATGTGTGAAATCCTGTGGGTGGGCTATTAAGGGTACAAATAGGGGAGATCTAAATATGATTAAAATGCATTGTAGGAAATCCACAAAAAATTCAGTAACATATATATTGTAAAAAAGAAAATTTGTGGCATTATGTGCATACACAAAAAAATTAGAAATGTCTCATAAAAATAAAAAAGTGAAAGCCTTAGAAAATCAAGAACAAACAATACATCAAAAGAATAGACAGAAAGAGATAAATAAAATCAAGGCTGAAAATAAAGAAATAGAGAGGAAGAAAACCATAAAAAATCAGCAAAATGGTTCTTTGGAAAGATTAAGAAGATTGACAATTCTTTAGCCAAATTCACCAAAACAAAGTGACAGAGAACCCAAATTAACAAACTCAGAGATGAAGAGATGAACACTGAAGCAGACCTGAAGGAAATTTAGAAAACTATAAGATCATATTTTTTAAAAAATCTATATTTCATTAAACTACAAAATACAAGAAATGAATAATTTCAAAATTAAATCAAATACTTAAACAGACACAAAACAATCAATGAGATCTATGCAGTAATAAAAACTTCCCAACTAAAAAGAAAGCAAGATCATGTGTATATAGCATAGAATTCTCCATGTATACAGCATAGAATTCTACAAAACCTTCAAAGAAGAGTTAATACAAATACTCCTCAAACTATTCCATAAAATAGAAAAGAAGGAAGACTTCTAAACTTTTTTTTCTATGAAGTTAGTATTACTCTAATTTCAAAACCAAATGCTCATGAAGTAAAGAAAGTTATACACCAATCTCCCTGGTAAACACAGATACAAATATCAATAAAATATTCACAAAGCATATGAAAGAACATATAAAAAAGATTATCCACCACAAGCAAGTTGCCTTCATCACAGAGATGCAGGAATGGTTGGACATACAGAAATCAAGAAATGTATTCTACATCATAAAAAGAATCAATGGGGAGCTGGAGAGATGGCTCAGAGGTTAAGAGCACTGCCAGCTCTTTCAGAGAACCCGGGTTTGATTCTCAGCACCCACGTGGTGGCTACGAACTGTCCTTAACTCCAGTTCCAGAGGAATCTGATACCCTCTTCTGACTCCCACAGCATTGCATGACATGGGCACACTCACACACATGCAAGCAATACACTCATACATTTAAAAAAAGAGCCAATTAAAGAAACTGGGTGAACATCTCATTAGATGCAGAAACTACGTTTGACAAAATCCACCATCAATTCATGATAATAGTCATGGAGAATCTAGGGATACAGGTGACTACATCTAAGCATAATAAAGGCTGTCTGCCACATGCCCACAGGCAGCATCATACTAAATGGAGAAAAAAATGAAAGCATTCCCATCAAAATGGAACAAGAAAAGGATGTGCACTCTCTCCATTCCTGTTCAATATAGTACTTGAAACCCTGGCTAGAGCAATAAGACAAATGAAGGAGACAAAGAGGACTAAAATTGGAAAGGAATAAGTCAAAGTATCTTTATTTGAAGATGATATGAGTCTATACGTAAAAGATCCTAAGGACACCAACAGAACATTCCTAGAGATGATAAATGCATCTAATGAAGTAGCAGAATATATTAAAATCCCCAAATCAGTAGCCTTCCTATATACCTCCAACAACATATTGAGAAAGAAATCCAGAAAAGAATCCCATGATACCCTCAAAATCCACGAAATATCTTGTAATAAATCTAAGAAGGGAAATGAAGTATTTGTTCAATAACAACTTTAAGATATTTAAGAAATAAACTGAAGTAGATAAGAGAGAATGGAAACACTTCCTGCACTCATGAATTAGTAGGATTAATGTTGCGAACATGGGCAACCTACAAAAAATAAAAATTACAAATTCAATGCAATATCCCTTAAAATTACAACATATTTATTCTCAAAAACTGAAAAATTATTCTCAAATTATATATGGAAACACAAGAATTCCAGGATAGCCAACATAGTCCTGAAAAATAAAAGAACTGCTGGAGGCATTACCATCCTTGATCATAAATTATACTCCAGAGTTGTAGTAATAAAACAGCATGGAGCTAATATAAAAGCAAACACATTGATCAGTGGAATAAAAATCAAGGACCTAGAATTAAATACACACATTTGCAGCCAACTGATCTTGACAAAGGATCCATAAATAGAAACTTTGGAGAAAAGACAGCATGCTCAATAAATGGTGCTGATCAAACTGGATAGAAGCGTGTAGAAAAAATGAAACTAGATCTGTATCTCTCACCATGCACAAAACTCGAATCCAAATGGATCAGAGACCTCACCATAAGATGCAATACTCTAAATCACATAGAGGAGATAGTTGGGAATACATTGGAACTTATGGGTACAAGAAAGGATTTTCTAAACAGGTAATGTTCACAGTCTACATTAAGTCCAACAATTGAAAAATTGAATTTTATGAAACTTAAATCTTCTGTACATGATACAACACTTTCAGTGAAGATGCAACCTACAGAATGGGCAGAAAAAAATCTTTTCAAGCTATACCTCAGATGCATAAGGCTGCCCTCCAACAGACAGACCATGGTCAAACACCATCTTCCCAAATTTGATTGCTCCTGCTGACCCAGAATCATCACAGTTAAGCTTGTTGATTGTCACAACTCCACAAAGATGGAGGACCAGGGAGATTCACAGGACCCTCACAACTGAACAGTCAGACCTAGTTACACAAGGAGAAGCTGCTCTAGACCCATATGTTGAATGAGCCTAGTAGACGCTCTCATCATTTTATGCATCTGTGGGGAAGATACAATCCATGTTGGGATAAAGACTTTTCCATGTGGCCTTCAGGCCACACTATTGTAAATTAACTCTTACCCACTGCTGTGTAAGTAATCCCAATAAAATCACTGGCTTCTCAGACTGCACTTGGGTTAAATCATACCTCAGGTTGTTGTTGGGAGAATGGGGGAGGGGTCAGGTATGTTTTAAACCACTCCAAATGAATTTTAACTACAACTTCTGACACAGGATTAGGATCTAAAATATATAAAAGCTCAAAAAAAAACTAAACATCATAAAACAAAGAATCCAGTTAATAAATCGTACAAGGAGCTGAATATGAATTTCTTGAAAGATGAAACACAAATTAATAAAAATATTTTAAAAATATTCAACATCTTCAGTTATTGGGGACATGCAAATTAAAACTAATTTGAAATTTCACCTTACCCCAATCAGAATGGCTAACAATTTTAAAAAGTGACAAATGTTGGCAAGTCTGTGTGTAAAGGGAACACTTTTCCAGACCTGGTAGGATGCAAATTGGTGAAGTAACTATGGAAATCAGTGTGGAGATTCCTCAAAAACTCGAAATGACCTCTCATGTGATCCAGTAATATAAATCTTGAGCATACCCCCAAACAACTGTATGTCAGACTACAGAAATACCTGTTAGTTCGTAGTCTTTTGATGCCCATTTCAAAATAGCCAGGAATCTAAAACAGTCTAGTTTTCCATCTACTGATGAATGGATAATGAAGATGTGATACATATATACAGTAGAATATTATTTGGCTTTTAAAAAAGGAAACTATGCGGGGCTGGAGACATGGTTCAGCAGTTAAGAACACTGACTGTTTTTGCAGAAGACCCGGGTTTGAATCCCAGCACCCACATGGCAGAAAACAGCTGTCTGTAATTCTAGTTCCAGGGGACTTGACAACCTCCTCTGTCCTCTGAAGGCATTGCATGACACAGGTGCACTTATGTACATGCAGGCAATATACACATACACATAAAAAATAATAAAATATTTAAAAAGAAAACTGAAATTTTCAGGTAAATGATGTAAATGGAAAAACTGAACATGAGTGATGTAACCCAGACCCAGAAAGACCCTGAAAGGTCACATATTCTCTTACATAGCTTGATGATAACTTTGAAATTCTCAATATTGTATACTTCAATTTGAAAATTCTGAGAAGTTTGGAAACTAATAAATGTCCACGGATGTGTGGCATAATAAAGTACTATAAAGGCAGAAAGGACAATAATAAAAGTAAGGGCTAAATGGGATGAGAAATGGGTGAAAAGGATGCATGATGGAATATGGGGAGGGCTACCTAACACTAAATTCTTTTAGCAAAAGCTACATGGAACTCTACCACTATAAATGTTCTTAAAGCTTAAACACATACATTATAACAAGCGATTTAAAAAAGTTACCTTGTAATAAAGGGGCATTACATTTATTAGGCTAACAAAATAAAACTCTAATGCCAGAAATGAACTTGTTCTCTTGAAACAGCTTATCAAGGGTCCCATAGAACCTTTATCCCTGCTAGCCATTGCACCTACACTTAATTGCTCACCAAAACTTGAATGTAAGGCACTATTGCTGAAGATTCTACATACATAAGCTATAGAACAAAACATGAGCTATCAAGTTGGTGCTGACTTCAGATCTTCATCTCTACTGGCTAGTTGTCATAGTGCTGGAAAGTGCTATCTGTACTACTTCAAGGAAAATAATAATTATCAGCATTACCCAATTGTGAGCATTGTACACTATAACAACAACTAGCCTGGCAAGTTATGGCCCCAATGCAGTAGGTGTAGGAATCTTATGGAAATAACCAATGACTTCGTAATTCAATTGAATTCTGCTTCATAGAATGGATACATTCCTAACATTGATATCAGGCTTAGGAATCTGAGGCCAGACAAAATACAGTGCATAAGGGAGAGCCTAATACCAATTTTCAACTAAATAGTTATATTATTAAACTGACTCATAATGATTTATTGTTGTACCCATATGTTAATGCATCTCTCGACTCTTACCAGAGAACATTCCTTATGCAGCAGATGGTGATTAACATAAAAATACAAAACTGACAACGTGGGGATTACAAGTCTTTGTAGAGTTCTCATCCTTGCATTGGGATATTAAGCATCAAATATAACAAAATTTTGCTTCACAGGGACCATTGAAGAAGAGGGGGCAGAAAGATTTAAAGATTGCCTTTGCCAGAGGTGGTGGATGACCACAAAGAAACAAATTTTTCCTGATAGCTGGTCAGTTACTCATATGAACTCACAGCAATGTTTCCTGCATGCACAAAACCTATGCAACCTGAAACCATGCAAAATCCCAGAATATACTTAGGGAAGAGGTTATAAACCCAAAGTCTGCCTGAGGAAATTTTGACAACTGATGACTTCTAGTAGGTGGAGAGTCAATCTCCTTCAAGGATGGGACCCTTGGTAAGTTAACCAGATCCTCCAGTGGATGGACTGAAGGGCATTTGGGGATACAAATTGGACTCTACAGAATATATTTACATATATATATATGTATGTATATATATGCAGTAAATTAAATTTGGCAAGAAGTAGTAAGCAGGGGCATGGATAATGGAGGGTATCTAACTACCATCAATATATACTGAAAATATTCAATAATATATGCTATTAAAGGAAAAAAATATACAGCTCATGTTTTTTCTAATTATGATTAATTTAACAAAAGCTTATAAAATTAACTAGTCAGTAGCCAGACCACAGTAGATATCACTTTTATTTTGTGGACTAATTAATTTTATTAGAATTATCAGGGTTTTAGTTCATAATATTGAGTGCCTCATATCACACCAATCCGTCTTCTCACAATATAATTTGATGCCACATATCTCTTCCTAAATAACACAGTCTTTTCATTCACATTCTCCTTGCTTTGCTAATAATCTTTTATAAGGAGCTTTATAGTTAATATGCTATTGCCTGTGTTGTTTCTTTTTTGTATTGCTATTAAAGATGCACTATGTTATCTGAGCAACATTATATACTACAATTTAGGAGTAGTGCGAATGTACATCTGTGAAATGACACCAATAATTTTCTCACATTTACCTAATTTTCATGATAGAATCATGCCATGCTTTTCATTTACTCCAGATGTGATAACCATACTTTCAGCTATATTCCTTCTCTCTCTTTAATCTTTTACCCAGATTCAATAATAAAATATTAATAATTGAGTGTGGTTTCTAGGCAAAGGGTAATGCCTATTTGAAATATGGGAATCATGCCTATAATATGAAAGTGGAAATTTGCAATAGAAAAATTTATTTATTTTGATTTCTGTTTGTGAATGAAAAATACATAGAGTGTCTCTAAAATATTCAGGAAGCATCAATGTTTAAATCTCCAGTTGACAAATTATCCACAATTGTTAATAAAGGCAAGTTTGCAAAGTAACAAAATCTGTAATAACATATGAGGTGTTTAAAGTAGTATATACCCTTAATAAAACAAAAAAAAACATCTAAAATCAATGAAGATATTACTTTCCTAAAATATATGACTAATAGAAAAAAGATTTATATTGTTTTAATTAATTAGTTGCCACTCCACAGCAAAAAGAGAATAATAGTAAAACCCTGCAAAATAAATTGGTGTTCATAAACTTGGGAACAGTTTTAAGATAAAAGTGTTCCAACACAACTGCTATTAAATAATTTGGGGTCCGTTAACAAATCTTATTAGATTGACATTTTAGTTTAGAATATAATAGTCAATAAATTAAAAAAATTGAGTAATTCAGTATTTCCTCTACTTTTTAGCCTATATCTTTACTTTTACCTCAAGTATGCTTGAAGAAATGTGAAAAATGAAATTGATGGGAGCTGGGGACATGACTCAGCCGTTAGGAATGCTTTCTGCTCTGCTGATCTTCCACAAAGGGTCACTCACAACTGCCTGTAACTCCTGTTTAAGGATATTTGATGCCTTCTTTTGACCTCTATGGCCAACTATATACACATGCCATACACTCACACAGGCACACACACCTACACATAAAAAGTAATACAGATAACTCTTTTAAATTTGTTTTTAATTAATTTATATTCATTTATGGGAATGAGTGTTTTGCCTGCACGTGTATGTGTACCCATGCATGTGGTTCCCATGGATGCTTGGAAAGGGGGACAAATCCCTTATTTGTCGATTTTTATTGAATATTTGTGTTTTGTAAAGAACATCTTAATCATCTTTATATCCCCTTCTCCACGGGAACCATCCCATCCCCCCCACCATTCATTATCTCTTTTGTGTTAAAGCCTATTGTGTGCAAATTCATGCACTAAGCTCTAGTCAGCCTATCTAGAGTCCCTCCCCTTGAGATCAGCTCTTCCTCATCAAGCAGTAATCAGCTATCAACAATTCTTTGACTGTGACTGGGGATGGCTGCCCATTTCCACAGTTTTGTACTGGGGCTTGTCTGCTTGAGTTTGCATGGGTTTTGTGCATGCTAATACCATTGCGGTAGGTACATTTAAACAAGGTCCCAGGAACTGGTGGGGCTCTATTTCCACACAGACATGCACCTGCTCCCTGGCACTTCCAATTTTTCTGCCTTTTCTTCTGCAATGATCCCCGAGCCCAGGGTGAGTGGAATTAATATAGAATTCCTGTCCAATGACCCCCACACTGCAGGCTCTTATTCCCTTTGCTTTGGCCATTTGTGACATTTGTGTTTCTTGTCCTCTCTTGAATGACGGAGCATTATAGATAAGACTTGAGAGCTGTATTAATATTCTCTTTATCCCTTTTTCTATGTCCATGGGCCTTAGGTGTAGAGGTTGCACTGTAGATGTACCACTTAAGCTTGGGCAATTCATAATTTCTGTGTGTGACCAGTTGCGGAGCTCGGTAATAAACTCTGTTTGTTGAAAAAGAAGCCTCTTTGATGGGTGGTGACTGGACACTTTGTAAATTTAAGGATCCATATTTTTCACATGGTACGAAATTACATTTGTATAGGGATGTGCCAACCTTGGCATTTTTCTCTAAGATCTACGACCTCTCCAGCCATGTGTACTTTGCTAGGTTTAGAGTACCACACATAAGTTTCTTCCCACTGAGTGAGCTTTAAGTTAAATTAGGCAGCTGGTGATTACCCTCAAGATAGGCCACTACTTCATCAATGCCAGTTGCTGTTGCAGTCATTAATATGGTCATTGGGCCTTAAACCTGGGGTTACACCATTGATTGATGTTACCCCCTTAACAGTTTGCGTAGTGCTCCCCAAAGATATGAGAGCTACCCTTCAAAGAAGGTGGCTTCCAGATCAGTTTCAGCTACATTGCTCCAAATCCTGTGTCTTGACTTCAGCAATAAGGTCTTACCTATAAGTTCTGGGAGGCAATCAAGGGCTGTTGCAACAGCTTTTGTAATTTTCGGAGTTTCATGAGCTACCGTGGCAGGCAAATTTAAGGGATGTTTCTTCTGTCTGGCACTGTTTATTTTTATATAACATTCACCTATTCACATGGACTCATGTAGAGATATTGTATGTATGTGTAATTTGTCAGTTGGTTTTTTGGACTAATATGATTCCCTCTTCACTTTCACACCAGCAAGGCATAATTTATCTCTCCTATATCACCCCCTGTTTAATCCTCCCTCCATGCGCTCCTCATTTAATGTATCTCCATTTTCCCATTACTCCCTTGATAATTCATGTCTGATATGGTTCCATCTCTCATGAGTTCATTACACCCCTTTATCCCCATAGTTCCTTGTATAACCCTTCCTCACCCTCCCATTAAAAAAAAAAATTTTACATACTTTCTCCATTAGTAACACCTAACTCCTACTGTTCTTCTTTCTCAGGTTCATTCTTTCCTTTACCTCTTTGGTTTCTTTCCATTATCCAGGTTCCTTCAGTTAAGTCAGGATAGATACTCACATAAAATGATTTGGTGCCAGGATCCACAAACGAGGGAGAACATACTTCATTTTATTTTTTGTCCTGAGTCTTTGTTACTTCACTTAGTTTCTATTTCCATCCACTTACCGGCAAATTTCATGATTTTGTCTTTCTTTATTTTTGAGTAGAACTCCATTGTGTAAATGTACCACATTTTCAATATCTACTCATCAACTGAAGGACACAGGTTTCTACCATCTCTTAGCTATTGTGAAAAGAGTAGCAACAGCCATGAATATAAAAGTATCTCTGATTCATTTCCCTAGTTGCTAATGATGTTGAACACTTTTTAAGATGTTTCTTAGTCATCTTTATTTCTTCTTTGGAAAACAATGTTCAGATCCTTAGCTCATCTTTTAATTTGGTGATTTTTCTTGATTCTTTGTTTTGTGAGTTCTATATGTTCTTCATGTTAAAGCACTGTCAGACATGGCACTGGTGATGATTTTCTCCCAGTCTGTGGGTTTTCTCTTCACATCCCTGACTATTTCTTTAGTTTAGTGAGGTCCTGCTTGTTGATTGTTGATCTTAATTCCTAAGCAACTGATGTCCAATTTAGAAAGTCCTTTCCTACACCTATATCATGGTTACTGCCAATATTTTCTTCTAAACATTTCAGAGTTTCAAGTTTCACATTGAAATATTTTATCCATTTGGACCTGACTTTTATACAAGGTGAAAAAATAAAGGTCCAGTTTAATTCTTCTACAGGAGGAGATCCAGTTTTGCCAGCACCATTTGTTGAAAATGCTGTCTTTCCTCCAGTATGTATTTTTGTCACCTTTGTGAAATATCAGATGGATAAAATGGTGTGTACTCATGTTTGGGTCTTCAGTTATGTTCCATTGATCAATGTGTCTATATTTGTGCCATTACCATGCTTTCTTATTACTATGGCTCCTTAATATGGATTGAGATCTTTTGTAGTAATTGCCTCCAGCATTGCTGTTTGTTCTCAGGATTGCTTTGGCTATCCAAAGTCTTTGTGCTTCCTTGTTAATTTAAGGGTTTTTTCTAATTCTGTGAAGAATATCATGGGGATTTTCATTGGGAATTTATTGAATCTGTATACTGGTTTTGGTAGGATGGTTTTTTTTGGGGGGTGTCTTTTTGAAACAGGGTTTCCCTGTAGCTCCAGCTGGCCTGGCACTTACTATGTAGACCAGGCTGGCCTTGAACTCACAGAGATCTACCTGACTCTTCTTCCCAAGTGCTGGGACTACAGGCCTACACCACCACACCCAGCAGGATGGTCATTTTTACAAAATTAATTCTTCCAATCCATAAGCATGGGAGGTCCTTCCATTTTCTGATAACTTCCTGTGGACTCTTATGTGTCATATGGATGATTGGAACCAAATCCAGATCCTCCTGAAGAGTAGCAAATATTCTTAACCACTTATCTATCTCTCCAGTCCCAAGATAAACATACAAGAGAATGATGAATATCACTGGAGATATAGTTGCTGTGTGAGAATAGAATAGAATGACATAATTGGATGTAAGAAAATTAAAGAAATACATAGTAGTTAATTTGGAATGTTAATGGTGTACCTAGAGTAAAAGTGAAGGATAAGATATAAATGTTAATTTAGAATAGGTCTTTATAAGAATTTAAATGGAACTGATAATATTATTATTGGAAACAATTATGAGTCTCCATTACTAAGAGTCATTAAGACGATGATGGTCATTTTGCTGTAAGAATTGTCTGAACATGCAAGAAGGAGCAAGATATGAATGTGAAATATTTTAAAGTCTTATAGACATTTTCCCAATATCAGCTCAAATATCTGCCGTTGTCAAGGAGTAAGCAGGCTATAATGGGAAAGCAGTAATTCTATTAATGATGTTGATTCTACATAAAGTAATATAATAGGGTGGGCAACATAAAACAAACATCCCAATTTTCTTCAGAAAAAAAATGCATGAAAATAGCTGTAAGATGGCAATTACGTCTTTAAGTTCAGTATTGCTTCTGTTATTCATTTCATATTTTCCCATAAATCATTTGCTATTATTCATTCATTTCATGTAATTTTCAACCTATGTCATCAGCTATAATGTGAATATATATTCAATAGTCCTGTATTGCACCAAATACCTTGCAAATACTGAAAAAACATGGTGATAAAATTGAAAGAGTTGAAAGTGAACTGAAATTTGAATGGCAAAAGCAATACAGTTGTGGTATATTGAAACTTTTGATATCCAAAATGTCCATTTTGAATATGAAGTAATTTGATTAGTAATTTTATTGAAAAATAGATTATAGAGGACTATAGAGATTGCTCAGTTGCTAAGAACATTTGCTGTGTTGGGTAGGCATACCCTCTGAGAGAACTAGTACTGAACTTCAAGAAACTCTATAGGCAGAGGTGGTGGCCAGCTTCAATTGTGTTAGAGGGGGTGGTCTAAGGACAGATGCAAAGGAGGCTGGGAAATGGCAAATGTGGCCATATTGGTGGAGTGCTGGCAGGTGGCTGGCAGTGGTAGATCTCAAAAAACTCAGACAAGATGTAGGGGAAAGAGCCCAAGGGTATTCATGCCTTTGTATGTGACCACCTCATGAATAGCATAATTTTTGTTGGCAAGTCAAAATAAATATTCTCATTCCCCAAACTTTAATTTAGAGGGGCATTGTTTTGGTTTGGTCAGATAGTTTAAGATCAGGTGGGCCTGGGAGCAGAGAGAGCATGCAGTGGGTTACAAATTGGGCTGGATATGCAGGATACAGCAAACTGCAGGTGTTTGGGAAACAATGGCATTGTCTCTGAGAGGGAGAAGCCAGCGGGAACCCCAGGGAGAATTCTCTTTTCTCTGTGAAAGGCATGGCACCCTGGAATGGGTTTGCCCCTAGAGAGGGGCCCATGCCTTGGAAAGCACTGCAGTTCTATCACTGTTTGGTGAGCCTATTGCAAGAGAGTAAGGTTCAGATGCTTGAATACAGAGTGGCTGAGATGAGCAAGGTGAGGCATCCAGTGCAGTAATGCGACCAATCATGGAGAAGCGAGAGTGACCAGGGGAGAGTGTGAGCAATCCCCATAGCTTAATGGGGTTAGCAGAAGTCCACAGGTTATGCAATAGATAGCAAAATATGTAACTAAAATGAGGCACCTACGCAGATGGTGTAAATTAGCTCAGTTTCTTGAGTGATCAGGGTCGCCACCATGTGTATATGAAAATTCTTTTTGGACTGTGGAAAGTCTAGACAGAAATTTACAAGTCTTGGAAGCAAAAGGGGAAGCCAAAGGAAAAAAAAGATGTTCCTAAAGTGTCTTGGCTGCTTCTCTACATGGTTAAAGACTTGTCTGAGGCAAAGACATTAGCCCCAGTGGAGTCTGAGAAAACTAAGCAGTTACTGGCAGGACAGGTGTTACTGAGAGAGCTAGGTATAAGGAAAGCAATATATGATGCTGAATTCATTGGGCCAGATAGGACTGTGCTCACCAGAGGTATTAAAAAAGTGCTTAATTCAACAGAGACCTGGAGAATTGTATGGAGCTTTAATGATTTTGCTAAGTCCCTTAATGGTACAGGCTCTTTGTAAATTAAGAGAGGTTTTTGACAGATCTAAGTGACTCAAACTAGCAAGTAAAAAGTGTCTGTAAAATAATGGAACAACCTAAAAAAGGTATAAAATGGAGAAGGCACAAAAGATGTTACTCAAAGACAAATGTGGCAAGACTTATATCCAGCCTGAGTTTTTAAAGAAAAAAATTGACAAAGACCCAAATTCTGTACTAAGGAGTTTCTGGAAGGCTTTAAAATCTGAGGAACAGTTCACAAAAGGCAAAAATAAATAATAAATAAATAAATAAATAAATAAATAAATACTGTCCCGGGGTGGTTAAGGATCCCCAAAGACAAAACAAGGCACAGTTCTCTACTGAGAAAGGCTATGGTATGTGAAGAGGCAGTTTTTCCCACCAGAGCCTCACCCAGCAGCCAGGTATGGTCGAAGGAGAGAGGGCAGATAAAGTTATAGCCAGGAGGCAGACCCAGGGCCTGCCTGACTTGGGAGACAACATGCACAGCAGGGACAAGAGGAACCCTCTGCATCAGCTCAGTGTCGGATCAGGCAACTTGAACTAGCACCCATGAGTTTATCAAGGATAAAAAGATACAGAGAGACTCCATGTAAAATCCCCAGAATGCAGAATAACTCCAAAGGGATAACTAAAGATTTTAAACAACTAACCAAGTAAATGCCTCTTATACATGCTATGGTACCCAACAGAGATCTGTTGAGAAAACAATTGAAATGGATAAACATTTCCATGCTGTGTTAGACCTTGTCTGTTTGATTTAATATATGATGTTAACCTCTGAATGTTTTGCAGATATGAAGCTCATTTGAGAGATATTAAGTACACCTGAAGAAACACAGGCTAGCTATAGCTGTAAGATTCTTGGGAGTTTTATGGTTGGGTAATATACAAGTGATTCCTACTGGAACAGTTGGAAATACCTACAACAACCTAATACTGTATAAAAATGAAAACAAAACTTTACAATTGTTAAGTAAAAATTACAGTGGATCCCATTCCCCCATGAGCTGTTGGTCAGAGAGATACTAGAGGTCCTCAAATTAACCAAGGCTATTGCCACTAATATCAGTTGTACACCAGATAATGTCAGGAAGGCCATGTTGCTGAAGACTCTGCGTGATATGAACGTGGGAGCAAGAGAGACAAAGCTGAGACTAAGCTGAAAACTCCATGCCACTGGATGGATAGCTTTCATAGTGCCAAAGGTGCTATGAAGATGGTTGGGGGAGAAGGATCCCCTATAGTACTGTTCAATGATGAGTTCTGTGTGCTTTACACTATTAACATGCCAAGCAATACCTGCTGGTGAAATGATGGCTCGACTAACAAACGTACAACTGACATATTTCTAATTGGATAAGGCCTGCTTCTAGGGGTGGAACACACATCTGGTGCTGTAGACCAGGCCAAAACTCTGTGTCAGGGAAGACTGTAGGACCCAGAAGGGAATCCACTGAATGTATTCTGTTCAATAAATATGATATACTTGCTGGGGTGTCTTCTAGGCATTTTGTATTTACATTCATCTTTGTTTAAATATGTCTGCTTCATTTCGTTTGTCTTTGTAGTAGGAGAGACACAACTGAGATGGATCAACAGCCATGTCTTGAAGACAAATGATGAGGCCCAGGAGTTCAATATCTTGCCACAATAAAAGGAAGATCATCCTGCATCTGTCTCCCCCTCCAAGGCTCAGGGATATTTCTGGAAGATTGGAGGAAAGACTGTGTGTAAGAGCAGGAGGAAGGGGTAGAGTTCTGGGCAGGTGTGTCTTCCAAGAGAACTAGCACTGAACCCCAAGAGACTCTGCAGGCGGAGAGGGGAGACAGTCACCCCTTCCACCCAATCAGCCAGCTTCAACTGCATGAGAGGGAGGGTCTAAGGACAGATGCTGAGAAAACTGGGACAAGCAACAAAAAGTGGTCATCTTGGTGGACTGCTGGCAGGGCCCTGGTGGGCCACTGGTGGGCTGCTGGGCCAGGAATCTCAAAAAACTTAGCTGAGATGTAGGAGTAAGAACACACGGGCATTCATGCCTTTTTAAGTGACTCCTTCCCAAGTAGCATAAGCTTTGTTGGTAAGCCGAAATAAATATCCTTATTCTGTAAACTGTAACTTAGAAGGCTATTGTGCTGGTTTTGTCAGTTTATGTTAGGACCATGTGGGCTTGGGAGCCAAGAGTGTGTGCAGATCTTCTTGGGGAGAATTTGATGTTACAGCTGCTCTTGCAGAGAACCTTGGCTTTGTTCTCAAAGCCCACATAATGGCTCACAGTAATCTGGAACTTCTTTTCCAGGAATCTAAAAAATGACATACACCATATAAAAGTATTTAAGAATAATAATTCAGAATAGGCAACATATAAACATATTCATTGATGAAGAGAAATGGAAATGTTTCTTAAAGAAAATCTATTTAAATCACATACAAAGCGAAGGTAATGATGGAAAAGACAAGAAAGGCACAGTGTTTAAAAGAAATGCATATTGTTTTATAATTCATGACACAAACTGAAGTTCATTTATTCAAGTTAGAGATAAAATTTTCCTTGTGCAGATAGGTAGCAGATTATAATTTTATGATTCCATGACAGCAAATACTTCAACAATTAGACTGCAACAGTCTATATATTATGCACACAAAAAATATTGTATAGGATTCTAAAGGTAAAAAGTAAAGTAGAATAATGAGAAGATAGAAGAAGAACAAACAGCCTAAGCATGCCAGGACAGACTGTTTCTGCTTATCTAACACTGCTACAATGATCTCTTCCTATATTTACTATTGATAGGTATCTCCTTGACATGGGCCTATAAAGCCATTAGAGAACTTTTTGATATCCTACTTAGTTGCTTGCTTCATTATCTTTTTAATTTTTGAGCAAGCTTACTTACATAGAATTACTGGCTTTGAAGTAAATCTTTTATTGCCCATTATCACAGAAAAATTCATACAAAATGAAACTATTTTTAAATAAGATTATTTCTCTAGTTGAAGAAAATTTTGAGGAATGAGAAAAAACATAAAAATACTTAGATGTCTATATTAGTTCCATTATTTGATTTATTTAAAATGAATTACATCTTTGATCTGTGATTAAATGAAAATAACAATAAGCAATGTAAGTTTATATATCTTTCACAGTAAAGAAAGTTTGAGAAAGGTAATACAGTCTCATACTGATATTTCAGAATTATTATAGCCTGACATTTTATCCTTGAGGATAAAAAGATATTTAGTGATCATGGTGCAGTAAAAGATGAAAAGGAGAATTTTCAGAGCAGCTGTTCTCCTAGCACAATCCACTCCTTTAAAAATGCTTGCCAAACTCTTAACATATAATATTGCTCACATTTTATTGATCATAATTTAGTCAATTTTTCACCCATGTTCAATAGTTTCTGAATTCTTTGTCTAATAAAAACGAAGGAAATAGGCAATGTACAGTAAAAGTAACACTTTCTCTCATCTAACACATCAATATAATGATTCCTCAGAATCATCCAGTATTAGCAATTTGACTGAGGAATACTTAAAAACTAAAGAACAGTATGTAATTCAAGGGATATTCATGCCCAATTTTATTAAGAAAGAATATACAAAGCAGAATAAGATCAATTATAATTTATTGTAAATGAGAATCTTATGCAAAATTAATTGTCTTAAATGAAACAAGATTCTTTCTTTTGGGAAGTAGCTTGTCCCCTACTATATATTTCCCAGTGGACATTGTTCAAACAGTACATTATGTAGAAGAAACTAATTATTAGTTAACTCATTAGGAAAGATTAGCTAATTAAAACCACCATCACCAGTTGATATCTTGAAAAATTCATTTACTAAGACAATGGGATATTAGATTGGTAGTAATTTTTAATGGCTAACAAAAATACATATGCTAATGAACACACTCTTTAGGTACTGATAAATCTATGATATTCCTCAGAGGAAAGAGTAGAAAAGGAGTCAGTATCTAATAAGAATTTTCCTCTTGTTAAATCTCTGCTTTACAATAACATTGTTGATTTATTTTACATGAATATCTGAGTTAGTAAAGAAAACTGTGACATAGAGAAATTAATTGAATCTTAATAAATAATTCATTGCCTATGTAGTAAATACAAAATTTAAATGTAATTCTGAAAAAAGTCTATGCCTGTAATTAACTCAGCATATATTGAAGTATAGGCAAAGTAACAACTAAGATACTGAGTATTTTAGAAATTATGGGGCTAGATGACTAATAGCTTGAGAAAAAATGCTTGAAGAATGGTAGTATAGGGATGATATACAAACTATATTTACATGTGCAAACATGGTCCTTATAGTGACAATGAGCATGCCAGAAGTAATTAATTCAACACATGGTATGTAGGTACAAAATTTGTGATGCTCCCACACAAGCCTCAAGTGAGTCTTCTACTTCACAATCATCAACTAAAGGCTTAATATACCCTATGGCACTTATGGATACAGTGATTAATAAACAACAACCATGACCTTCAGAAAATTCATATTTTAGTGAGAGTATGGATGTTCTTATTTTTTGGTCAACAGATTCTCAATACGAACTGATGGAGTGTATGTGCATTTATTCAGAGAACTATGTGAATTTTATCCTTAATACTGTTTGTTGTTTACTGACGTATATATTGAATCTTCCCAAAATGATTAGAACAAAACAAACTAACACATGAAATTTGATCTTTTTAATGTGTCATTGAGTGAAGACTGTATCTATAGAAATTCTGTGTTTTTATTCATTAAGTATACAAGTTTATACTTTCTCTTTTATTGTTTCTCAATTGCTCTTGACATCAAGGTAAATTTGACTTGATGGAATGTGTTTTAAAGTGGTCCCATCATATGAGAGACACTTTATGTGTTCCCATCAATGTGGGAATGCAGTGGATTACTTTACAAATTTCATCTGACTATGGATACTGTGATCAAACTATTTCTGCTGGGCAGAAAGGGAAGTGTTGGCATTGAGGATCTCCCATTCCATGCCACTTTGGTTTCTGTCCCAGCATCAGAACATGTCAAATATAAATACAGTTGGCTTCATTTACTTTGTCAGAGGTCATGCTGCCCCTTCTCAAAGAATATGCCTTGTATTTTCCTCTACAATGGTGATTGTTTTTCTTGCCATAAAGACTTAAGCTTGTGAATATGTGTCCAAGTCATTGTCCATTTCATGAACACATAGTTCATTGTTTTCCTTGGTTCTCATGGTGTCTGCTTTCTGCACTAGGTAAAAGAAGAAGTAGTGGGATTTGGAGTCATAAAATACGGGGGAAAACCATTCATTAAGGCCAACCCTAGGACTCCTGTCACGGTACAGTGACCACAGTTCAAACCTGAAGGGCTTGGGGACCCAAATGGATAGAAATCAGGACTCAGGGGATGCAGAGGTTTATGTGCCAGTGCATGTTTATTGTGAACCAAACCAAGCTTATATAGGAATCAGATCTGGAGTAACCAAAGAATAACTAAGGATACATCACTAAACAGAAAGTAACCAAGGAATAACCAAGGATACATTACGTTACTACCAAGAATACATTACTTCACCAACCGAAACTCACATGACGTTTACAGTATCCAAGATTCAGCTACATAATATTTATAATATCTTAGATATAAGGTGTACTGTTTGTGATTACTCTTAGCAACTATTATAATTCATTATTCCTATATAGAAACCAAGCTAATGGTGCTGAGAAACTCCAGTGCCCATAAACTGAAACAGAACTCTTTGGTTATCTTTCCAAGATTGCCAATTAATCAAGGAAGCATAGCCTGTCAACTCAGACCACAGAAGCAGAGAGCAGGGAAACTCCTAAGGTGGAAGCATTCTTTCTCAAATGCTTAAGTCAAGGCAAGCTGAATAGCTCCCAATATTTCCCCCTTTCTTATTTAATAAAACCACAAAATATGCCACATCCAGGACTGAAGGACCGCACCTGTCTTAGGTTGCCTTCTGCAAGAGCAAAGCCTTACCCGTCATCTGCACGCAGCTTCAAGCAGCTATGCCCTGTCTTAGGTTGACTTTCTCCCAGAAGATCTTACCCGTCATTGACTACCAGTCATAGGGGAAGGAGCACACACAATAGCCTTGACAAGCCACAAGAATATAACATATCTGGTATCCTTTGCCAAGCTTCAGGTCAAACTGAATTTCAGGTCAGACTGAATTGATCAGGCCTTAACAGACCCCTCTTAGGATATCTACTCATTATGGCACCTATGACTATGCTGGAAAGTATAAGCAATTCCTTCCCAGTGTTACCTTGCTTATATGAGAAATTTCTTCTTTGTATTGTCATACTGCTAGATTACATACTTGTAGAGATTTTCCTTCACTGTTTTGATCATAGTCATGCTACAGAAAATCTTCTGACTTCTCCCTTCAATGACACACCACCATTTTGGTTTCAATATCATGAAGATTCTGGAAAGTGTATGGTGTTTAATATGTCATCTTATGTCTTTCTGTAATTATTTTTAAATATTTTATTTATTGTTTTTATTTTATGTCTATGAGTGTATTGCCTACATGTATGTGAGTGCACCTGTGTCATGCAATGCTGCAGAGGTCAGAAGAGGGCTTCGGATTCTCCTGGAACTGGAGCTAAGGATGGTCCATAGCCACCATGTGAGTGCTGGGAATCTAATCCGGGTCCTCTGTAAGAGCAGTTAGTGCTCTTAACTGCTGAGCCATCTCTCCAGCCCCACGTCTTTCTGTAATTATTATAGTGATATTTGCACATCTCTGTTGATAACACAATAAGACATCAGTGTTTATATTTTAAATGGATATATTTGTGAATTGTATCATAATATGAATAGTCATGAGTTGATGAATACTAATGCTGTTTACATACAGTAGTTATCATGACAAATACTAAAATTAATGTAAAAATTCAGCTGTTTCTTTACCATACTTATTTAAGTCATTGAATATATACCCAGAAGTTGAATTGCTGTATAATATAAAAATCCATTTTTACTTTTGTGAGGATAACACCAGCAATGTACAAGGTTTTCATTTCCTCCAATTCCTCAGCAAGATTTAGTATTATTCATCATTTTGAGAATGGTCCTTCTAATAGTAATGAGGTGCCATCTCAGTGTTGTTTCATTGCCATTTTTCTAATTAGAAATATTGAATTTTTTACATATCTTCTGTCCATTCATATTTCTACTTTTGAGAAATGTCCACTCAAATCCATGCATCATTTTAGTCATAATTTGTTTACTTGCTGTTCAGTTATATGGTTTTCCTATATATTTTGGAAATTAGTCACTTATCAAGTGAATGATTTGGAAACATTTCTCTCAAAATCCCAGGACTTGCTCTTCATCCTGTCCTGTTGATGATGCCCTGTGCATTATAAAAGTTTTTAAGTTTGACACAGTCCTATTTATCTGTTTTTGATTTTTTTGACTGTGCTTTCAGAATTTTAACCAAGTAATTATTGACAAGATCAGGTAATAAGTTGTAAGTACAAATCTTATATTTAAGGATTTGTTAATTTTGTGTTGTATTTTTGTACAAGGTGTGACATAAATATCCTGTTTCACTTTTTCCAATCATGAGTATCCAATTTTCCACCACCAGTGTTTGAAAAGAACATTCATTCAACAATGTGTGTACTATTCAAAAATAAATTGACAAAAAAAACAACTTGTAATGACATTGAAAAAATACTTGAGAATAATTTAACAAAATACTATAAAGTTTATATTACACAAAACCCAAAAACTTTCTTTTTGGGAAATGAAAAGCATTTATTTCATCCCACAGTGAAATCACCGTTGCGAAAAAAAATAAATAAATAAAATGTCTTGCATTCCTGATTACTGTGTATTGGGAGAATTTTTTCCTGCTTTAATCACATAGTTCTTTTTATAAACCTCCTTCCCCCCTACCCCTTTACCTCCTTTTTGCATATTTTTCCCCTTAGTAACACTTTTCTCCTAGTATTCTTCTTTCTTGGGTTCCTTCTTTCCTTTTGCCTCCTTGGCTCTCTTCCATATTCCTGTTTCCTGCAGTTTCATTAGGATATGCATTCATATGTATTTGCTGCTAGGAAATGAAGGAGAATGTATGTCTTGTTTTTCTGAGTCTGTGTTACTTCACTTAGTATAACAATTTCTAGATCCGCAATTTAACTTCAAATTTCATTATTTCACCTTTCTTTACTGCTGCACAGAACCCCATTGTTTAAATGTACCACATTTTTGTTACCACTCATCAGTTGAAGGGCACTTAGTTTGTTTCCATCTCTATGAAAAGAGCAGCAACAAACATGATTGTAAAAGTGTCTCTGCAATAGGCTGAGTCCTTTGGGTATATGGCAAGGAGTGGTATAACTGGGTCATATGGTACATACATTCTTATTTTTTTGTGAGTTCTCCATACTGCTTTCCATTGGGCTTTCTTGAGTATTTAATCCAACCAGCAGTGAATGACCGTTCCACTTTCTCCACATTCTTACCAGCACTTCATATCATTTATTCTCGGTCTTAGTCAGTCTGACTGGGGTAAGGTGGAATTTAAAGTGGTTTTAATTTCCATTTCCCTAATTACTAATGGTGTTGAGCACATTTTAAGATATTTCTTAGCCTTCTTTATTTCTTCCTTTGAGAACTCTCTGTTCTCTCTGTTTAGATCTTTAGCCCGTCTTTTAATTGGGTCATTTGTTTTTTTGGTTCTTACTTGTTTTTTTATTTTATTTTAAGTATACAATGATTGTGTTTCAGTATGACATTTTTCTTTTTCATTGAATTTTTTGTATTTTTCATGCAGAGCAGCTCAAACAATCTTAATCATCTTTATATCGCCATACCCACTGGTACCCTCCCTTACCCCCCTTCCCACTGGAGCCTGCAAACTCATGCAGACAATAACTCAGCATAGAACTGGAAAAATGAACAGCAGACCTTAATATTATCTGAAGAAATGTTGGCAACTGATTGCTGCTAGATGAATAGGATCTGATCTTCCTAAAACACGGCACTCTAGAGGACTGAGTAGACTTAGTGGATGAATTTGCACTGGTGAATGGATGAGGACACCGATTCTTTGTTTTCTGAGTACTTTATATATTCTGGATTTTAAACCTCTGTCAAATGTGTCACTGGTGAAGATTCTTTTCCCACTCTGTGGGTTTTCTCTTCACTTTCTTGATTGTTTTTGTTTTTTTTTTTTTTTTTTTTTTTTTTTTTTTTTTGCTGTACAGACGTTTTTATTTTAAAGAAGTCCCACTCCTTTATTATTGGCAGTAATTCCTGAGCAACTTCTGTCCAATTCAGAAAGTTCTTTCCTACACATATACCTGGTAGGTTACTGTCAGTGTTTTCTTCTAGTAGTTTCAGAGTTTTGAGTTTCACATTGAGGTCTTTGATTCATTTGGAGTTGACTTTTGTGCAAGGTGAAAGATAAGGCTCTAGTTTCAGTTTTCTACAGGTGGAGATCCAGTTTTGCCACAACCATTTATTGAAGATGTTGTCTTCCCCCCAGTGTGTATTCTTGGCACCATTGTAAAATATCAGGTGTCTTAAATTGCGTGTACTCAGGTTTGGGTCTTCAATGATGTTCCATTGATTTATGTGTTTATTTTTATGACAGTACCATGCTACTTTTATGACTATAGCTTTGTAGTATAATTTCAGATCTGGTACAGTAATCTCCCCAGTGTTGCTCTTTGTGCCCCGGGTTGCTTTGGCTATCCAGGGTCTTTTGTGCTTCCATTCGACTTTAAGGATTTTTTCTAGTTCTAAGAAGTATGTCATGGGTGTTTTGATTGGGATTGCACTGAATCTATGTGGACGCCAGCTGTGGCTGCTCTCCTCTGGCTATGGCTGTCCTCCTGCTCTCTTAGTTGCTCTGATCAGCCGCCCAGTCCGTACCCCAGGGCTGGTGAGGGGTCTGCACCAGCATCGCCACATTCAGATGCAGGAGACCAGGTTCAGTGACACAGATCTGCTTTATTGCAGGAAAGTATGGGCTTATATAAGGGTAATAGTCCAATTATAACACAGCATATGGGATCCCTTAATAGCATGGCAGACTAGTATCCTATTTACAATCTAGTGGGCCAAATGCCCTATTAGCATGATAACTTCAGTTTCTGAACAGGAAGCAATGAATTCCAGCATGATAAGTATGTAAGGCAAAAGGCAAAATCAGTCACAAGATTTTCCACAACAAATCTATATATTGCTTTTCATAGGATTGTCATTTTCGCATTATTCATTCTTACACTCCAGATCATGGGAGGTCCTGCCATCTTCTGGTGTCTTCCTCAATCTCTTTCTGTAAAGATTTAAAATTTTCATTGTAGAGATCTTTGATGTCTTTTATCAGGTTTATTCCAAGACTATTTAGTTTTGATTGATTGATTGATCGATTGATTGATTGATTGACTGATTGAGACTATTCTGAATGGGAGGGTATCCCTTTACTCTTTCTTCAGATGCTTTTTATTGGTATATAGAAAGACTACAGATTTTTGTAGATGAATTTTGTAATATGATACTTTACTTAAAGTGTTGATCAGTTCTAGAAGTTTTTTAGTGGAATTTTTGGGATTTCTTAGGTATAGTGTCACATCTTCTGCAGAAAGGGGTAATTTGATATCTTCTTTTCCAATTAATACACCATTAATTTTCTTCTCTTGTCTTTTTGCTCTAGCAAGACTTTCAAGCACTGTATTGAAATGGAGAAGAGATACTGGACATTCTTGTCTGGCTCCTGAATTTTATGGGAATGCTTTCAGGTTTTTTTTTTTTTTTTCCATTTAGAATGATGTTGTCTGTGGGTTTGTTGTATACAGCTTTGATTATCTTGAGGTTCGTTCCCTCCAGTCCAATTCCCTTTAGAACTTTTGTCATGAATGCATGCTGAATTTCATCTGAAGATTTTTCTGCATCTATTGAGATGATGATGTGGTTTTTGTCTATGCATCCATTTATATGATTGATGATGTTTATTGACTTGGGTATATTTAACCATCTCTGCATCTCTGGAATAAAGCCTACTTGATCATGGAGAATGATCTTTTTGATGTACATCTGTATGTGGCTTGCAAGTATTTTATTGAGACTTTTTGCATCTATGTTAAATAAGTATACGGGTCTATAGTTTTCTTTCTTAGTTGTGTCTTTACCTAGTGTTTGTATTAGAGTGATGCTGGCTTCATAGAAGGAATTTGGAAGTTCTCCCTCTGGTTCTATCATTTTGAATAATTTAAGTAGTATTGGTTGGAGGTCTTTAAATGTCTGGTAGAATTCTGCTGCAAATCCATCAGGGTCTGGGATTTTTTTAATTGAGAGGTTTTGTATTACTCTTTTGACTTCCTTATATGTTATGTTCTGTTTAAATTGTTGATCTCTTCTTGTTTTAACTTTGGTGGCTGTCATGACTTCAGATATCCATCCACTTCTTTTAGCTTTTGAAATTTAATAGAGTATATATTTTTAAAGTATTCCTTCATAAATTTCTGGGTCTTTTAGATATCTGTTATTGTGTTTCCCCTTTCACCTCAGATTTTGTTAACTTGGAATTGCTCTGTCTATCTTTTCGTTAACTAGGCTCGGGGTCTGTCTATCTTGTTTATATTTTTAAATGAATCAGCAGTTAGATTTATTGATTCTTTGCATTATTTCTTTGTTTCTATTTCTTTTATTTCAGCTCTGATATTTGTTATTTCTTCTCTTCTGCTGTGTATGGGTTTCATTTGTTCTTGCCTTTCCAGAGTGTTGAGTTGCAATGTTAAGTCATTTATTTCTGATTTTTCTCATTTTTTTAATATAGGCAATTCGAGGTATAAACTTCCTTCTTAGGACTGCTTTTAAAATGTCCCAGAGGATTTATTGTGCTGTATTGTCCTTTTTGTTGAATTCCAGAAATACTTTTATTTCTTTCTTAATTTCCCCTTTGAACCACTCATCATTCAGGAGTGTGTTGGTTAGTCGCCATGAGTTTGTGTAGTGACTAGGGCTTCTTTCAGTGTTGATTTTAAGCTTTATTGTATTGTGATCTGATAGAATGCATGGAATTATTTCAAATTTTTGTATTTGTTGAGGTTTGTATTGTGCCCCAGTATGTGATCAATTTTTGAGAAGTTTCCATGGGATGCTGAACAGAAATTGTATTCATTGGTGCTTGGTTGGAATATTCAGAAGATATCTGTTAGGTCCATTTGATGTATGGTATTATTTAATTCAGATGTCTCTTTGTTCTTTGTCCAGTTGACCTGTTCAGTGGAGACAATGGCATATTGAAGTCCCCTACTATTACTGAGTTGGGGATAATCTGTGTCTTAAAGTTTTATAATGTTGTTTTTATGAATTTGGGTGCAACAGAGTTTGGTGCATATGTTCAGGATTGTAATATCTTCTTGGTTATTTGTTCCTTTGATTAGAATGAAGTGACTATCTTTATCCCTTCTTACTAATTTTACTTTGAAGCCTATTTTTTCAGATGTTAGATTTACAATCCCTGCTTGTTTCTTAGTGCAATTTGCTTTAAATATTCTTTTCCATCTTTTCACCTTAAGGTAGTGTCTGTCCTTGAAGTTAAGATTGGGTTCTTGCAGACAACAAAACGATGAATATTGCTTCTTAATACATTCAGGAAGCCTGTGTCTTTTGTCTGGGGCGGTCAAGTCTATTGATATTTAAAATTATAATAGAAATATGTGTATTGGTTGCCATCATTTTGATTACTGTTTGCATTCTTTGTCTAATTTTGTATTCCACAATTATACCTTCATTTACTGTCTTTCAGTTGCCCGTGGAGTGCAGTTGTTCCTTTCTCCATTCTTTGTATTGCTTCAAGGATTCTTTGAACAGTGGGTTTTGTGGACATGTATTCTTTCCGCCTATTCATGTCTTTGAAGATTTTTCTTTCCCTTTCAACTATAATAAACATTTTTTTCTGGGTAAATTATTCTAGGTTGGCATCTATGGTAGTTTAGCGCTGGAAATACCTTGGTCCAGGCTCTTCTGGCTTTCATAGTTTGCACTGATAATCTGCTGTAATTATGATTTTTTTTAATGCAAGTTGTTGTTTTTCTTTTTCAGCTTTCAGTATTCTCTCTTTGTTTTGTACATCTAGTGTTTTTACTATGATATGCCATGGGAACTTTCTTTTCTGGTTCTATTTGGTTCTCTAATGTGCTTCTTGTATTTTTATGGACATGTCTTTCCTTAATTTTGGGAAGTTCTCTTCTACAATCCTCTTTAACATCTTGTCAATACCATTAACCTGAAATTTGTCTCTCTCTTCTATGCCTATGACACGTAGATTTGGTCTTTTCATGTATTTCCATATCTCCTGCATATTCCATTCCTGTGGATTTTTTTTAATTTTTCATATTATTTGCTTGAGTGGTACAATTCTTCAACTTCATCCTCCAGTGCTGATATTCTGTTTTCCATTTCATTCATTCAGAGGTGGAGCTTTCTCCTGTTGTTTCAAATTGGCTTATTAAATTTTTCACTTCCTTCTTCATTTCAGCCTGAGTTTTCTTCAATGTTTCTATTTTGTGAATTTTTCAAAAGCTTATCCCTATCTTCTTTTAGCTCTTTGCTTTGTTTGTTTGTATATTCTTTAAGTTTGTTGATTTCTTTCAGCACGTTTATGGTTGTTCTTTTAAATTATGTGTCCTGGTTTTCTCTAGGGTATTCTCCTTGTGGAATTCTTCTACAGGAGTGGTCGAGTTTGGTGAGAATATCCTGCTTTGGTTTTCCTTGCTATTATTTTTTTCATTGTAATTTTGGCATATGAATTTTTTTGTTGTTTGTGATTCTGGTATGAAACTCTAGCCTTCCTTTGTTGAGTTGAAGTCTGCTTCCATTGGTATTATCCGTGTCCTTTTGTTGTTTTCATATTGGCTGTGTAAAGCTGCTTGGTCTATCAGATACTATTTTAGGGGAACTGATGGCTTCAGATCAGCTACTCAGGTGCTCCCACAGAGGCCCAAGTCAGGCTCCAGTCAAGTACACTCAGGCTTCCTTCTAACATTTGGATCCCTACTAGCAGGTACTCAGAGAACAATTTAGGATGTTTGCTAAGTGGAGGCCTGATTTTGGAAATCTCAGGAAGTCCTCTGAGTTCTCAGCCCCTACCCCAGGTGGAGGCCAGATCAGACTCACTCCTGTCATCTGCTGAGTTCTCAGCCCCTACACCAGATATGGCAGATCAGGCACTCTCAGGCTGTCTTCACAGTTCTCATTCCCCGCACCAGGCAGAGGCCAGATCAGGCAATCTCAGGCTGTCTTCACAGTTCTCGTTCCCTGCGCCAGGCAGAGACCAGATAAAGCATTCTCAGGCCATCTACTAAGGTCTCTTTCATACAGTAGTGTAGGTCTACAGCTGGGGTTGTTTGCTTGTTTACTGTGTATTTTTATTGCATTTTTGTGCATTTCACACAAAACATCTTAATCATCTTTATATCCTCTTCCCAGTCCACACCCTCCCCTTACCAGCCCCCATTGGATTTCATTGATTCTGTCACACATGTTAAGGCCCATCAAGACAAGCTTGTGTACCCATATTTCCCTCATACATTTTTTAATCATTTTTTAATCATTTTTAAAAAAATTTTTAAATACATAGTTTCATGCAGAAAACTTCATTTTTAATGCAATTGACATTAGGATGTTTCCACATGAATTTCTAATCTCTATATATCAGATTATTACCAGTCACAGTTGGTTACTTTCTGTGCTCCTTGGCATCTGAGCATGGATATAAAGTCATCAGGTAGATTTCAATGATGATGTTTTTCACATCTACTAATTATTAAGGAGCAAATTTTTATGCTTTGAAGAATTATTATTTTAATCATTATATTTTAAAAAAATTTTAATAACTACATGATTAGAAGCTTTTTAGTACAGCTTTAACATATTCAGTAACACACTCCAGAGCAACAGTACATCTCTTTCCCAAGTGGGTGCAAGTTTCTAGGTTCACAGGTGAATTAATATAGTTATTCCCTCATACATTTTTAGAACAACCTGAGTTAGCTATGAATCAATGTAACAAAATCCTGTATGCATGGTTTTGCAGAATTAATAATATGTATACACACATACACAATATGTAAAATATTTATATTTGAAATATATATATATTTCAGCTGACCAAGAAAAGTCTCCAAATGTTCAAGGAAACTGAGCAACTTCCTGCAACACTTACAAAAACAGAAAACAACAACAGCAAAATATCAATGCTATTTTAAAATGTTTATAAAGCTATTGTAATAAATAGCATAGTGTTGTCACAAAAAATACCTACCAATAGAATAGTACCAAAAATTTACATGAACTTTTTCATGGAAGAAAATCTATTCTTCATTTGGAAAAGAGGAGAACAACGTTTGTAGCCATGAAAGGTCATGGAAGTGATTTAAAATTTTTCTGTGCTCTCCACACAATATTTTATGAACAGTCCTTTCCTAGCCAGCCCCATCATAAGATACACCTTCAAAGAATGTTGGTGTTTCTGAGTCTTCATGGGTTGGGAGATCTGAATTTACAATTTCCTGTTACGTGTTTTCTACATTACCAGGATAACTGTCAAAATTTTATATCCTTCCAAAGTTATGCTTTACAACCCAAAATATTTGATGCTATCATTGATTTGACATGTCTGTTATTTAATTCTATCTAATCTTAAGGTTGAATGCTTTCTAAATTTCCTATTATTTTAATGATTATTTTTAAGGTATAAGGCTAAATGCATGTGGTCTATTAACTGGATAGGAGATGACTAGGAACTACTCATTTATTCCCTTTGTCTAAATAACTTTCATTTTCCTATTCTCTGTAATAATGGTCATAGTGTTTTCTCAAATAAGTTAAAATGTGTATCTGGAAAAAGTCTATAGACAAGTGTTTCAATCACTTTTATCCATAATTACTAAATTAGAAACATCAAAAATACTATTCAGGACTATAGAGAAACTGACTAGATGCCAATGGATGAACTTTCGCTGAAGGATATCTGGGTACAAATGCTTGACTGGATAGAACTTAATATATATATGTTAGAATGCATGAGATCCAGTGGGAGTGGGGCATAGGTGTGGGAGGGGGCATAAATTTGATTAAGAACTGGCGTATGAAATGTACAAAAGCTTAGCATCTGTGGATGAAACAGCCACCAGCTTCCTCGGGTGAACATCTGTCCTGGTCCCCTGGAGCCCTCGGGGTCTGCTTCTGCTCCCATCTCCCTTTGCATCCCTGGGCAGCACAGCCACCAGCTTCCTGGGGACAGCATTTCTCCTGGATAAATTTGGAGGTGCCGGTTGTGCCTTGATTCCCCCAGCCTCATTCAACCTCCCAGATCCCCCACCCATCTCTCCTCCTAGCCTGGGCACTGGTCCATTTCTTGTCATGCCACCCCAGACCTCTGAACTGACCTCTTGGCCCAGACTCCCCACTGCTTCCTGACCATTTGCATCCAGACCAATCCAATTCTTCCCTATAGTCCCCAGGAGACTGAAGCCCTGTTCCTGTCCCCACCTCTGTTTGCATTCCTGGGCAGCACAACCACCAGCTTCCTGAGGCCAGCATCTTTCCTGGGTAAATTCTGAGGCTCCCACTGCATTTGAACCCCCCAGCCTCATTCAACCTCCTAGTTCCCCCACCCCTTCTCTCCTCCTAGTGTGGGCACTGGCCCATTTCTAGTCTTGGCACCCCAGATCTCTGAATTTACCTCTTTGCCCAGACTCCCCCTGATTCCTGATCCTTTGCATCCAGACCAGCTCAATTCCTTCTTGTAATCCCCAGGAACCATCGGTGCCTCTTCCTGCCTCAACCTCCCTTTGTATCCCTGGGCAGTACAGCCACCAGCATCCTGATGCCAGCATCTTTCCTGGGCCCTGGGCCCAGGCCAGCCCAGTCTCCAAACTCCTGAGGTCAACATCTTTCCTGGAGGGATCCAGACCTTAGGAGAAAGTCTGAGAGCATCTGATCCTCATCCAACTTAGTCGTCTGTGGGAATGCCTGAGCAGCAAGATGAAAGCAATTTGGCCCCTCCAATATAAAATCAAAGGAAAGAACCTGAAGCCTAGACCAACCAGCTTTTCAGACCCAACAAGTAAACCACAAATGCACATAAAATTTACAAAAAGAAACAGACTTAAACTCAACAAAGGAAGGCTTGAGTCTCACACAAGAATCAGAAAATACAAAAGAAATTCACATGTAAAAGTCATGGCAAGAAAATAATAACATGAAAAACCCAAATAATATACCGCCACCAAGTACAAACAGTCCTTTAACTGAGTACAATGAGAACTCCTTGGAGATAACACAGGACATGGAATTCAAGAGAACAATTATAAACATGATAAAAGAATTAAGTGAATTTAAAGAACACACAAAGAAATCAAACAACTGAAAAATGATATGGATAAACTTCTGAATGAACTCAGAAAACAGATAGAATATTGAAGAACACTCAGGCTGAAATGAAGAAGGAAGTGAAACACTCAGCAAGCCAGTGAGAAACGACAGGAGAAAGCCTCACCAATAGGATGAATGAAATGGAAAACAGAATTTCAATACTGAAGATAAAGTGGACAAATTAGGCCATTCAAGAAAAGATTATGAAAAATATAAGAAAACACAAGAATGGAATATGCGGGACTTGTGTGACACCATAAAAAGACCAAACTTATGAATCATAGGCATACAGGAAAGAGAAGAATCTCAAGATAATGGTATGGGCCAGATCTTCAACAGGATTTTAGAAGAAAATTTCCCAAAATTAAACTAAGACATGCCCATACAAATACAAGAAGCATACAGAACACCAAATAGACAGTAAAAGAAAACAAACTCTCCATAGCACATCATAGCAAAAACACTAAACGTACAGAACAAAGAAGGAATACTAAAAGCTGCAAAAGAAAAACAAGTGACATATAAAGGAAAATCCATCAGAATTACAGATGGCTGTTCAGTGCAAACTATGAAACCCAGAAGAGCCTGGCCCAAAGTAGTCCCATTTCTAAATGACCAAGATGCCAACCCAGTTACTTTACCCAGTCAAAATGGCTGTTATAGTAGAAAGGGAAAAAAAATCTTCCATGGCATAAATAGGCTGAAAAAATTCATATCCATAAAAGCAGCCCTTCAGAGAGTTCTTGAAGCAGTACAATGAGCTGAAGAAAGGAATAATTATACCCAAGGGGTTACATAAAGAAACTTAATGAATGTAGAACTATGGAAATGAACAGCTACACCAAGAAAGTGAACATAAATACAAACAACAGAAATCAGTACATATGTTTTATTAATAACTTTAAGTATCAATGGACTGAACTCCCCAGTCAAAAGACACCGACTAGTTGAATGGCTTAAGAAACAAAACTGAACTTTTTGTTGTCTGCAAGAAACTCAAACCACTTTCAAGGACTGGCAATACCTTAAGGTGAAAGAATGGAAAATAATATACCTAGCGAATGATATTAAGAAAAAATCAGGTGTTGCAATTCTAATGTCTGACAAAAGAGACTTTAAACTAAAACTAATCAGAAGAGATAAAGAGGGCCACTTCATTCTGCTCAAAGGAACAACTGACCAAGAAGATATTACAGTCATGTACATATATTCACCAAACTCTGGTGCACCCAACTTCATAAAATCAGTACTACAGGACTTTAAGACCCACATTAATCCCAAATCATTAATAGTAGGGGACTTCGATACCACATTGTCTCCGTTACATAGGTGAACAGGACAGAGAATTCACAGAGAAACATCGAATTAAACAATACCATACATCAAATGGGCCTAACAGACATTTACCTAATATTCCACCCAAGCACCAAAGAATATGCTTTCTGTTGAGAACCCCATGGAACTTTCTCCAAAATCGACCATACACTGGGGCACAAACAAGCATCAACAAATACAAAAAGACTGAAATAATTCTATGCATTCTATTACACCATAATGCAATAAAGCTTAAAGTCAACACTGGCAGAAACCCTAGTACCTACATTAACACATAGAGATTAAAAAACACACTCCCAAATGATGAATGGTTCAAAGTAGAAATTAAGAAAGAAATAAAGGTATTTCTGGAACTAAGTGAAAAGGACAGTACAACACACACACAAAAAAACCTCTGGAATATGTTGAAAGCAGGCCTTAGAGGGAAATTTATAACTAAGTGCCTTCATTAAAAAATCATAAATAACACAAATAAATGGCTTAACATTGCAACTTAAGACACTTGCAAAGCAACAACAAATGAAACCCAAACAGCAGACAAAAAGAAAGTACAAATATCAGAGCAGAAGTTAATGAAATGAAAACAAAGAAAACAAAAAGAATCAACAAATCCGAAAGCTGGTTCTTTGAAAAATTGAACAAGATTGACAGGCCTTTAGCTCAGTTAACCAAAAGAAAGAAAGAGCACTTCCAAATCAACAAAATCAGAGATGAAAGGGGAAACATCACAACAGACACCCAAAAGATCCAGAACATTATGAGGAAATGCTTTAAAAACCTACACATTATTAAATTTGAAAACTTGAAAAAATGGACAGTATCTAAAAGCATGGAAACCACCAAAACTAAACAGAGAAGAGAAAAACAGCTTAAACAGGTCCATAATACATAATGAAATTGAAATAGTAATAAAAAACTTCCCAACTAAAATACTCCTGGACCAGATGGATATACAACAGAATTCTACCAGGCATTTAAGAAGACCTACATCCAATACTACTTAATTTATTGAAAAAGCTAGAACTGAAGGGAGAACTTCAACATTCTTTCTATGAAGCCAGCATCACTATCATACCAAAGCCAGGTAAAGATACAAACAAAAAGAAAACTATAGACCTATATCATTAATGAGCATAGATGCAAAAATTCTCAACAAAATACTTTCAAACCACATACAGACACACATCAAAAAGATCATCCACAATGATCAAGTCGAGATTATTTCAGAGATGCAGGAATGGTTCAATATAAGTAAGTCAATAAATGTCATAAATCACATAAATGGGCTCAACGACAAGAACCACATGATCATTTCAATAGATGCAGAGAAGGCCTTTGACAAAATTCAACATGCATTTATATTCAAAGTCCTAGAGAATATTGGACTGGAGGGAACATACCTCAACATAATTAAAGCCATATACAACAAGCCCACATCCAACATCATTCCAAATGGAGAACTGGAAGCATTCCCATTAAAATCAAGATAGTGCCTGTTCACTATCTCTATTCCTTTGTAACATAGAGCTTGAAACTCTTACAAGAGAAATAAGACAAGAGAAGGAAATTAAAGGATAATAATTGGAAAGAAGAGATCAAATTATCCCTTTTGACAGAAGATATGATATTATACCTAAGAGACACCACAAATTGCACCAGAATACTCCTAAAAATGATTAACACTTTCAGTAAAGTGTCAGATTACAAAATTAATCTACAAAAGTCTGTAGCATTTCTATATAAGGAGTACAGGGAAACACTCCCTTTCACAATAACTGCAAAAAAAAAAACCCCTCAGAATACACCTGACCAAAGACATTAAAGACGTCTATAAGGAAAATTTAAATTATTAAAGAAAGAGATTGAGGGAGACATCAGAAGATGGAAGGACCTCCTATGCTCATGGATTGCAAGAATTAATATTGTGAAAATGTCCATCATACCAAAAGTCATTTATAGATTCAATTCAATGTCAATCAAAATCCCCATGAAATTCTTCACAGAACTGGAAAAAAAAAAAACATCCTAAGACTCACATGGAAGCACAAAAGAATTAGGATAGCCAACGAAACCCTGAGCACAAAGAGCAATGTTGAGGGGATTACTATATGAGACCTTAAACTGGATTACAGAGCTATAGTCAGAGAAACAACATGGTACTGACACAAAAATAGACCCATAGATCAATGGAACAAAACTGAAGACACAAATATGAGTACATGTAATTTCAACCACCTGATATTTAACAAAGGGGCCAAGAAATTTCACTGGAGGAAAGACAGCATGTTCAGCAATTGGTGCTGGCAAAACTGATCTCCACCTGTAGAAGAATGAAACTAAGCCCCTATCTCTCCTCTTGCAAAAATTCAACTCCAAATGGACTAAAGATCACAATGTGAAGCCTGAAACTCTGAAAGTGTCAGAACAAAATATTGGCAATAACATACAACATACAGGTGTAGGAAAGAATTTTCTAAACTGGACATCAATTTCTCAGGAAACAAGGTCAAGAATCAACAAATGGATTCTCATTATAATAAAATGCTTCTGTACATCAAAAGAAGCAAACAAGAAACTGAAGAGAAAACACACAGAATGGGAGAAATTTTTCACCAGCAACACATCTGGCAGAGGTTTAGCGTCCAGAATACATAACAAACTCAAAAAAACAAAGAATCCATAAAGGAAGTAACCCAGTTAAAACATGGGCTAAGAAGCTGAATAGAGAGTTCTCAAAAAAAGAAATGATGGCTAAGAAGCATCTTAAAATGTGTTCAACATCATTAGTAACTAGGGAAATGCAAATTAAAACTACTTTAAGATTTCATCTTAGGACAGTCAGACTGGATAAGATCAAGAGAACAAATGACACCATATATTGGAGAGGATGTGGGGAACAGGGAATACTCATCCACTGCTGGTGGGATGGCAAGCTTGTTCAACCACTCTTAAAAAATTAAAAATGAACCTACCATTTGAACAAGTTATACCACTCCTTGGCATATACCCAAAGAATTTATCCTATTGCAGAGACACTTGTACATCCATGTTTGTTGCTGCTCTTTTCACAATATCTAAAAGATGGAAGCAACATAAGTGTCCTTCAACTGATGAGTGGATAATGAGAATGTGGTTCATTTATACAACAGAGTTTTACTCAGCAGTAAAGAAAGATGAAATCATGAAATTTTCAGGGAAATGGATGGAACTACAAACTGTTATATTAAGTGAAGTAACACAGACTCAGAAAACAAACGACATATGTTCTCCCTCATATATGGATCCTAGCACCAGATCCTTATAAGTGATACATATCCAGACATAACTACAGGAACAAGGATAATGAAAAGGAACCATGGAGGTAAAGGAAAATTAAGAATCTGAAAGAGAAGAACACTAGGAAGTAGGTGTTAATAAAAGCGATATGGATTTAAATGGGGTTATTTTAAGGGGGGGAGGGAGGGTTATACAAGCAAACTTGGGGATAAAGGGAAAGAAGGAACTCAAGATAAGTGGGACCATAGGAAAAGAGCATTATTAAGGGAGAAATGGGAAAATGGGAAGACTTTAAATGGGGAAACCAGGGTGGAAGGGTTATACAATGCAAGAGATAATGCTTAGCTAGTTTAAAAAAAAAACAGAGGGAACCATATTAGTCCAACAACCTACTGACATATTATACAAACAACTAGCACAAGGAACATAATATATGTCTAGTCAAGGTTTATCTGGGAAACTTTGGTATTTGCCAAAGCTTTACCTTCATAGCACATGGTAATTAAAAGTACCAGACAGGTGGAACCAATCTTCTTGGATGTTTAACAGCAATACTTTGAGGCCTATAACAATTTGGTCAGAGAGACTTAAAGGATAGTTTGTGCTCCTTGCCCTCCAAGGTTGATTAAGTTCCAGGGGACTATGGAGCATCTCTCAAAATGTCCTGTAACTGTGGTGAGTCACCTGTCCTCTTGATCAAAGAGGCCATGGGGACCCCAACAGATGTACTTGAACCAGTATTCAGTCTACAAAGAAGAGGAGGGTCAACACAGAGGAAACATTTCCTCCATGATTCCAAGTGAAGCCATCCATGGTCAAGCAGGATCTTTGCCTTATCTTCACATAGATGGAACTGGTAAAAGAAAGGAGCCAGGGGCTCCTCTCAAGCCCATGTGACCCCCAAGGAACAGACCCTCAAAAGACCTTAGGAGTAAAATTAAATTGTTTTATCTGGGTCACCTGCATGGTCTTAAACAAATCAAAGCTAAGTATAACCAATGATTAAATGGATCAATATAATTTTTAAGAGTCTATCTGTATAGGTAAATGCTACATAAAAAGAAACAATGCCAGACAGGAGATACCTTCCTTTGAATTGTTGGCCAGGGTGGTGCAAGAGATTCCCAGAGAATGACCCAGCATAGAATTAGGAAAATGAACAGTGGACCCCAATCTTATCTAAAGGAATATTGTCAACTGTTTGCTACTAGATGAGAAAGAGCTGATCTTCCTAAACCAGTGAATTCTAGATAGGCTGACGAGACTCAGAGAATGGACAGCACTGGGGAATAGCTGGGGGCACTGACAACACAGTGAACAGTAACAGGGATGACAGAGTATATGCTCTCCAGTGGGGAGGGGCCCTATGGGAGGGTACCACTTGGGATGTGGGTATACAGATGAAAAAGATTGTTTTGGATGTTCTGTATGAAATACACACAATCAATAAAATATGAATTATATTTGAGGAAGAAGCATAAAAATTTGCTTCATGTTAATTAGTAGATGTGAAAACATTACCATTGAAATCTACCTGATCACTTTATATCCATGCTCATGTGCCAAGAATGTCAGAAAGTAACCGACTGTGACTAGTAATAATAATTTATGTAGAGATTAGAGAGGCATGTGCAAACATCTAAGTGTTAGTTGCATTAAAAATTAGTTTTTCTGTATGAAACAGTATATTTTAAAATGAAATGGAGATCTTTTTTTAAAGGTTGAAACTTCATTCAATTTTATGTTTTATAGGGTTTAAACTGAGTACAATATTGTATAACTGTATTAATTCAACTATAAACCTAAAAATTTACAGCCAGTTTTTGAAAGAGATGCAGCTTATCTCTGGAAATTGTTATTGAATATGTCAATGCTGTTGTAATAAAATGATTCTTCTAATTATGTGGTTATTAATACATATTTTTTAAAAAATAAAAAAGTTTAAAAATATTTTAGGATATTCTTCAAAGTGAAGAGAATTTGAAACCTAAGTAAACAAATAACAAGGAGGTTTAGTAAGGAGACTAATAAAAAATATTCTTAACAAAAAACATCTCATAGCTGATTTTGATCAGGCATTCAAAGAATAGTTGATATGGAGCTGTAGAATTGCCATTCAGAGCACTGGCATCTCTTGAAGAGGACCTATATAGTTTCCAGCACACACATAGATGTTAAAAATAATCTGTAACTCCAGTTCCAAGGGATCTGAAAACCTTTTCTAACCTCTGTAGCATTTCACAACACATGTACACTTATATACATGCAAGCAATATACTCACACACATAAAATAAAAATAAAATATTTTTTAAAAAGAATTGTTGTTACCAGTATTTCTTAAAATCTTCTAACATGCAAATGGAGTACATTCAAACTCATTTTTTGAGTTGATAGTGAGGCAGACAATAACATTACAAGAAAACTAAAATATCGTCTTTCCGATGAGTATTGATTTAAACATTATCAATAGAGAAAGCCTAGTATAAGTCTATACTCCTTTCTCTAGGGAGGCTAAGGTGGAATTATTATGTATTTGTGGCCACCTAGTGCAACACACTATATTTCAGACACTTCACTGGGCTACATAGTGAGTCTTTCTCATTAGAAACAACAAAATTAGCAACAAAACAGCAACAAATTGAATTGAAGCCACATGAAACTTCAGATATTATTCCACAGTGAGATATAGCCAATGTAAGACTGGTTCAATACATTTATATTAATAAATTATTATATTGATATATCAATAAATCAATATGATATGTCATATTAATCAAATAAAAAATAAAAATAGAATGATCTTCACAAAAGTAGTAAATGTAATCTCTAAAATCCAAAATATTTAGAATTCAGTAAGAAATTATGTTGGTCTTAAGGATGTGACAAAAGTAGGCTTTTCTGCAGTACATATGTCTTTTCCAGCTATGTTATTGGCCATGGTTACAGAACCACACATGAGTTTCCACCCATTGAGCCAGTTTTAAATGTAATTAGATAACTATTGATTTACCCCAGGATAAAAGTGTCACTAATTCACCAATAGAGTTTTCTGGGCGGGTCATTTTTGTGGTTCATAGACCTCACAGTTGGATGGGATAATTGATTGCTTTACTCCCTGTGCTGGATAGCTTTAGTGTCAGCTTGACACACCTGGGTTGAGGGAGCCTCAATTGGGGAATTTCCTCTATTGGACTAGCCTGTGGCCATGTCTGAGGGGCATCTTCTTGATGAGTGATGTGGGAGGGCCCAGCCCACTGTGGGTGGTGGGCCTGAGTTGCGTAAGAAAGCAGGCTGAGCAGGTAAGCAACATTCTTCCATGGCCTGTGCTCCAGCTCCTGCTTCCAGGTTCCTGCCCTGAGTTCCTACCTTGGGCTCCCTGATGAACTGTGAACTGGGAGAAGTAAGACAAATAAACCCCTTCCTCCGCAAGTTGGTATTGGTCAGAGTGTTTTTTCACAGCAATGAAGAAACAAACTAAGACAGTAATTGTTACCAGAGAGTGGGATATTGCTGTGACAGACCTGACCTTGGTGTTTTGGGGAAGACTGTTGAAGTGTTTAGAACGTTGGGCTGGAAAACCCATTGCGTGCTCAGAGTTTGTTCCAGTGGAGCTTGGAACAGTTACGCTGAAAGAGTTGTAGATGATGGAGGCCTGGCTTGTGAAGCTACAAAGGGAAGTGGAGATTATCAGGGCTGTTCATGTGAGATTTTGGATTGCGAATCTGTGGGTTCTGCTTGGCTGGGGCTGAAGAATCAGCTGTGATTAAGAAGAGACCAGAACCTGAAGTAAAACCTTTGCTTTAAAG
>NW_008331140.1:2131663-2132211 GCF_000622305.1 Nannospalax galili
GTGGTGGAGTCTTCTGAGAGGTATTTCCTCAGGGTCAGCACACAGAGGGCACCCGCACCTCTATTTCAAGCTGGAAGCAGGACTTGGTATTGTGTAAGAGTCTCCTGCATGGTTCTGGTGTTGAAAGCGTGAAGGGGTCACAGAGAGCAGCTGAGGCTTGGCACTCTGAGAGGCCAGGAAAGGCCATAGGTGATACAGTGCAGCTTCAGTTGCAGTGAAAACACCAGGATTGAAGGGGTCATGGAGAGAATCTGAAGATTTGCACCCCAAGTGGCAAGAAGAGGCCATTGGTGAAGGTATAGCCACAGTTTCGGTGGAGGCGCCAGCTTTTTGGATATACTGGGACCATGGGATGACAACCAAGGACAGCACTAACTATAGAATGGAGCTGGCCTGGGTCTATGAGACGAGCTGAGTGTGCTGTGGACTGCAGAGTCAGAGCAGTGGAGCTGCCAGTACCCTTTGGAGCCCAGAAGATCATGAGTGAATCCTAGATGTCCAGCTTCGAGCTACTTTGCTGGACTTTGGTTTTGCTTAGGTGTGCCCTA
>NW_008331140.1:2132318-2286088 GCF_000622305.1 Nannospalax galili
GGTTTTTAAGGTTGTACTGTCTTATGTTGTGATATTAGCATCGTATCTTGGGGACAGAAATTGGAAAGTTATGGTTTAATAGTGATGTTTGTGTGTCAAGTTGACAAGGGGTCAATTGTGCTGGATAGCTTTAGTGTCAACTTGACAAAGCTGGCTTGAGGGAGCCTCAATTGGGGAATTTCCTCTGTTAGACTGGCCTGTGGCCATGTCTGAGGGGCATCTTCTTGATGAGAGATATGGGAGGGCCCAGCCCACTGCGGTGGTGCCACCCCTGGGCAGGTGGGCCTGTGTTGCATAAGAAAGCAGGCTGAGCAGGGGCCAGGGGAGCAAGCCAGTAAGCAGTGTTCCTCCATGGCCTGTGCTCCAGCTCCTGCCTCCAGGTTCCTTCCCTGAGTTCCTACCTTGGGCTCCCTGATGAACTGTGACCTGGGAGATGTAAGACAAATAAACCCTTTCTTCCCCAAGTTTGCATTGGTCAGAGTATTTTGTCACAGCAATGAAGAAACAAACTAAGACACTCCCTTTTCAGTTTTCAGAGTACCTTAGCACACTATGAGTGCAAGTTTTCAGGGAGATTTCCAGCTCAGTTCCAGCCCAGTTGTTCCAAGCCCTTTTTCCAAATTATATCCTCTCTTTAGCAATACGATCTTGCATTCAAGTTGTGGGAGTCAATCAAGGACTGTGGCAATAGCCTGTGTTCCTTTGGGAGTCTCTTGGACTACCCTAAGCAGCAATTCAGTCAGAGGTTTTTCCCTTCTTGGCCCTGTGTTTTTTTGTTACATAACATTTAACTACACAATTCCATCTAGTTATAAACATCACCTAAGCCTTATTTATCTCTCTTATCTCTTATATACACAGCTTTTCCAAATCTCTTACCAGTTATAATATCCCCTTTTCCCTGTTTACCCCTTAATGACATGCAATTGCTTACTGAGCTCCAAATAAACTTTGGTATATTTATAGACAAATGTAGTTTCACTTTGCAAGAGAAAGAGACTACTACAAAGTTCCACAACTGGTCAAATGAAGAGAATAACTGTCTGTGATATACCCACCCCTAAATGAAACATCTACTATGCAACCTCTAGACACAAGTCTCAGGTAACAAAGCAGAACCGGGGACAGAAATATTAGTAATGCATTGTTCAACTATCACCAACGAAGCTTCCTCATGCAATAGATGGTGATTAACCCAGAAAGACACAAATGGCCAAAGTGCAGAGAATAAGAGAGTACAGAATGCTCATCCTGAATAGTACACTTATATCAAATATCTACCATCCAAGGCTCAGGGAACATTGTGGAAAAGGAGAACAGAAGATTGATAGAGACATAGGTGAATTTTCCCGACAGCTGGGGAATTTCTCAGCAACGGTAACAGCATGCGCAAGGGCCATCAAGCTCAAGCCAGACAAAATTGCTGCACAGATGTGGTAGGGGTGGGGAAGAAGCCCCAACTTCAGTTGTGGAACTACTGGAAACTGATAACTAAAGGGAGATGGAGAGGTGTTTTTTTGTTTGTTTGTTTTTAAGGTTATGATGCTATATAAGTTAACCAGACTCCAATGAATGGATGCACACTGACGGACATTTGTGGGCAAAAATTTGACAAATTAGGCCTTAATATATATGACCAATACATGAAATCCAGTGGAGAGGGGGTATGAGAAGGTTGCAGAGGAGGAGCGGTCTAAATATGATCAAAATACATTTGTGAAATTTTCAAAACTTCAATATATAAATAAAATGAAAGAAATCTAAAATATTTTCTTGTTACATACTCACAGTTTAGGTACAGAATGGAATTTTAGTGACATAATAATGGGAATTTTCCCAAAATACACAACTACAATATTGTCAATGGGAATAACCTTTGATGTAGATACCAAGAAACAAATAGACAAGGAAAAGAAAAAAAATAAAATTTTACATATTAAAAACCAAAGAACAATTAAATCTATTTAAAGATTTGTTGATCTTATATACTGAAATCAAATATTTCGTGGGAAAATTGTAAAAACTGTAAAGCAAATTTAACAATACAGTGCAGTGTCTAAGTCAATGACCAAATGTGCAATTACCTAACGAAAGAAATACAAAGTATTCTCTCTTACAAAAATAAAACGTGTGTAAAAAATTTACCAAGAGATGAAATGTCAATGCAATAAGAATTAAAAATCACCAATAAAATAATATGAAGGCAAAAAGTAGTGAAAATATATGTCCCATGATTATGAAACAGAAGAACTAATATTATTAAAATACAAAACTACCCAAAATGTTCTGTAGACTTCATGTAATCAAACTCAAAACCCTAATGACATTCAACAATGAAAAATATCTTGATAGGTATAATATCCAAACAGTATGCTACTGACAAGTAGTAGACACATATACCAGGAAAGATGAATACAGCATGCAAAAGTATAATCAAATATATTGAGTGACCTAAATTTCACAAAGAGAAAAAGTTACTATCATTTTCTAATGATAGTCTCTTCCATAAGTGTTGCCTGTGGTACTGAATTTACATATGCAAAGCTATAAAATTTGATTCACAAACCTCCCCAAATCATTATTTCAAGATATATCAAAGACCTAAATATATGACCAGAAATCTAAAATCCCTATAGAAAAATCATAGGTCAAATATATCTGAACATTGGCTTCAGCAATTTTTTGGATAAAGCACAAAATCTACAGAAAGAAAACTGAAAGAAGAAAAGAATAAAAAATGGTAACTTGTCAAACACCATAAAGAAATGATGAAAAAATAAAAAAGAAATGGTCAAATTAGACACTTGGGGCTATTGTTCAAACAATATATTATGTAAGATTAATGTCCAAAATTTCAATAGAGTCTGTTGTAGTTCAAGAATAAAGAGGCCAGTAACTTGAATTTTTTCTCCCAAGAAGACATAGAATTTACCATTAAATATATGAAAAGATGTCACCTCACATATGTTACAGTGGTTATCATAAAAAATCAAAATATAACTGATGTTACTGAAGGTATGGATAAGAAGGAATTTTTATCACCTGTTGGATTGCGTATAGATTTTATAGCTACTATATAACATAGCGTACAAATTTCCCATGTATTTAAAAAGAGAACTATTACATGGAATCACTACATCCTTAAAGAAACATTCACTGTGGGGTTCATTGCAAAGTAGCCAAGTTAAGGAAATAACCTAGTGTTCACCAACTTGGAGATAGTATTCATGCCTTTAAAAGAAAGACTGTAAAGAGCCTAGACATTGTTATTTGTCACAAGAATGGATGAATTTGTAGGAAATTCAGTTAAGAGAAAATAGGCATGAAATGAGAAATATATGTAGAATCTAAATAATTTCAAATCTATTGAGATAGAGAATAAAATAGTGTCCATAGAGGTTTAGAGAGAATGGGACTAGCAAGGAAGTAGAGACAGGAGTGATGGTATGAAACAGAATAAATGAGGAACAAAAAAGTACAGAGATTTTATAGACAATATGAGGAGTCTGGTTAATAAAATTGTACTTTATTTAGGATTCATGCTAAATGAGTTTGCTTAACTATTATTGACATACACACACGGAAATTCATTTGAGGTGATGAAAATGTTAATTTGTTTCAATAACGTTTTGGCATTTCTGTGCATCCCAAAATTTCACAGTTAAAACTTAACTAAGAATTTCACAGTCCATTTTTAAAATGAGCTAACAAAGCTTGAAATGGCATGGAAATTTAAATATATATTCTATAAATAAACTGAAAGAGCAACTATGCTGCATTTTTAAAGACAGCCATGAAGACTGTGCAAGGACTACTGGCTACCAAGCAATTCAATCATAAGAGAGATGATTAGATAGAACGGAAAGAATTTGTAAGACAATGAAACTATTTTCTGTAATATGCTAATTATATAGATACAACACAGGTTCAAAATTTGTAACACATACTGTATACCAATATGTTGTGTTAATAATAGGAGAAAATATGGGTTAGGATTAGAGAGGAAGTTTCTTCCAATCTCTTATATTTTTATGTTTCTAGTCTTTAGCTTAGAATCATTTTACAAGTTTTCTAATTGTCAGAGGATTCAGTATTTCCTAAAATTCAGTTAACATTTTGCCATTTTCATACTGAAATCTTGGCTAGAAACTTGATACAAGCATAAGAATAGCCTATGTCTCCTTAAGAAAAAAATAATACATTTTATCTAAATATAATGCACATTTCTTCAGCAAAATTTTCACACACACCAAGAAAGTACATCGCTTTGGTTTACAATTAGGCAGTTGCCTACAGGTAGATCATTATGAAGCAATGTAAATGATGAGATGAAGAGCTATATTCAGATCCATTTCTAATCTCAGTGGTGTATGAAATGAGAATATTGTGTTTTTTTCATAAAAATCATTAGGATGAAAATTGCCAAAATCTATAGGCATAGTAATGTTTGGAGATATTTTATTGAAAAACAAAACATGTTCCTTTAATTAAAAAAAATCCCAGAAAGCTATTTTTACTTATACTACTGTGACTCATAAAGCACATAATATAAAAATATATAATGCCATACAAATGTGATTTTAACAAGACCACGATTTTAAGAAAATTAGCTTCTCCATTTTCTTATGATCTTTCATATTCATAAAAAATTGTCTCTTTTTAAGTCTTCTCAGGTTAGCCTAATTACATGTATTTCATAGTACTGACTTTGTCATAAGTGGTCAGTCATTAGAATGCATTTTTGAAGCTAGGGAAATGGCTCAATGAGTACAAGTGTTTACCTAATGACCTGAGTTCAATCCTGAGAGCTCATACACATAAAGGTAATTCACATGTCTGTAAGCTCAGTGCTCCTATGGGGAGGTAAGAGGTAGATAGAGAAGATACCCCACATGGGGAGTTAGCATATTGTATGTTGTGGAAAAACAAAAGTAGAAACTTTGTCTCAAAAAAGGTGGAAGATATGGGCTGGAGAGATGGCTCAGCACTTAAGAGTACTGGCTGTTTTATCAGAGAACCCAGGTTCATATCCCAGCACTTACATGACAGCTAACAACCGATGACCATAATTCCAATTCAAAGGGATCTGTCCGCATGGGCATTGCACAACAAGGGTGCACTTACACACATGCAAGCATAACACTCATACACATAAAAAATAAGTTTTTTAACAAAGGTGGAGGGTGAGGAATGGCACTTGATGTTATTCTCTGATCTGCACACATGTACCATGGCATGGACATGTTTACATTCACACACAAATGTGAGTAAACACATGCATTACATACATAAAGAACAGATTTTCTTTAAACAATGCAGAAATGAAGAAAAACTATTATTGAGGTGAATTCCAAGATCTATTTTGTAAAGATGTAACAAAATATCAATTTCTTTTAAGTCATTGTTATCAAATATGTTATACTGTCGGTCATATTGGGCAAAATTCCTTGTTATTTATGTGTTACTTGATTTAATAATGTGGAAAATCCCAACTTTCTTTTGAAATATGCTCATGGTTTTATGATGTTATTGCAGCAAGCCTGGAAATGCATATACATAAAAGAGATATGACTTATTTTAATAATCTTATTTAAAATATATTAAATATTCATCCCACTCTAATTTAGATACATTCAAATTAATTCTACAAAATCATTTTATATTCCCTGTTGTCAATATTTTCTTTCAACAATACCTTCACAATTTTGAAAATAGAAACAGTAGAAGATGATGTTTTTTTAACTTTTAAAATTTACTTTTCATTTTATATGAATATATGGAAGTGAACTCATGTTATGCGATGCCCATGGAGGCCAGAAGAGAGCATTGTATACCTCAAAACAAGAGTTATAGAAGGTTTCTAGTTGGGGTGTGTATGCTAGGAACTGAACCCTGGTCTTCTACAAAAGCAGCCTGAGGTTTTAACTGCTGGGCCATCTTTGCAGTTCAGGCTATGAATATTTTTTTATTAAAAAGTACTAAAAATTATGAATTTGGCAAGTTTGTTTCATTATTCCATATAATCATTGTCTGATTTCTATCTACATTTGATTGGTAAGAAGAAATTTCTGATTCACTAACAGCACTTATTTTTTTTAATTTTTTATTATTATTTATTTAATGTGTATGAGTGTTATGCCTGCATGTAAGTAAGTGCACCCATGTTGTGCATTGCCCACGGAGGACAGAAGAGGCTGTCAGATCCCCTGGAACTGGAGTTACAGAAACTGTAAGCTGCCATGTGGGTGCTGGGATTCGAACCCGGCTCTTCTGCAAGAACAACCAGTGTTCTCAAACGCTGAGCCATCTCTTCATCCCCAACAGCACTTATTTTTGACTTGAAGGAATTTTAGTGTCATAATAAGCACTCATTTTTGAAATGAGCAAAGAAAAATAGATATTATTCAAAATGCATTAATTTTTTTCTCAGTATGAAATAGTGTATTTATTTACATTGGTCTGCAATGTCTTGCATATTATTCTTTACTTCCATTTCATTGCTTTTGATCTCTTCTAATAATTATCTTCTTAGGCATAAACAACCCCGAACACATAGTTTAAAAATGAAACTTGCAAGGCATGGTGTCATGTCTTTAATCCTATCACTTAGAAGTAGGTGAATACCTGTGAGATCAAGGACATGCTGGTCTATATGGAAAATACCAGATCAGGTGGGGCTAGAGGGAGACACAGTCTCAAAAATAAATAAGGCAGACCTCTGCCCTATGATAAGGTAAGGCTCAAACATTAGCAAGCACCCTGAGAGAGACTGTTCAAACTTCCATTGGTGTAGGGGCTGAGATCTCAGCAGACCACCTGCAAGTGCATGTTCTGACCTCCCACTGGCATAGGGGCTGAGAACTCAGCAGACTATCTGTGAATCCCAAAATCAGGCATCCTCTTAGGGAACTTCCCAAATCGTGGTCCAAGTACCTGCTAGTAGGGGTCCAAACATTAGAAGGCAGCTTGAGTGTACCTGACTGGAGCTTGACTTGGGTTTCTGTGTGAGCTCCTGAGTAGCTGATCTGAAGCCATCAGTCCCCCCCCAAATAAAACTTGAGAGAACTTGAAACCTAGACCAACCAGCTTTACCTAACCAATAAGAAAACGACCAAGGCACACCAGTAGTACAAACAGAAGCAAACTTCAATTTAGTTTTCATACCAGAATCACAAACAAAAGAAATTCACATGCCAAAATCGCAACAAAAAAATAATAAAATAGGAAGCCAAAACACTATGTCCGCACCAAAATCCATGAGTCCTGTAGAAGAGTTCTACAAGGAGAACCCCCTAGGAATAACCCAGTACACAGGATTAAAAAGAACAATCATAAACCTAACCAAGGAATTAAACGAATTTAAAGAACAGACAAACAAAGGAATCAAACAACTAAAAGAAGACAGGGATAAACTTCTGAATGAATTCACAAAAGAGATAGAAACAGTGAAGAAAATTCAGGCTGAAGTGAAGAAGGAAGTGAAAAACTCAGTAAGCCAACTTGAAACAACAGGGGAAAACCTCACTGCTAGAATGAATGAAATGAAAAACAGACTATCAACACTGGAGGATAAAGTTGAAGAACTGGACTGCTTAAGCAAATATTATGAAAAACGGTTTAAAAACACATGAATGGAATACACAAGAGATGTGGTACACCACGAAAAGACCAAATCAACATATCATAGGTATAGAGGAAAGAGAAGAATTTCAGATTAATCGTATTGACCAGATCTTAAACAGGACTGTAGAAGAGAATTTCCCAAAATTAAGGAAGCACATCCCCATACAAATACAAGAAGCACATAGAACACAAAATAAACAGGACTGGAAAATAAACTCCCCATGGCATATCATAGTAGAAACACTAAATGTAAAGAACAAAGAGAGAATACTGAAAGCAGGAAAAGAAAAACAACAAGTCACATATTAAGGAAAGCCCATCAAAATTACAGCTGACTTATCAATGCAAAATATGAAAGCCAGAAGACCCTGGACCAAGGTATTTCCAGTTCTAAATGACTATAGATGCCATCCCAGAATACTTTACCCAGCAAAAATATCTATTATAGTTGAGAGGGGACAGAAAAATCTTCCATGACATGAATAGCATGAAAGAATATATGTCCGCAAAACCAGTCCTTCAAAGAATCCTTGAAGCAATACAAAGAACAGAGAAAGGCACAACTATACCCAAGGGTCAATGAAAGAAAATAAATAAAGGTAAAATTGAGGAAACACAAAATTAAATAAAGAACAAAAGTAGAAATCAAAATGATGGCAACCAATACACATCTTTCAATAATAATTTTAAATATCAATGGACTGAACTCCCCAGTCAAAAGACACAGGCTAAGTTGAATGGATTAACAAATAAAATCCAACTTTTTGTTCTCTGCAAGAAACCCATCTCACCTTTAAGGACAGGCACTACCTTAAGGTGAAAGGATGCAAAAGAATATTCCAAGCAAATGGCACTAAGAAACAAGCAGGGACTGCAGCTCTAAAATCTGAGAAAATAGACTTCAAAGTAAAACTAATCAAAAGAGATAAAGAGGGTCACTTCATTATGATCAAAGAACAATTAACCAAGAAGATATTATAATCCTGAACTTACATGCACCAAACTCTGGTGCACCCAAATTCACAGAAACAACACTACAAGGCTTTAAAACATCGATTAACCCCAACTCAGTGATAGTAGGGGACTTCAATACCCCACTGTCTCCATTAAACAGGTCAACTGGACAATGAATAACCTTAGAGACATCTGAAAGAAATGACACCATACATCAAATGGACCTATAAAATTCAACCCAAGCACTAAAAAAATACACTTTCTATTCAGCACCACAAGGAACTTTCTCAAAAGTTGACCACATAATGGGACACAAAACAAACCCCAACAAAAAATTGAGATAATTTCATGCATTCTCTCAGACCACAATTCAAAATAACTCAAAATCAACACTGGAAGAAGCCTTAGTCACTACACGAACTCATGGTCATTAAACAACACACTCCTAAACAATAAGTGGGTCAAAGGAGAAATTAAGAAAGAAATAAAAATATTCCTGAAATTCAACTTAAAGAACATTACAACACAACAAATCTTCTGGACACTTTAAAAGCTGTCGTAAGAGAAAAGTTTACAGCGCTAAGTGCCTAATATAAAAAGTTGAGAGAACCCAAATAAATGAAGTAATATTGAAACTCAAGACTCTGGAAAGGCAAGAACAAATGAAACCCAAACCCAGCAGAAGAGAAGAAATAACAAAAATCAAAGCAGAAATTAATGAAATAGAAACAAAGAAAGCAATACAAAGAGTCAAAGAATCTAAATGGTGGTTCATTGAAAAGCTAAACAAGGTAGACAGACCCTTAACATAGTTAACCAAAAGAATTAAAGAGCAACTCCAAAAAATCAGAATCAGAGATGAAGGGGAAACATCACAACAGACACCCAAAAGATCGAGAACATTATAAAGGAATACTTAAAAAACCTATACTCTACTAAATTTGAAAATCTAAAAGAAACCACTGAATATCTAAAACCATGGGAATCACCAAAGTTAAACCAAGAAGCGATCAACAGTTTAGACAGACCCATAAACATAAAAGGAAATCAAATGGTAATACAAAAACTCCCGGCTTAAAAAATAAAAATCCAGGCACAGAATGATTTACAGCAAAATCCTACCAGGTATTTAAAGAAGACTTTCAATCAATAGTAAATTATTCAAAATGAAAGAAACGAACAGAGAACGCCAAAATTCCTTATGAATCTGGCTTCAGTCTAATACCAAAACCATGTAAAGACCCAAACAAAAAAAAATAAAAACAAAAACAAACAACAAAAAAACCTTATAGACCCATAACCTTAACGAACATTGATGCAAAAATTCTCAACAAAATACTTACAAACAACATACAGATGTACATAAAAAAGATCATTCACCATGACCAAGTAGACTTTATTCTAGAGATGCAGGGATGGTTCAACATACACAAGTCAATAAACATCATCAGTCATATAAATGGACTCAAAGACAAAAAAACACAACGTCATCTCAATAGATGCAGAAAACGCTTTTGACAAAATTCAGCACGCATTCATGATAAAATTTCTAAAGGGAACTGGACTGAAGGGAACATACCTCAACATAATTGAAGCTGTATATAGCATATCCACAGCCAACATCATTCAAAATGGACAAAAATTGCAAGCATTCCCATTAACATCAGGAACAGGACAAGGATTTCTACTATCTCCACTCCTTTTCAAAATAGTGCTTGATACTCTTGCTAGAGCACTAATACAAGAGAAGGAAATTAAAGGAGTAATAATTGGAAAATAAGAGGTCGAACTATCTCTTTTTGCACACAATATGATACTATACATAAAGGAGCCCAAAAGTTCCACCAGAAAACTACTACAAATGTTCAACACTTTTAGTAAAGTGTCAGGTTATAAAATCAATCTACAAAATCAGTAGAATGTCCATAAACAAATAAGAAGCAATTGGAGAAAGATTACAGGGAAACCCTCCTATTCACAATAGCTGCAAAAAAAAAATGTGTATCTTGGAATAAACCTGAACAAAGACATCAAAATCTCTACAGTGAAAATTTTAAAACCTTAAAAAGATTGAGGAAGACTCAAGGAGTTGGAAGTATCTTGAATGCTTATGGATTAGAAGAATTAATATTGTGAAAATGACCATTCCATCAAAAGCAATATATAAATTTAATGAATTCCCAATCAAAATCCCCACGATATACTTCACAGAACTTGAAAAAACAATCCTTCAATTTGTATTGAATCACAAAAGAACCCAGAGAGTCAAAGCAACTCTGAGCACAAAGAGCAACACTGGGGGTATTACTGTACCAGAACTCAAGGTATACTACAGATCTATAGTCATTAAAACAGCATTCTACTGGCACCAAAATAGACACATAGATTAAAGGAGCATCATTGAGGACTCAAGCCTGAGTACACACAATTTCAGCCACCTAGTATTTGACAAAGGTGGTAGGAACATACAATGGAAGAAAGACAGCATCTTCAACAAATGGTGCTCACAAAACTGGGTCTCCACCTGTAGAAGAATGAAACTAGATCCTTATCTTTCACCTTTCACAAAAGTCAACTCTAAATGCATCAAAGACCTTAATGTGAAACTGGAAACCCTTAAACTATTAGATGAAAATATTGGCAGTAACCTACAAGATATAGGTGTAGGAAAGGATTTTCTAAATCAGACAAGTTGCTCAGGAATTAAGGTCAACAATCAATAAATGAGACCTCATTTAACTAAAAAGCTTCTGTACAGCAAAAGAAACAAAAAAGTAAAGAGAATATCCACAGAGTGGGAAAAATTATTCACCATGACACAGCTGACTGAGGTTTAACATCCATAATATATAAAGAACTCAAAAAACAAAGAAGCAAGAAAGCAAATGACTCAATTAAAAGGTGGGCTAAAGATCTAAAAGGAGAATTCTAAATGGAAGGAATAAAGATGGCTAAAAAGCATCTTAAAAGTGTTCAACATCATTAGTAACAGAGAAATGCAAATTAAAACCAACTTAATGTTTCACCTTACCCCAGTCAAACTGGCTGGGATCAAGAGAAAAAATGATAACAAATGTTGGCAATGATGTGGAAAAAGGGAAACACTCATTCACTGCTGGTGGGATTGTAAACTCGTGCAAGCCCTATGGAAAACAGTGTGAAGAACTCTCAAAAAGCTAAAAGTGAACATACCATATGACCTGGTTATAACACTTCTTGGCTTACACCCAAAAGACTCATCCTATTGTAGAGACACTTGTACAGCCATGTTTGCTGCTGCTCTTTTCACAATAGCTAAGAGATGGAAGCAATATGTGTCCCTCAACTGATGAGTGGATAATGAAAATGTGGTTCATTTATATAATGGACTTTTACTCAGCAGTAAAGAAAGATGAAATAATGAAATTTGCAGGCAAATGAATGGAACTAAAAGCTGTTATATTCAGTGAAGGAACACAGACTCAGAAAAACAAAACACCTATATTCTCCCTCATTTGTGGATCATAGCAGCAAATCCTTATAAGTGAGTGCATATCCTGATGCAACTGCAGGGACCAAGAATATGGAAGGGAAACACGGAGATAAAGGGAAAGTAGGAACCTGAGAGAGAAGAATTGTAAGATAAAGGTGTTACTAAGGGTGAAATATGTAAAAAGGGGTAGTTAAAGGGGAGGGGTATGGAGGACTATACAAAGAACTATGGGAATAAAGGGGAAAAAATCTCCAGAGACACATTTTTTTTAAAAAAAAGTCTTAAGCATGTAAGGAATCATATGCGGATGGAAGAAAGCCCTTCCAGAAGCAATATAGTTGTTAAATAAAAATCCCAGTTCCAGAGGTGGATTGCCCACCTATGAGCTATTGGCCTGAGGGGCTCTGGAGGTCCCCAAATCAATGAAGGCCATTGCCAATAATGTTGGTTGTACACCGGAATTGGACAGACAGACCCTATTTCTGAAGACACTGGTTGGTGTAAGCACAGGAGAGAAAGAAATCAAGCTTGGACTAAGCTGGAAACTTCCTGCCATTGGATGGGTGGCTTTTACGGTGCCAGAATGTGATATGCAGATGACTGGGAGAGAATTGTGTTGCACTATCAACATACCAAATAAGATGTTCCTGCTGGTGCAATAAATAACCCCCCACCTTATGCTCTGTTAAAAAAAAAAGAAAATGATAGGTGTTTGGCTAGATAGATGAGTGGGATCTGACTAAACGTGGATGGGCTTGCACTGTGGAATGTCTAGGAACACTGACTTGACACAGTGGTCCTTAACACCCAGGGCAGAGTATATGGGTTCCTGTAGGGGCACTATGGAAAGGTGCTGGTGGGGGCACAGTTATAAAGATGATTCAGATTGTTTGATATATTCTTTATGAAATACAATATTTAATAAAAACAAATTACAAATACTTAGAAACTCAAAAGAAATACTGATCTAAAAAAATTTCACCATACTAAATTCATTACACTGAATATCAGTAACACAGATTTGACTAGCACATCAGAAAATATAGTGAATTATATTAATTTACACACAAATATACAATGAACAAATACACATATATAATATATTCACTATATAAGGCAGCTATATCTGAAAGAAAAGACATATAGTTCTGAAGCTTATTAAAAATCAACTTATCCCAACAGGATATATTTATGGCATTTGAAGGTTCTGAGAATTTTAGATGTAGAATAATTTCCAATATTTATTAAGCAGTATTGAAAGCTGGTTTAAATATTTATTGTTTTGACAACCAAACCATATATCTGATGCAGGAGTTTAAGTAGAATGTAAGCTCATTTACTTAAATTACATAGTATAGATTAATGAATAGGTATTTTTAAATATTTGAATTGAAAGACAGGAAAAATTTTAAATATATAACAGAATTTGAACCAGTGAAGAGACTCAGCTGGTAAAGGCAATTGAATGTAGATTGGACTATTTTAGTTCAATCCCTAGATTCCATGAGGTGACAGAAAATAACTGATTCTTCGGATTCTTCAGAGTTGTCCCCTGACCTCCACACTTGTGCTAGGCCATGTGTACATGTGCAAACACACACACACACACACACACACACACACACACACACAAACACAAAAACATTTTTAATAAAAAACTCACTTAAAAACATAGCTAAAATATTAAGTTCATGGCTTATTGTCTTAAATATTATTATATTTATAGAGAGCCAAAGCAAGACTCTAAAGAGGTCCTTAATTTTAATTGTAATAGAATGGGTTCTATATCCAGTATCTATTGTTTAGCATTTATAAATTGATAGATTTCAACAGATATTTTTATTTGATCTAATAATTCATAAAGTTGTTCTTTGTACTTGAACTCTAATGAATGAAGATATGTTCTGAATTTTAAGAAACATGCAATAATATAAGTGAGTAAACTACTGGAGTATTACCAGATCTACAAATAACAATATAAGTATATCAGTCTTCTAAATTTAGGGCATTTATTTCAAATTGTTATATGATATCAGAGGTATAAAAATTAACAAAGAATTATTTGAAATTATTCTGAATTCGTGGAGTTGTTTAGAGACTATTAGCTACATAACAAAAAGAAAACAATTGTAAAATTCTGAATAATATAGATGAGGTAAATAGTTGATTCTCAAACTTTTAATAACTATGTAAGCAATGGAAGAATTCTCTAGTCCTTAAATGTTTAAGTGACACATTAGAAGCAAATACAGTTAATGTATTACACACAATTTAAACAAGGTATAGCAGATGAACTCATAAAGAGTTTTAGAAATGATCAGTATATATGCATATTTAGTATACACAGAAATAAGGTTTAGAAATACTTAAAATTAATTTAATGGTGCATATGCCTTTATAGTAAGAGATAGCTGAGTTTTAAGGTTCATTGTTATCTTTGAGATATTGGGTAAATTTCTAAATCATTATAATTTTAATTTTGCTCACCTAAAAGTGGATATACTTTTATATTCTTCATAATTCAGTTATCCTTCATAAAAAAGCTTTGCAACATACTCAATTAAAAGTTGGCACTGGGGACTTGGAAAGATGATTCAGAGAGTAAGATCATACACCACTTAGTGTCCCAAAACTTGTTTTTAGCACCCATATCAGGCAAGTCGAAATTGCCTGTAGCTCCAGCTCCGGAAGATCCATTACCTCTGGCCTCTGTGGGCACTTAAACATACATGCACACATGTGCACGTGCGCGCACGCGCGCACACACACACACACACACACACATAAAAATAAATAAGTATATCTAAAAATAATAAAATAAAATTGACATTATATCGTTACTAGCAGTCACATCCTCAGGAGTAATATTTTATGAATGATGACTTTTCTATTAGACATTGCTGCAAACATGATTAAATATACTTTGAAGTTCTGGGGGTTATCACTCTGTAGTAGAGCACTTGGCTTGCATGTCTAAAATCCTGAGACCTGCAAAACAAATAACAAAATCTTGAAACAATTACATTATTAAATGTGGTCATTATTGATAGAATAAAAACATATTGCTCTACCCCTGTTATGTTCAATGAGCCTTAGAAGTAGTGATTGCAATGTAGATGTGTCACTTAGGCCTGGGAATTTCATAGAAAATGTCCATGTGTGACTAGTTGTGGTACTTGGAAATAGTGTCTAAATGATGCAAAGTGAGCTTCTTTGAGGAGTGGTGACTGAGATATTTGTCTATAAATATAAGGATACATATTTTGCAAATATTAAGAAACCACATTAGTCCTTGGATATTACAGTCTTGGGGTTTTCTCCAAGATCTCTGACCACTCCACCCATGTGTATTTGGTTATGATTGCAGTACCACACTTGAGTTTCCTCCCACTGAGTGGACTTTTAGTCCAATTAAGTAGCTGTTGATTGCCCCCAAGACAAAAGTGCCACTACTGCACCAATGTCGTATTCTATTCTGGCCACTGATGTGATTATTTGACACTAACGAATCGTTCAGTTCTCATTAGTGAAGCTCTCTCATACAGCGGAGTTCCAGGAACACAACAGGTCACAAATTGCAAAAGTGTAGAGATCAAGAGTCTGCTGTATGCTGGTACTTAGACAGATGTCCTTTATTAAAATTAACCCACCCAAGGCTCAAAGACCATCGTGGACAAGGGGGCAGAAAGATTGTAAGAGTCAAGGAGGACGTGAAGGACCATATGGAAACAGAGTCCTACAAGCTGCTCGGAGCCTACTCATATGCTTCTTTGGCAATGGTGTCAGCATACACAAGTCCCATGCAAACACAGGGAGACAAATCCCCAGCATGGAACTGGGAAAATCGACAGCAGACCCCAATCTTATCTGAAGAAATATTGGCAACTGATGACTGCTGGATGAAGAAGAGCTGATCTTCCTTAAACAAGAGAATCTAGATTGGCTGACTAGACTCAGTGGATGGACTTGTACTGGGGAACATCTGGGGATACTGACTTGACATAGTGGGCCTTAACAGGGATGACAGAGTATATGGGATGCAGTCAGGGGGTTATGGGGGTATGCCAGTGGGGACAGGTTTATAAATATGATTAAGAGTGATTGAGATGTTCTGTATGAAATACACAAAAATTCAATAAAAACAAACTATATATATTGAATCAATGTTCAGTTTCACCCACAATGGGGAATAAACAAAATAAACCAAAATACTTTCCTTATCATCAGTGGTGTTTATTCTCATCAACTCTATTGAATTTAAATTCATCATTTGTTCCAATACAACTCTATGGGCATGTCTGTGAGGGATCATTTTGTCTGTGAATGCATTGTGGCCCACCATGAGTTCCTCACCATGATGGAATCCATTGCCTCTGAAATAAAGTCTTCCTTTTTAAATTACATTTTTAAAGATTATTTTTATTTTAGAGGGTTTGAGAGATGGCTCAGAGGTTAAGAGCACTGGCTGCTTTTGCAGAGGATCCAGTTTTGAGACCCAGCACCCACATGCATTGCTGACAACCATCTGTAACTCTAGTTCCAGGGAAATTCAATGCCATCTTGGCTAAAGTTGGGTTCTGCTGACCATTTACTCAGTTCTATGCTGGGTTTTTGTCTCATTGAGTCAGCATGGATCTTGTGCATGATGACACTATTGTTGTAACTTCATATGAGCAAGATACCAAAGACCTGAAAGCCTCTGTCTTCTTATATGGATATAATAACTATGGCTCTTACAGTCTTTTCACCCCCTCTGTTGCAGTGGTCTCTGAGCTATCTATGGGTCCCATCCAGGGAAACAATTGCTACAGTCTTTTATTCTCTAAAATTTGACTGGTTGTAGCATTCTCTGTGCATTGCGCTCTGTTATATGAGGATGCTTCACTTGTGAAAGTTGAGGGATCTATTAGTATTCTGTCTATCCCCTGTTCTGGTATGTTCCATGAGCTTTTGGTGTAGGGTTTCCATGTATATGGGTCACTGAGTGCCGGGCGTCTTTCATACATATATTCTGTGTGTGTGTGTGTGTGTGTGTGTGTGTGTGTGTGTGTGTGTGTGGCCAGTTATGGAAGCTTATTTGATGAGTGGTGCATGGTAATTTGTCTGTAAATATAAGGATCCATATTTACTATATAGTAAAAAATTTCATTTGTCTAGAGGTAACGATTTTTTCTAGGATATATGACATCTCCAGTCATGTGTGTTTGCCAGTATTTACAATGCCACCCATGAGTTCCCTCCCATTGAGAGAACTTTAAGTCCAATTAGATAACTATGATTATGCCCTAGATAAAGTGACACTACTGCACTAATTGAGGTCATTTGCTGTGCCAGTTGTTGTGGTTATTAGGCTTTATAACTGGGTTGGACCATTGATTGATTTTCTCCCTTAGCAGCTTGCAAAGTATCCTCTAGAACTATGAGAGCTGGTCTTCAGGCAGAAGCCTTCCAATCAATTTAGCTCCATTGCTCCAAGTCCTTTTTTTTGAAATATGTCCTGTCTTCTGCAATAGGGGCTTAACTTCAAGCTCTGCTTTGATTTTTGTTATTTCTTCTCATCTGCTAGGCTTGGGTGTGATTTGTTCTTGCCTTTCCAGGCTCTTGAGTTGTACTGTTAAGTCATTTATATGTTCTCTTTCTGATTTGTAATGTAGGCATGTAGAGCTATAACCTTCCCCCTTAAGACTGATTTTCATGTGCCCCAAAGATTTTGTTGTGTATTATCATTTTCATTGAGTACCACAAATACTTTTATTTCTTTCTTAATTTCTTCTTTGATCCATTCATTATTCAGGAATGTATTGTTAAATCTTCATGAATTCATGTATTTACTAGAGCTTCTTTTGCTGTTGATTTTGCCTTATCGCATTGTGGTCTGAAAGAATCCATCGAATTATTTCAAACTTTTTGTATTCATTGAGGTTTGTTTTGTGGCCCAGTATGTTGTCAATTTTAAAGAAGCTTCATGAGCTGCTAAATAGAAAGCATATTCCTTGGTACTTGGGTGTAATATTCTGTAGATGCCTTTTAGGCCTCTTTGATATACAATGTCATTTAAGTCAGATGTTGCTCTGTTTATTCTTTTTCCAATTGACAAGACTGCTGTAGCTAGTGGAATATTAAAATCACCTGCTCTTACTGAGTTGGGGTTAATGTGTGTTTTACAGTTCTGTGGTTCTGTTTTTATGAAATTAGGTGCATCAGAATTTGGTGCACATAAGTTAGTGGCTATACTATCTTCTTAGTAAATTGTTCTGATTAGTTCACTTTGAAGTCTACTTTGTCAGATATTGGAATTGCAATTCCTGATTGCCTATGAGTACTATTTGCTTGGAATATTTTTCCCATCCTTTCACACTAGTGTCGTGCCTATACGCGAAGGTGAGGTGAGTTTCTTGAAGACAACAAAAAGATGGATTTTTTTCTCAATCTAGTCCTTTAACTAGTTTCTTTTGACTGAGGAGTTAAGACAAAGATATTTAGAGCTAGTATTTAAAAATGTGTTTTGGTTACTCTCATTTTATTCATGTTTCTGGGCCTATTTTGTGTTTCCATAATCATACTTTGTTTTCTTTCTATGACCCCTTGGGTATAATCATTCCTATCTTCAGTCCTTTCTATTACTTAAAGTACTTTTTGAAGGGCTGGTTTGGTGGACCTGGATGCTTTCAGGCTATTCCTACCATGGAAAATTTTTCATTCCCCTTCATCTATAATAGATTTTTTTTTTCTGGTAAAAGTTTTCTGTTGCATCCATGATCATTAAGACCTGGGAATACTGTAGTCCAGGGTCTTCTGGCTTACATTGTTTGCATTTAAAAGTCAGCTGTAATTCTCATATGTTTTCCTTTATATGTAACTTCTTTGTCCTCTAGCAGCTTTCAGTACAATCTTTTGCTTTGTAGTGTTTTTACTACGATACACCATGCGGAGTTTCTGTTCTGGTCATGTCTAATTGGTGTTCTATGTGCTTCTTGTATCTGGGTACACAGGTCTTTCCTAAATTTGGCAAAGTTTTCTTCTATAATTCTGTTGAATATCTGTTCAATGTTACTGACCTGAGATTCTTTTCCTTCTTGTATGTTAATGATGCATAGATTTGGTCTTTGCACAGTGTTCAACATTTCCTATATGTTCAGTTCCTGTATTTTAAAATTTCTTCTCATTCTCTCTGCTTGAATTGTCTAGTTCTTCAACTTTGTCATCCAGTCTTGATATGTTGTTTTCTTTTGCACTCATTCTGCTTGTGCGGCTTTCTCCTGTTCTTTCAAATTGACTTATTGAGTTTTTCAATCCCATCTTTATTTGGGTCTGGGTTTTTGTCATTATTTATCCTTCTTTTGTGAATTCACTTTTCCTGTCCTGAATTGTTTTATTACTTCATTCAGCCACATATTTGTTTTTTCCTGAGTTCTCTGAGTTGTGTCTTTAATAAATTTTTTGATAACGTTTATGACTATATTTTCAAATTATGCATTGTGGGTGTTTCTCATTGTAGTACACTTCTGCAGGACTGGTGGGGTTTTTTGTTACATACTTTCTTGGTTTTTCACATTATTTGTGGTTTTCATTGTCATTTTGGCATATGGGTATATTTTGTTGTTTATGTGTCTGATATGGAATTTTATTTGGCCTTTTAGTGGAAGTTTGGTTCTGTTTATATTGTTGATACAGCTTGGTTGCTTTTTGTTGTAGTATAAAAAGTGAGTTTGCAGGTGCTTCATGTTCTTACAGAGTAGTAGGCAAGTCTGTGACTAGCAAATCAGAAGGGAGGCCAAGGGCACTGTGTGGATGGTGACAGACTTGAAAGGGTCTAGAAAACCAACTGGGATAGGTGTGATCCATAAGCTGGAGAATGCAGCTAGTCTGAGTGTAGGGGTTTAGGGCAGAGTGGGCAGTGTCTGGGTTAGGAAGCTAGTCAAGAGATCTTAGGTAGGAACAGCAGAAATGGGCATTGGCTCAAGGCTAGATGGGCTTAGGGTGCAGGAGAATCAAAGTGCAGTGGGTGGAACCTGGCTTAAGTGGATAGTAGGAAGATCTGTAGAAGGCTGATCAGGAGGCCAAACATGTGGGGACAACCTATAGAGAGTTCAGCAAACTACACTGGAGAATTGAGATAATCTGGGTGCAGGGGATCAGGATGTAGTGGTGGGTCAGATTTAGGAATCTAGTCCAGAGATTTGAGGCAGAAGAACAGGAACATGCCTGTGGCTAAGGCTAGAAGTGGAACAGAGTGAGGGGAGAGAGTGGGGCTGCTCAGATTGCACTGGAATCAAGGGGCATTGGATGGGATCTGATTACAGTGTTGCCAGCTTTCTTATGTTCCTGCCAATTTCTTCCCATGATGGAATGTATCCCCAAGAACTGTATGTAGAAATAAACCTTTCATTTTCATATTTGCTTATCATCAGGTAGGTACATGATCATAACTATGTGTAACATAACAAATGAACTATATTAATCTGCTTTTGGCTGCTATTACAAGATAATATAGACTGGGTTATTTATAAAAATGTATATATTAATTGTCATTTCCTTCTGGAAGCTGAGATATTAGCATGGTCCTACATCACTTCAATTCAGAGTAGCAATGAAAGGCAAAAGAAAGACTTAAAAGGGGAGTTGTTATGATGGTTATTTTTAATTGTGAACATTGTACAATTTAGAATCACCCAAGAAGAGAGTCTCCATGGGAGGTTATCTAGATCAGATTGTCCTGTGGCCTTATCTGTGAGGATTTGTCTTGATTATGTTAATTTCAGTGGGCAAATCCATGCCCTATGTATGGCACCATTCCCTATACAGAGCATCCTAAAGGAAGGAAAGAAAGAAAATAAACTGATTACAATTGTGCATGCATTAATTCCTTCCTCTTTGCTCTTGACTATCGATATTATGTGAGGAATTGTCTTCATTTATGTTAATTGTAGTGGGCAGATCCACCTTTTGCCTATGGCATTACTCTCTATTCAGATGATCTTGAGAGAAGAAAAGAAAAGAAATCAAATGGAATACAAGTGTTCATGCATTAATTCTTTACTCTCTATTCTTTACTATGGATGTAATGTGATTATTTCAAGTTCCTGTCATCTTGACTTCTCCATGATGATTGATGGTAACCAGGAGTTTTGATCTAAAATAAAGTGTTTCTCTCTTGAGCTACTTTTGTTTGTGTATTTTATCATATCAATAGAAACAAAAATAAAGTGATACAGTGTGCCTTTTATATTGAAAATACTAGGGATTAAACCGAGGATCTCAAACAGGCTAGGTTCTATCACTGATCTACATCCTCAGCCCTAACTCACTTTTAAAATAAATCCACTCACTATAAGAAATGCACTTCTACAGTAATATATTTCATCAGATCTCACTAGAACTCCATCTTCCAACTTTTAACAATATAAATATTTTCCAATATATACCACTTAATGAGTACATATAAATTAGGGCACTGATATATCTGGTAAAAAAGAAAATAACAGATGTATATGAAGCTATAAAAATTTGGGGTAAAAAAATTGGAATATTATGTTTTTAAAATACTTTTGATAATAGATATTAAGAGCCTTACATTGTTCACAATAAGGTTTCTTAAGGCATGCTTAAATTGATAAAGAAACAAGAGAATGCCATTCATATATCAATAACAAGAATAAGTGGCATAAACTGAAATAATTCTCATTTGATCTTTCCAGCAAACTGAATTTTCACAGTAATGAATGGATTATAATCTCAAATTTGTCCTACAACAAGAGGGCTGCAATTACAGATTTCATATTTGGTAGAAATATTTAAGAAAAGATACACATGCTGTCAACACAAAGCTAAACATTTTATCCACCATTTCATTATGAAAGTTTTAATATACAGCAAATTTAAAAGAACATTACAGGGCTTGTAGTGATATTTCAATAGTTAAGAAAAATGCTGCTCTTCCAGAGGACCCATGTTCAGTTCCCAGTACCCACCTATTGGCTAACAACCATCCATAACTCCAGTTCTGAGGATGCAAATCTCTCTTCTGGCCTCTGCATGCACATGTGCATATATAGATGGTATAGATGATATAGATAGAGATAGAGATAGAGATAGAGATAGAGATAGAGATAGAGATAGAGATAGAGATAGAGATAGAGATAGAGATATATGCAGGGAAACCAATCATACACTTAAAATATATAAATAAAATTTAAAGATAAGAAAGTTTGAAAAGAATTTTACAATTAAAACTCATATAGACAGCAAATATTCTTGATGTATTATGTGGCTGTGACTTTCTCAGTCATTCTCTTCATCCATAAGTTGCAGAAACATAGATATAGTCCTTGAAAATTTAATCATGCAAAATGAAGCAGAGATCAATATAACACCCAAAATTCTGACACATTTTAAATCAAGCATAGCAGATTAGAATCTCTTCATGATCCACGAGCTAGGATAGGGGATTTTCAACAATTTACCAACTTTCCACAAAAGAGTGTATGGTCGCTAAGAAAATTAGGAGCCAAAGTAAATGATCTGAATTGAAATATCTCTAAAATGCAGGTACTTAGGTATTCCTTTTTAAAATTTTTTATCATTTTTATTTTATGTGTATGCGTGTATTGCCTGCATGTAGGTAAGTGCACCTGTGTCATACAGTTCCTGTAGCGGAGGTCAGAAGAGGCTGTCGGATCCCCTGGGAATGGAGTTATGGACAGTTGTTAGCTGCCATGTGGGTGCTGGGATTTAAACCCAGGTCTTCTGCAAGAACAACCAGTGTTCTTAACCACTGAGCAATCTCTCCAGCCCCAGATATTCTTTCAAATATAAAATCAGAGGGAAAGATAAATCCTTCAGAAGTATTGAAATTTGGACTCATTACCAATCAAAATCCATTCAATCAAAAAAGGTTAGAATATCTTTGACATACCTCTTGCACCAGAGCACAGCTACACAGACCCTACTGAAGTTGAAATGGAAAGAAGGCAAGTTCCTGGAAAATGCGTGTGCTGAAACCTTGTACATTTCTGAGCCTCTCATTAAGTAAAACAGTGTGGTTTTTCAGTAACCTCTAGGAAAGAAGTTGTGAGACATACATTGGCACAACAAAAGCATGAATCTACCAAAGAAACACGAGAGGAAATCTTAAAAATATTCCAGAATCCAGATTCCTTATTCTGGAAAATGAAGGCTTCTAACATGTTCTCACATAATGAGAGAAAATCATTCATTATCTATTATATATCACATGGACGATCATTGTCTGGAATTATACAATGAGCATAAAAATCTGAAAGTTATAAAAACAATGTTAAAATAATATAATATGGATCCAAACAGAGAATTCTCAAAAGAAATAAAACAGATTACCAGTAAACACATAGGACGTTCAATATCTTCAGCCATAAGGGAAAAGCAGATTAAAACTACTTTGATTCCTTTTCACCCCTGTCAGAATGGCCATCGTCAAAAACTCAAATGACAACAAGTGTGCATAAGTATGTGTGGAATAGAATCATTTTTACCATTGTTGATTTGGGGTTGGGAAAACACATGCAACCATTGTGGAAATCACATGTGCAGATTACTGAAAAACTATGGATAGTTTCCTGGTTGTTGTAGTTGTTTCAGGATATATACTTACACTCAAATACTAGAAAGAATGTACAACACTTGCTTGTCTGTGTAAATGTAACATATTTTTCATTATTCATTCATCAGCTGAGGGACAGATAGGTTATTTCCATTTCCAAGTAATTATAAAGAGTAGCAATAAACATGGCTGAGCAAGTATCTCTGTAGTAGTATATTGGTGTCCTTTGGTTGTATATCAAGAAGTCATATAGCTGGGTCATATGGTAGTTCTTAGTTTCTTGAGACTTCTCCACAATAATGTTCATAATGGCTACACCTGTTTACAATCCCACCATCAGTGAATTACGGTTCCTCTTTCCCCTCCATCCTTGCCAGAATTTTGTCATTTGCATTCTTGATATTAGCCATTTTGACAAGAAGAAGTTGAAATCTTAATGTAGTTTTAATTTATACTCCCTAATTATTAAGTATGTGAAATATTTTAAGCTATTTCTAAGCCACTGTAAATTCTTTTTTTGAGAACACTCTGCTTTAATATATTTTTTTCTTGATTATTTATCTTTTTAGTTCTTTGTATATTCTGGAAATTAATCCTCTATCAGATATATATTTGTCAAATATCTCCTCCAAATCTTGGGCTTCCTCTTCACTAAATTGTTTCTTTTGCTCTAAAAATATTTTAGTTTAATTAGGTCCCATTGGTCAAGTATTCATCTTAATATCTAAGCAAATGGATTGGGGATAGAGGAGAATAAAGAGCGCCATGGTGGGGAATAGTAGGACACATAGGACACATTTGTTACTATAGGGAGAATGAGGAAAATGGCGTATATGTTAACTGGGGAGGGCATACAGAAAGCTATAAAGGGGGAGAGGAAAGAATGATGTGTGTGTGCGTGTGTGTGTGTGTGTGTGTGTGTGTGTGTGTGTTTGTGGGTGTTTAGAGCTGAGGCAATATAACAAAAATCAGTGGCAGAAAGGGAAATTTCCCTTCAATTTGTTGGTCAGGATCATTCAAGAGACTACCAAAAATAATATAGGTTATTGTCACAGTCCTTGGTTGCTTTCCAGAATTTGAAGATAAGAATATATTGCTGAAGAAATGGCAGTTCAGACAGAACATGAGCTGTAGAGCTGGAACTGATCTGATAATCTCCTCCCTGATGACCAGCATTCATAGAATCAGAAGATAGTATGCAGACTGCCAAGGGACAAATCATTGATCCTTCGAACTGTTAAACCTTTGAAGCACCACAATGACCAGTCCAGCAAAATATCTCTATTGGTGCAATAGTAGCTATTTTATCTTGGGGGTTAATCAACACCTGTCTAATTAAACTTAAGGCCTGCTCAGTATGAGGGAATCCATACATGGTTCTGTAAACATAGCCAAATGCACATGACTGAAAAGGTCATAGCACCTAGAGAGGCATTGACTACTTCCATTTTCTTAAACAATTTCTCACTGTAGTCTTTGTTAACATTTTTTAAAATGCATTAATTTATTATTATTTTAGATTTATGAGTATTTTGACTACATGTATATAAGTGTACCAATGTTGTGCATATCCTGTAGAGGCCAGAAGATGGTGTTGGATCCCCTGGAACTGGAGTTATAGATTGTTATTGACCTCCATGTGGGTACTGAGACTCGAACCCCAATCCTCTGGAAGAACAGACAGTGCTCTTAACCACTGATTCTTCTCTCCAGCCCCTCTCACTATGTTCTAAGAATTTATCCTCATAATTACAGAGAAGCATAGTTCTCATCACTAGGCATTGATCAAAAAAAAAAAAAAACTCTCTGCAGTGAACTGTGATAAATGCAGACTAATGACTACCCAAGATACTGAGAATAAGTGAAGGTTGAGGGCTCCGCACTAAAAGTAAGATATTTACACTATCTGCTCTAAGGCCCAGAGAACATCATAGAAGAAACTCCAAGAAGTATGTTAGAGCTGGAAGATAAGATCAAGAACTACAAAATGCCATCCTTTAAACTCAACATAATTGTTTCAAACATGAATTAACGAACGTTTGATTATATGCACCTGGCAATTCTTCTTGTCAATAATAAGCCATGAAGTGAGGAGGGCCTCACGGAGTCCTACCAATTACTGGTGAATTACTAGCTACTGACAAATTATGGTAGAGGGGGAGTCGTCATCTTTAGGTATGTACCCACTGGTGTGGTCACAAAGTTTCAACACATAGTTCCAAATGCATATTTCTGTAGATATCCCTGGTTAACACAGTACGTCATAAAACATGATGAATGGAAATGAAGGTCACAAGGAGATTTGCAATTAGGAGGCAGTGTGACATGAGTAGTAGGGGGATGGAAAGGGGTGGGAAGTAACAGTGGCGGGTATGCATTATAGGTCTGTATGAAATTGTCAAAAGAAAAAATTTAAATCATAACCACAAGTAACTATACATTTCTACATACACACATAGTACTTCAACTATTTTCATGCACTTTAGATTAAAGAAGAAAATATAACAATGCAAGTGAGAATTTCAAGTATATTTAGAAGTAAATCATATGATTTATGAAGAAAAGAGAAAAAGATAATTGGAAATGAATAGTTTGAAGTCTTCATGATGATTGGGAAATAAAGACTATTTTTATAGGGCTGGAAAGATGTATCAGCAGCTAAGAGTGCTTGCTGCTCTTTCAGAGGACTGGGAGTTCATGCCCCAGAACCCACATCAGGCAGCTCACAATCTCCCATACCTCCAGCTCCAGGGGATCTGGCATCCTCTCTCAGACTCCACATGTACATGCACACATGTTGCACACACACATATACAGTAACATAATAAAAATTAAATAAGTCTTTAAAAACTGTTTTTCTAAAATAGAGTTTAAAACGATATATTTACATCTTAGGCACGTTATGGTGGCACACGCCTTTAATCCCAACACTCAGGAGGCAGAAGCAGGTGGATCTCTGTCAGTTCAATGCCAGCCTGGTCTATATAGTAAGTTCCAGGCCAGCTGGGGCTGCAGGCACTGTCTTAAAAAGACCAAAAAACAAAAAATTAATATATATATATATATATAAAGTGTATGCCAATGCCTTAACCACGTCTGTTGTTAGGTCCAAGAGCCTCTTTCATCTTTGTCAAGTGGAGTGCTAACCTTTATAGTAATCATTTAAAAATAAAAGGAAGATGTAACTAAAAAATCTAATGGATGGATACATGAAATTTTCTATTTAGCAAATAAGAACAAAAAGAAAAGAGATATAATTGCAAATGTGATTGAGGAATGATATGATAGTCAGGTTTTCCTTTGGCTTCCACCTGTACACAAGCACATGCATACATGTACATGCATACCCACATATATGTGTGCTTGCAGGTACACAGGCGTGCACACATGCACACCCACAGACACATGTAAAATTGTCTATTCATACAGCGAAAGTGAGAAACAGAAATACAAAGATGAAAATCATATTTGAAATTGTAATCATCTTTTTTGAGATTTAACACAAATACACAGAAGCTGATAAGGATATGATAGATTTTATTAATAACGTAAACCATCTTGGTATGACATTTGAAAAGGGTTATACTCAAAAGAGTAACTTATACACTGTTCAAAGTTCATACTAATTATTAAAAAATGTACTACATTCTAGGCTATAACATCAATCTAAATAAAATTTACAAATTTAAATCCAATGGTACATTCCTGGACTATAGCATTATTAGCATAGAAATCAACATTAATAGAGAAATTTAAAATCTATGCGCCAAAATATGAAAAGTAAGGGCTGGAAAAATTACTGAGAGGTTAAGAGCACGTGCTGCTCTTACACAAGACCCAAGTTCAATTCCCAGCATCCAAATGGTTTCTAACAACCACCTGTAACTCCAGGTCCAGTGGAATCTGATGCCGTTTTCTGACCTCCATGGGCATTGCATGACATGGTGCACTTACATATTTATAGACAATATGCTCATACACATAAAATAGAAATTATAAATAAAATATTTTTAAAATGAAAAGTAACCAAATGCGGTGGTGCATACAACTAATCACAGCACCACTGAAGCTGAGACACAGGCATTTGAGTTACATGGTAGTCTGAGCTACATTCTTAGACTGTATTAAAACTGAAACAAAAACCATAACAAACAAGGAAAATAAAAGAATGGGATGTTTTACATATATAGCTGTATATTTAACTGGTGGATAATTAAAAGGTGACAAAAATGGTTTTGTTGGATGAAGCTAAATTTGTTTCTGAAAGGATGCTTCTTGGTAAATACTTTTGTATGGACATATTTTGAACTGAATGTTTCAGTGACCTTTAATCCAAAAAGCTACAGTTTTTAATGTAGACAAGCTTATTGTGCTCTTCTTCTGACCTGGTCATGTGTCCTTAATCCCTTAGGATCCTTCGTTGCCCTCCACCAAAGATAATGTATGAATGTGTGTATGCATGCTTTACATATCAAAACATCAAAGAATTTCAAATGACACTTCTTATTGCAAACAATGAGAGAAATTCATTGTGTGTGTGTGTGTGTGTGTGTGTGTGTGTGTGTGTGTGTGATATTCTAGGTCTTGGGATTAAAGGTCAAATATCTTTTCTCTTAATTTAAGGATGGGTCTGACTTTTACTTTCCCATTTCATCCTAGAGATCCTGTTTTCAATAAATGGATGAACAAAGCACATGCTCAGGAGCACAGTTCCAAGAGAAATCTGAAGGAACAGGTTCTCAGCAATTCAGACTCAGTTTTGACCTTGAAATGAATGCAAAGAGCAAGGCTGCATTTTTAAAACATTGCCTTAATGTGGCATAATGCCACTGATGCTTATAGATTTAGTGGTCCAGTTTTAAACACCACTTGGATTAGGGGAATAATAATATACGCTTTTAAAACAATTATTTATTTAGTAACCATATAATTAGAAGAAGCATTTCATTACAACAGCATTGACATAGTCAATAACAATTTCCAGAGCTAAGATGCATCTCTTTCAAAATTGGCTGTAAATTTTTAGGTTTACAGTTGAATTAATACAGTTATACAATATTGTATTTCATATAAATCCTGTAAGACATAAAATTAAATGAGGTTTTAAACTTTATAAAAGATCTCTATTTCATTATTAAAATACACAGTTTCATACAGAAAAATTCATTTTTAATACAATTGACACTAAGATACACATGTGTTTCTAATCTCTGTATATCTGATTATTACTAGTCACAGTCTGTTACTTTCTGAGCTCCTTGGCCTCTGAGCATGGATATAAAGTCATCAGGTAGATTTCAATGGTAATGTATTTCACGTCCAGTAATTATTAAGGAGCAAACTTTTATGCTTTGAAGAATTTTTTTCAAATTTATTTATACACACACTTCCCACAGAGCACCCTCCCATAGCCTCCCTCCCTCCACTAGAGCCCTTATACTCTGATATCCCTGCTACTGTCTGCTGTGTTGTTGGCACCCCCAGCCATTCCCCACTACTTGCCCTTCTGGTGAATCTAGTCAGCTTATCTAGAGGTCTTTGTTTTAGGAGGGTCAGCTGTTCCTCATCTAGTGGTAATCAGTTCTCAATATTCCTTTGGATAAGATTGGGGTCTGCTGTTCAGTTTCCCAGTTCTATGCTGGGTTAATATCTGGGAATCCTTTTGGCCACCCTGGACAAGAACTCAAAAGAAGGTACCACCTGTCGGAATTGTTGCTTGTTATGTAGCCTTTAGCTACCTATATGGACTCTTATGAAATTATATTGGCCCCTTTGATCTTTGGTTGTACTTTCCTTTTGGGTGATTAAGGCCATACAGTTTGTCCAGATAAATCGATTTATTTTTACTCTTAAGGTCGTTTGAGGATCTGTTCCTCAGGGGTCACATGGGCTTGGGAGGAGCCCCAGGCTCCAGAGAAGTCAAACGTCCTGCTCGACCATGGCTGGCTTCACTTGGAAGCATGGAGGAAATGATTCCTCTGTGTTGACCCCCCTCTTTATAGAATGGACACTGGTTCAAGTCCATCCGGTGGTGTCTCCCTGGCCTCCTTGATCAAGAGGACAGGTGACCCACCACCATTATAGGACATTTTGAGAGATGTTCATAGTCCCCTCGAACTAGTCGACCTAGGAGGGCAAGGAACAAAAACTGTCCTTTATGTCCCTTTGACCAAATTATTATAGACCTCAAAGTATGTCTGTTAAACACCCAAGAAGGTTAGTTCCACCAGTCTGGTATTTTTAGTTATTGTGTGTCATGTAGATAAATTTTGGGCAAAAACCAGTTGTTCTCAGATAAACCTTACCTAGACATACATTTCTTGATCTGCTATGTATAATTTATCAGTAGGTTGTAGGAGTAATACAGTTCACTCTGGTTTTCAAAACTAGCTAGGCATTGTTTATCTCTCACATTGTCTCACCCCTCCATCATGGTTTTCCCACTTAAAATGCCCCCATTTCCCCTCTTTCTCCCTTACTAATACCCTTCTCCTATGGTCCTACCTCTCTTACTTCCAGTGCTTTTCTGACCCAGGGGAAACTTCCCCTGGAAGTGTTACCCGGTTTCTTGATCTAGCAAACACTAATCTTTGAGCATGCCTTTCAAATGCCAACCAAGCAATCCAAAGCCTATATGCCTAACCATTGTCTTCATTATATTTTTTTGTTCAGGGCTCAGAAACCAGATATCTAGGAATAGAGCCCATGAACCAATACACTCCTCCCCCGCAATAATTGAAAATTTCTAAATCTTACCTTGCTTATGGTCACTTATTCTATTCTTTCTGAGGAAAGTAAAACTAATACCTCTTGCCGTATTTTCTTTGGCTCTTGTCTGAGCATGTGGCTTCCCCAGGTAGCCATATGTGGAATGGATGGATTATGCAGTTGCTGTTTGTGAATGTAACACATATGTTTTGGGGGTGTAATCAAACACAGGGCCTTGGACATCTAGGAAAGTGCTCTGCTGCTGAACTATATTCCCAGTCACAAACTGTCTTTGCAATGGCAATCATCTGATCCATTATGCTTATTGTGAATAATAACAAAGCCTGTGCAACAATCGATGCAATGAGTAAGATGATTTGTCCTCTGACTGGAATGATATGTGGTATCAGACTTCTCTTTGTTTATTGACTAACTCCATTACACAACAGAAACAACAACCTGAAAACTGTTCTTCAGTCTTTGATATGTTCTCGTTCTTTGGCTGAAACTGCTATTTGTTGCTTTTACTAGGTGTTACTAAACTATTCCCAGTTTAAATTCAGTACTTGGATCCTGAACGCTTCCAGTGATCTTGTATGTGCTAAATTATTTATACAGGTTTTGAGATCTGTTCTCAGGAACATTATTGTTTAAATATTTATTAAATAACCTTATGAAATGTTTCTCTGAATGTTATGAGGTGTGATTTCCATGAAAGCAACATGGAACTGGCTGATAAACCAAATGTGTAGCACACACAGAGGTCAGGTAAATAGAGCGAGTTATTGTCTTGTACATTTCAGACTACTCTGGGGAAAAGAGGGAGAATAATCTCCATAGGAGTTCATGTGTTGTAACCACACCAGTATGAGGACATTCATCCCTGGAGCCATTCCTTGGCATTTTGATAAAAGTACTATTTTTGTTCTCAATATACACTTGTGTATTTCTTCCTGCCTTGTTACTGTCACAGTATATTTACTGACCTACTGGGACACAAAGGGATCACAGCCCTGGAAAAAAGTGTTAATTCTTAGCTAAAATTAGAGTAAGAAAACTTCATTAATATCCTGATTAAGACCGCTGAAGTTTTTCCATAATGAATTTTGAAATGCAAACTATCAAGGCAATGTGTGTGGCCGTTCTCTAGAAGCACCACTTGGGAGAATAACAACACCAAAGTTCTCAAAACTTAGAGTTTTAAAAATACTAGTAAGGCTGTTGGCACTCTCCTAGAGTTTATACAGGAGATGGGAGGAAGGCCTGCCTGGCAGATTGATGGCCTTGCTGGATTAACTCTTCAAAGGAGAAGATAATCTATGTTATGCTTTGGGAAGCTGGGGATATCAGTTAAATGTACACCTCAGAATCAATTTTTTTGAAGAGTAACTACCTTTCCTAGGACTCAACAAAGTCCAGATAACCCCATTATTCATATGATAATTTAAATTGAAGGAGTGGCGAAGCTGATGCTCATCTTTCTAGTGTTACCAGGAAAACAGGAGGTAAATAAAAAGGCTGGTTGTAGCATTTTAAACATATAAGAAATAAATTCAGGCATTTGTGTCCAAGTGATTTTCAACAAAGTCTCCAAAGATACCAAGAAATCTCATTAAGATGTATGGCCAATAAATGACGTTTAGCAACTGGATATCAAACACTGAAAACAAATAAAACTAAACACCATCTCACACATTTGGAAATAAAATATAACACACAAATTTGGCACAGAAAAAAAAGTAATTGAAGGAAACAAGAAAAAAAGGAAAAACTCCATGATATTCATCTGGGCAACATTTTCTTATTAATGGCTCAGCAACGCAGAAAGCAAAAACAACGGTAGGACAGTGGTAATATTATCAAAGTAAAAAGTTTCTGAAAAAATACGATGAAAAGTGAAGATTCAACCTACAGAAAAAGGAAAATTTTTACATACCATACATCTAATAAGTGCTTAACATCCAGTATAAGTAAATATTTGGAACTATTCAACAGTAAGAAAATAACCGTGTTTTAAAAATGAACAAAAAATGGGGCTGGAGTGATGGCTCAATGGTTGGGAGCACTGTCTGCTCTTGAAGAAGACCCAGATTCGGTTCCCAGCACCCACATGGTGGGTTCCCAGCATCCGTAACTACAGTTCCAGAGCATCTGATGACTTTTTCTGAGCTCCACAGGCACTGCATGACACAGGTGCACCTACCTACATAGAGGCAGTATACTCATATGCAGAAAATAAAAATAATAAATAAAATATTTTTACAAAAAGAAAGAAAATGAGGAAAGGAAACATTTTTTCAAAAGACTCTAAACAGATATTTCTCGAAACAAGCCAGCAAATGGCCAAAAAGTTTATAAGAAAACACACCGCTATCAATCATTAAAGACATTATACTTAAACCCACACTGAGGTATCATTTCATTCTTCTAAGAAAAAAATATTATCAAGAAGATGGAATATAAAATTTGGCAAAAAAGTAACAAAAAAGAATATTCCTGCACACAGTTAGAGGGAAATCACATTAGCAAATATTATAGAATGTAAAATGGGAACTAACATGTTGAGCTGTTGCCATCAGGATGAGGTCAGCTAGGGTTGTAGGAACAGAATTTTTTCTTCACAGATTTAAAGAAGTAAAAAAGAAAGAAAAGCAAGGTCTAGATATCACTGAGAGCAGAAACACACACACACACACACACACACACACACACACACACAGCAAAATATACAAACACTGACTCCTCCAGTGAGTAGGGAATCTGAACCCAGAATCCAAGTTTGCAAGGAAGAACCAAAACTATTAGGTTTGAGGGAGGAATGAGCTCTCTTTCTCCTTTATAATTGACTGGCTGGGGTATATCTGTGGATTGGACAATCTACACACACAAAGAAAGGGAAACTGATTGGTTCCAGCCACGGGACTATAAAAGAAAATTCCCTCCTAATAGTTCCTTCATGCAGGAAAATCTCACCAAGTCTTTGTCTTAGAAATGGAGAAGAATCAGAAAGTTGGTCAATATGGTGGTTTGAATTGTAATTGTCCCCCATAGGCTTAAGTATTTGAACACTTGGTCAGTTGGTGACACTGCTTGGGAAGGTCATTGACCTCGCTCAAGGAACCACATTACTGAGGGTGGACTTTGAGGGTCCATAGCTGTGAGGGTTTGAGAGTGAGTGTCCCTCATAGGCAACAAGTACTTGAACACTTGGTTCCAGTTTAGTGCACTGTTTGGGGAGTGTCATGAATGGTTGTATGGGAAGAAGCACATCACTGGGGGCCAAATTTGGTAGTTCTTAAGCCTTTACAGATTTCTAGTTGCTCTCTGTTACCTGTGCCTTCTTGAATTTGTGAGCATTGAGCTTTCTTCTCTGGCCAACTTCTGCCTTCATGTCATCCTAGTCATTATGGATGCTCCCATGGAACCATAAGCCAAATAAATTCTTCCTTCTATAAGTTGCCTTGGTCATTGTGTCTTATCACTGCAACAGAAAAGTAACTAATACAGAGGTTTTGTCCTTCAATTTTCTCTCTCTGCTTCCTAGGTATTCTTGAAGACATGAGTGTTCAGCTTCTTATCACAACTGCCTTCTGTCATGTCTTCCCCACACTAGACTCTCCCTCTGGAAATGTAAATCCAAATAAACTCTTCCTTCTATAAATTGTCTTAGTCACAGTGTTTTATCACAAAAGAAAACTAACTCATATAGCCATCTTAAATGTTTAAATCAAAAGTACAATAATCTTCCTAAAGCCTCTTTTACCTGTCTGACTGCCTACTGAGGAATCTGTATGACTCCTACTTTCTTAGAGCAACTACATGTCTTGGTATATATCCAATAGTATTGAACCTGGTATAGTGTGTATATAAACTCATCATTAGGTAGAAAGTTGTTAAGTATTTCTTTTTGTTACATGGGTGGACATTTGATTGTGTTGATTTAGCTGATGTGGAGAGCTTTTTAGTTGAGCTATTATCACTTGTTTAAATTTGTTTTAGTTCTCTGTGTTTTGGTGTCATATCCAGAACATCAGCATGAAGACTGGTGTTACAGTGATTTTCCATATGCGCTATTTCTAATATATTTAATAATTTCCTAAATTGTTAAATTCTAAATCCAATAATTTTTCTAAAGTGGTGGTTTAGGATACTATATTTAAGTGTTAAGTATATTTGAGTTATTTGTTGCTAGTGTTGTATTTAAGGGTGCAGTTTCACTTTTTTGCATAGAGCTACTCAATTTCCTTAGGACCATTTGTTGATAAATACAATAATTTCTCCCCATGTGCCTTTGAGGCCCTTCCCCAAACCTAGTTAAATTACCTGTGCGTTTTCTGGTACATTGTTCTTTGAGATTAAGATGACTGAAGGCCTCTGATCTCCCTGCATAGGGATAATTATGTTGTGGAAATAAGGCAGCCAAGAAACCAAGCACTAGCTCAAAGAGTTAGAGAAATCGCTTCTTTATTCATGTCAGTGGTTTCAGATAAACTAGTGCTCTGATGTTCTGGACCCTGAGCTAATTCTATCCACAGATTTTATAGGGTTTTCCTAATCATTTCAAAACAGTTATAGCACTGATGGATTGAAATTGTGGTTTAAGTGTCATAGAACACAGCTGCCTAAATGTCCTAAGACCATTATGAAAAATTCCTTTCAAGATCAAGTGGTTAACTTGTTTACAGAAACAGATATGGTGGGCAGGGTTTAAGACAGTCTTAGAAACAGAATTTATGGCTGTTGCCTTAGCAAACAGGAGAGTTGCAAACAGATGTTCCATTAGATAGCTGTGCTATTTGTTTCCTGCCTCATATGTTCTCCATTTTAGCTTTATTTCCTATTTCAGTATAGCTTAGCAAACATCCAGTAAAAAAAATCATTGCAAAGTAACTTTATTAGGCTGTAAAGCATAGAAAAATATAAAATCAGCAATTAAATAATAAAAAGGTATCATACACAAAGCAACATTAAATGCATGCGCATATCTGTTTTCCTCTTAATTCCCCCATTTTGATGCCTGTTATGTAACATAAGACATCAATTTCTAAAGGTTTTTGTGTTGTTAAATGTCGGGTCTTCAAGATCTCTCTTTCTTGTTGCCTAGTACGTAGGTTTGGAAGTAAAGACGATTTGTAGTATATGGATTCTAGACATGATGTAATACATAGTACTGGTAATTCAAAATGCAAGGACCAAACACTAGGGCCAAATCTATCATGGTAAAGTATCCAATTAAAGCATGAGCCAGATCCTTAACTTCAGTGGTTGTTCCAAATTGAACACAATGAATCCAGGGCCTCTTTTCACTTCTGAATAAGTTTTTGTAGATTATGGATTTTACCCTGTATTACTTCAGATTGGTTTCCATAAAAACAGCATTTGCTTGTAAAGTACAAGCAAAATTTCTCCTTTTCAGCACTAATGAAACATGATGGTCTCCTATTTTAAACAACAATGACTCCAAGGAAACAGCTGACTTTTCTCCATGTCTAGATCATATGATTATATAGGCAATGGCGATCTCCAGATAAGCTATCTGTTCAATTGATCAGGAAAAGCAGGGTACAAATGCAAATAGAGTTAGGCAGTAGGCATAAAGATGCAAAGGTTCCAAAGACAGAGTTCCTGGGGAGTTCACACACCAAGGGTTCCTTTGGTCTTTGCAGCTTCTGTGAGAGGAAGAGTTAAAAAGTAAAGCACATGAAATTTTTTCTTAAGTGTGTCAGTTATGGTTTTACTATAATATATGGTCTTACTAGCTGAGGTGCCACCCTAACAAGGATAGAATGTCATCAGCTTACTTTTGTTTAATTCTTTCCTCCTCCATAGCCCATTGATCTTTTTCTTTGGTGTTTCTTGGAGGTAGGGGCAACTCTAGTCCTAGAAGGATCTTTGAAATAGGCTTGGGGCCAACTGTAACACTTGATTAACTGACATCATCCTTGCCTGCCTGATTTAGTTTCCCCTGCTGATAATCATCTCTTTTCTGGTATCCTTTGCTGTGATTCACTGCCACCTGAGAAGGCTTTCAAATTGCCTCTATCAAATGAAGGATTCCTTCCTTGCACTTAATTTCTTTTCCCCCTTCCATTAAGAGCCCTCTTTCCTTGTAGGTGGCTCCATGAACATGTAGGGTAGTAAAGACATATCTCAAATTGATATAGATATTTACTTACTTCCCATTGACCTGTTGTAGTACCTGTATGCACGCCCATAATTCTGCCCTCTGTGCCAATCATGTCGGTGGCACAGACCTTGATGACTTGTTTGTGGTTGTTACTGATAACTTACTTTGCATTGTCCCTCATGGATATAGCTGCTTCCATCAGTGAAAAACTCTATTTCTGAGTTCTGAAGGGGAACTTCAGACAAGTCCGGCCTGCTTGAACAAGCCTCATCCATTACGTTTTGCAGTCATGATGCAGCGGACTGCATCAGTAGTCAAGAAGGTGAAATGATTTAAGGCTCTCACAGTTTCAAGGCAGATCCTTGGATTATGGGACAGTAGTATTTGACAGTGAGTCATGGTAGCATTGGGCAGGCATTTGTGCCCTTGGCTGCTCATTATGGCAGTGGCAGCTCATGGGGCTTTTACATTTAGATCTTGCCCCAATGAGAGCTCATCAGCCTCTCTAACTAGGACCAGAGTGGCTGACATGTAGAATCAAGAAGCATAGTGTCCACCCTGCAGCCACTGGATCCAGCCACTTATATAGATATGTGAATGATACTGCCAGGCTGTTCCTATAAGGAAACCCTGTGCGGTATGATTTTTCTTACCCATGAAAAAGTTAGTCTCAAGTCTAATGTGGCATGCCCAGTACCAGAGCACTAGTTAAAAGTTTTTTACTTCATTGATAGTCTCCTCTTGCTCCAGTACCCAGTTTAAAGGATCTTTGCCTGCTCCAGCCATGACTTCATATAATGGCTTGACAACTTTTGAGTAATTTAGTGTCCATATCAAGCAGAATCTAGCCACAACAAGGAACTAATGGTTTTCTCTCTTGGTTGATAGTCATAATACTGAGCAGATTGCCTGCTTTCTTGCATGTTCAGGTGCCCAATTCCCTTTAGAAATGAGAAACCCAAGATATATCGTCTCTTGTCTATGAACTTAATCCATTTTTCACTGAAGTTTTATATCCTATGCCAGAGATAAATCTTAGCAGGTCTCTACTGTACTCCCTGCAGTCCTTTTAGGAGGAACTAGCAGGAAGTATGTGAACTAATATTGAAGCAGGGTACAGTTTAGGGTCCCTTCATGGAAGGCATCAAGATCAGCATCCAGAGTCCTGTAAACGAGGTAAATAAGTTTTTTTGAAAACTTCTACCAGTCTAGTCCATGTTACCTGTGTCTTTCTACTGTTTTATTGGTATTCCCATTCAAAGATAATCAATGGCTGGCTCATGCAGGTCAGCCACAGACAGAAGGCATCCTTCAAGTCAAGGCAAGTGAACTATCCAGCATGTGTAGGCAGGAGACTCAGGAGGGTGGAGAGATTCAGAGGCACTTGGTGGATGGTGTTTAATACATTGTTGACCTCCCAGAGGTTTTGAACAGTTGTTAGTCATTCCCTCCAGGTATCTTTACCAGCAAAAGTGAAGTGTTCCAAGGAGACTGACAGTCAATTGGGATCCTGGGAACATGTAAAGATTGATTGTTGTCCTAGGTCCTCAAGTGTGCTTCCTATGGCAAACAATACTCCTGTTGTTCTTAGTGGTATACCCTGACCAGAAATCCTCTATGATGCGTGCATTGCTTTCAGCTAGACTTGGGGTTGTCTTTCTGCTTAGATATTAAGAAATTCTTCCAACAGGTTCATCAGGTTTGCTTTTTCCTTTACTGTAGATTAGAGACACCATTCCTCTTCCCTTGCAGGTTTCCTAGAAGTATGATGACTTGTATTTAAAGTTTATTGGCATGACTCTGCCCAACAAAGGAATTGGGCATTCTGATGGATATAGAAACATACGTGTCACTAAAAGACCACCAAGTTGGCATAATCAGGCTGTGCAGAATAACTAGGAAATTTGGTCCCTTGTGGCATCAATGATTGCAGGTATTTTTTCTGTCAAAAAGGCCATGGGTGTAGTCACCATAGAATTCTCAGTGTCCCTGTCTACCATGAAAGTTACTGGTCAGCTCCCTACTTTCATTTGTGACTGTAGCTTTCTGGGGACTTAAGATCAAGACCCCAGTTATTCCTATTCTGAATCTGCACCAACTTGCTTGATGAGGTCTTAAGCAGTGAGTTCAGATCCATAGCAAACCCTGAAAAGGACAAGTATTGGGAATATTTACTTTGTAACACTCTATGTCTGAAGTATGCAAATTGTTTATAATTTATAGGGACTCAACAGCTAAGAGTTGCCTTGAGCTTTAAGGAGCTTGGGAACTTGCATTTTGGAATGATGTTGGAAGGTCCAAACACTTGATTTGATTTAAAATTCTTATGTGTTTTCTTAGCATTGCTCAGTAATTTTACTAAAGTACATTTATGTTTTAGTTTTCTATCTTTTGCTGTGACAACCACCATGACCAAAAGTAACTTGGGGAGGAACAGGGGTTAATTCAAGTTATAAATTACGATCCATCATCCAGGGAAGCGAGGGCAGGATTTCAAAGCAAGGACGTGGAGGCAGGAAATGTAGATGAAACTATGGACAAATGTTGTTCACTGGCTTGCTCCCTCTGGTTTTCTCAGCGTTCTTTCTTATACAGCCCAGGCACACCTACTTAGGGGTAGTGCTGCCCACAGTGGGGAGAGGAGTGGGATTTATGAGGACCATATGTTGTCTTTTCAGGGAAAGGGACTGGGATATACACTGCTGCCTAAAAGATTGGCCTCGTTTTTACATACTCACATCTCTAGGAGAAATACATGTGCTTGAGAACTCAGGAGACACTAATAAAGACTAATGGACATTTCTAGCACCAGCATTGTAGGAGGAATAAACATAATGACTCATTTGTCTGCTCAGCACCAAATTCCACCAGACTTGCCTACTGAGGCAACAATCCTCATGCAAGATCTAAAATCTACAGCTCTCATTTCCAAGGATATTTCAATATTTGAGAATGTAGAATACAGTGCATTTTGGCATAGAGAAACTTAGTCACTTTCACTACTGATGAATCAAATCACCATCATAACAACAGCAGATCCACTGAAGTTTCTGCACTGCTGTATATTTTCGCCTTACAGTCTCTAAGAAGCTGACCTCTGCCTAAATATGTGCTCCATGGAACAACCCAGAATCACTGGGTTGCTACTTGCAATTCTCATCTTACCCATAGTACTCAGCTCTACAGCCTTGGCAAACCCAATCAACAGACTCAGTACATCTCTCCTTCCTCCTTCTCTGGAGCTTCCTGACCTTGGTCTATGATCAACAGAGACACAATGTTGATGTTGCTCGATCATGCAAATCTAATATAATAATAACTCTGGCATAGCACCTTTATGTGTTTTTGCCTTTCCAGAACCAACCTGACCTGCTGTTGCTACTTACTTACTCTGGTTCAGAATCCAACTTTATATTTTTCAGGTGCTTGAGTCATCACTTCTAATTCTCAAAGCCACCACAATGACAGACCAAAATTATAAAATGTGAGCCTACAAATATCTACAAAGACCATGCCAATGAATACTACACCCCACAATGTGTACTCACTGCTAAGACTGATGCTGACAGCTTTGCTACTGGATGCTGCCAGTCCTGGCTCCAAGAGTTGTACGCGCAAACAGAACTGAAACTTCCTAACACTCTAGCTCTGGTCATGCCACTGTGCTTGGACCTACATCTGGCCTCTGCAGCTGCATATGCATGCACATCTATAGCTTTTCCTCTCAACTGCCAACGCACATAAAGATAGCTTAAAGCATTACTGCCTTTCAGCTGTCCATTTTAATTTTATACAAATAAGGTTTCTGTCACTACCACTGCAGATATAAGAGCAGTGAGTTTCAAAATCTAGCTTTGACCTCAGGCCTGGCCACTATACATAAGGCTGCAACTAATCTTTTAAGCAGTGGATGAAGCTGCAGCCACAATGGCGTTTAACAGCAATGCTTGTTCTGGTATCTACCACTGTTTGTCTCAAATACTTTCCACATTTTAGTTTTTACTTCCTTTTTGCTTATAGATTAGCAAGTATTTACTGTAAAAAATTAATTATACAGTAACTAATGTGTTCTTGTATGAAATCAGAAGATAATTTTTAAAATGTTGCCCTCTGTATGGTCCATGCTATGTGCTTAATGATACACTAATGCATCAATAGAACAGAATAAAATATCTGACAATGGAACCATATAGATTGATTCTAATATTCTTCCATCACAGAAAAATTCCTGGAAATAAATGGCTTACCTTATAAGGTTAATAATAGCATTTTATGTGCCTTAATATTAGGGATTTTGTTGTTTCATAGACTTGGCATTTGCTTAGCCCATGACCTCCAACTAATAAACTTATTTACTTTTTCTAAAAAATTTAGTAAAATTCCCCACTGTAAATTCCACTCTAAAATTAAGAGATATTCTTCTTGATCCCCAGAAGACATCTGCTTCATAACAGCAAATAATTTGGTTATCTGCAGACAAAATCACTTACTTGCTGTTGTCTCCTCACAGACATATGTGCCATATCCAGCTTTCTGCATACTCTCTGAATCTGTATCTCAGACTTTCACCCCAACATTCAATCCTTTTCACCATTTGCATGCAAATATAAATAATTTTACTTATACTTTTATAAATTTTGCTTACACAATTTGATCTGCAAATATACCAAAATACTATGTAACAAAAGTGTACATATTATTATTGTTACTATATGAAGTCAAAGAGTAGGAAATATTGGTCTTTGAATAGAGCATCTAGTTCAGTGATTGCCTTGGAGAAAGAGATTTAAGTTTAACTAAATATAAGTAGTAGTGAAAGAACTTCCTGCCATACTAGAAATATTTTGTGGCCTAATGGGTGTGAAGTATTATTTATATTTATTTTATCTTTTAGTTTATGAATATGTGTGTGCCTGAGTCTATGTATATGCACCACACGCATGCAAGTGTACCTGTGGAGGCCAGAAGATCATGTCATATGCCCTAGACATTGAATTGTGGGAGGTCGTAAGATCCTTAATCTATGAGCAGTGAACCAAATTCATGGTGACAACATGCACAAGACCCATGCAAACTCAAATGAGATGAAAACGCTGCACAGAACTCAGGAAATGAGTAAGAACTATCAGCCTTATCTGAGGATCACAGCTGTGTGTGAGAGAGTTGGTCTTCTTTAAGGGAGTGATAAGAGATGATAGGCTGACCAGGCTACAGTGGATGAACTCACACCAAGGAACACCAGGGAACAAAAACTTGCTTTGATAGGCCATACATATATAACAGAATGCATGAAGTCTGGTGGACTGGCTATGGGAATGTGCAGCAAGGAGAGGGGGTATTGGGTAGGCGTGTCTTCTGAGGGAACTAGAGACAGTCCACCCTCCCACTCAATCAGTCAGCTTCAATTGCATGAGGGGGAGGGTTTAAGAAAGCACTGAGAAGGACAAGAAGTGGAGTGAAAGTTGCCATCTTGGTGGCAGACTTGCGCTTAGACAAGAGGCAGAGGAGGAGCCCATGGGCATGCACGCCTTTGTAAGTAACTCCCTTCCAGACATCATTAACTTTATACAAAAAACTCAAATGGGATGCATGGGGTCTGTTTTATTGGACTGCATTGGCCTGGGAACCTAAAAGTGTGCATGCGGGTATCCCAGGGGATAATTTGGCATTACAGATTGGCATAGTTCTGCTGGAAATGTAGTGGGATATGACAAACCACATGAGTCCTAGGGAAAGTTATCTTCTCTTTGTGAAGGGCAGGGTGCCCTAGAATGGGTTCACCCAGAGATAGGGGCCTGTGCCTTGGAAAGCATCATGGTTCTGGCTGTATCCAGTGAGCTAACAGAAAGAGAGTCAGGTTCAGATCACCAAATCCAGAGGGTCAGAGATGGGGGCTGCAATGTATCCAGTGTGTTAATGTGACCCATCCCATAGAAGCCACCAGGAGCCCAGGAGAGAGTGTGGGCCACCCCATATGCTTAATGGGGTTAACAGCAGTCACATGGGTTATGTGATGGAGAGTAAAATATGTAATTAAATGAGGCCACCTATGCAGTCATGGATGGATGCTGATAAAAGCCTTAACAATACTGTAGCCAGCAGAAAATATGCCACACCTGAGCTGTTGGGGCTAGGAAAGACTTTCAAAGAAGCAATAAAGGAGTACCTCATCATGTGGCTCATTAGGATATGGGACATGGGAGCAAATGATAATAGTTTAAGCCTTCAGAAGCAACACAGTTGAGTTATATATCCACCCGTCCATCCTTGAGACATAGGCTGTTTAACCTAAGCCAATATGGGGGAGCAGTCCCTAACCAAAGGACTTCTGTAAGGCATTAGAGATACAAAGAGCTGAAGAAAGGAACAAGTATACCCTAGGGCTAACAGATACAGAGAAGGCCTTTGACAAAACTCCACATACATTTATGTTCAAAGTCCTAGAGGGAATTGGAATGGAGGGAACATACCTCAACATAGTTAAAGCTATATATAGCAAACCCACAACCAACATCATTCTAAATGGAGAAAAACTGGAAGCATTCCCATTAAAATCAGGATCCAGACAAGGCTGTCCACTATCTCCTCTCTTTTTAATATCGTGCTTGAAACTCTTGCAAGAGCAATAAGACAAGAGAAGGAAATTAAAGAATAATTATTGGAAAAGAAGAGGCCAAATTATCCATTTTTGCAGGTGATATAATATTATATCTACTAGACACCAAAAATTCCACCAGAAACCTCCTAGAAATAATTAACACTTTCAGTAAAGTGGCAGATTACAAAATTAATCAACAAAAGTCAGTAGCCTTTCTGTATACCAATAACAAGCAATCAGAGAAAGAGTACATAGAAACACTCCCTTTCACAATAGTCTCAAAAGTTAATATATCTTGGAATAAACCTGAGCAAAGCATTAAGGACCTCTACAATGAAACTTTTAAGTCTTTAAAAAAGAGATTGAGGAAGACACCAGAAGATGGAGGGATGTTCAATGCTCACGGACTGAAAGAATTACTATTGTGAAAAAGACTTTCCTACAAAAAGCCATTTACAGATTCAGTGCAATGCCAATCAAAATCTCCATGACATTCTTCACAGAACTGGAAAAAAAATCTTAAGATTCATACAGAAGCACAAAAGACACCAGATAGCCAATGGATACCTGAGAATTAAGAGCAATGCTGGGTGGATTACTATACCAGATTTTAAACTATACTACAGAGCTATAGTAAAAAAACCCCACATAGTATGGAACAAAAATAGACCCTAGATCAAAGGAACAAATTTGAAGACCCAAATATGAGTACATGCAATTTCGGCCACCTGATATTTGACAAAGGGACCAAGAACATTCAGTGGAGGAAACACAGCATCTTCAGCAAATGTTGCTGGCAAAACTGGATATCCACCTCTAGAAGAATGAAATTAGACCTCTATCTTTCACCTTTCATGTAAATTAATTCCAAATGGATCAAAGACCTCAATGTGAAATCTGAAAAACTGAAACATTAGAATAATACATTGTCAATAACCTACAAGATATAGGTTTAGGAAAGGACTTTCTAAACTTGACATAAATTGTTCAGGAAATAAGGTCTATAATTAACAAATGGGACCTCATTAAACTAAAAAGCTTCTGTACATCAAAAGAAGCAACCAAGGAAGTGAAGAGAAAACCCATGGAGTGGGAGAAAATTTTCACTGGTGATACATCTGGCAGACATTTAGAACCTAGAGTATATAAAGAACTAAAAAAAATAAGCAAGAAAACAAGTAACCCAATTAAAAGATGGACTCAGGATCTGACCAGAAACTTCTCAAAAGGAGAAATAAAGATGCCAAGAAGCATCTTAAAAGATGTTCAACATCTTTAGTAATTAGGGAAATGCTAATTAAAACCACTTTAAGATTTCTTCTTACCCCAGTCAAACTGGCTAAGCTTAAGAAAACAAATGATACCAAATGTTGGAGAGGATTTGGGGAAAGGGGAACTCTCATCCACTGCTGGTGGGATTGCAAACATATGCAACCCGTATGGAAAGCAGTGTGTAGAACCCTTAAAATCTAAAAATGAACCTATCATTTGACCCAGTTATACCACTCCTTGGCATATGCACAAATAACTCATCCTATTGCAGAGACACTGTATATCCATGTTTGTTGCTGCTCTTTTCACAATAGCTAAGAGATGGAAGCAACCTAAGTGTCCCTCAACCGACAAGTGGATAATGAAAATGTGGCACATTTACACAATGGAGTTCTACTCAAGGGTAAAGAAAGATGAAATCATGAAATGTTCAGGTAAATGGATGGAACTAGAAACTGTTATAATAAGTGAAGTAACACAGACTCAGAAAAACATATTATATATATTCTCCCTCATATGTGGATCCTAGAAACAAATCCTTATAAGTGAGTATGTATCCAGACATAGCTATAGAAACCAGGATAATGAAAAGGAACAAGGGAGGTTAAAAAAAAAAAAAGAAGAAGCAACCTGAGAGAGAAGAACAGTAAGAAACAGGTGTTACTAAGGGAGAAATAGATAAAAGGGGGTTATTTAAAGGGGGGCAGCTAGGGATAGTTATACAAAGAACCTTGGGTATAAAGAGAAAGAAAGAGCTCAAGGGAGGTGGGACCATAGGTGTCAGGTATTATCAAGGGAGAAACGGGGAAAATGGGAGCATTTTAAATGGGGAAATCATGGCAAAAGGCTTAGACAGTGAGAGAAAGAGAGGAGAGACAAATAATGTCCAGGTAGTTTTTTAAAAAATTAGAGGGAACCATATTAGTCCAACAACTTACTGACAAATTGTACATACATTATCTCTACATGAGTCCATCTGTATAGCTAAAGGCTATGTAACAAGAAAAAGTGCCAGACAGGCAATACCTTCCTTTGAGTTGTTGGCCAGGGTGGTCCAAGAGACTCCCCAAATTACTCAGGCTATTGTTACAGTCCCTTGATGGCCTCCCAGACCTTGAAGATAAGACATTACTTCTGAAGACAAAACCTACTTCAGACACAGGATTTGGAGCAATAGAGCTGCAACTGACCTGCAACCACTTCCCCTGAAGGCTCATTCTCATAGCTTTGGAAAGTGCTATGAAGGTGCCAAGGGAAAATATCAATGGATAATCCAACACCAGCTTCAAGAACAAATAAGCACATCAATGGCCAGCACAGCATATGTCATTGGTACACTAGTGGCACCCTTATCTTGGGGGCAATCAACAGCTACCTAATTTGAGTAAACACCCACTCAAAGGGAGAAAACTCAAATGTGGTTATATAAACATAACCTTATACAAATAGCTGGAGTGGCCACAGATATTAGAGAAAACCACAAGACTGTCACATCCCTAGACTAACGTGATTTCTTACGATGTGCAAATTATGTATCCTTATATTTACAGACAAATATCCCAGTCACCACTCATCAAAGAAACTCATTTTGCACCAGTCAGAGACTATTACCAAGTACCACAACCAGTCACACATGGAAATTGTCAATGAATTGCCCAGGTCTAAGTGACACATCTACAGCACAACCTCTACACCTAAGGCTCATGGAACATAAAACAGGGATAAAGGATAGGACACTAATGAATCTCTCAGTTTTCAATAATGAAGCTTCCTCATGCGGCTGAACACAAAAGGTCACAAATAGCCAAAGTGTAGAAAGCAAGAATCTGCTGAATGCTGGTCCTTGGACAAGATCCCTTTATTAAACTACTCCTACCCAAGGCTCTGGGACCATCAGGGAAGAAGGGGCAGAAATGTAAGAGCCAGGGAGGAGGTGCATGACCATATGGAAACAGAGTCCTATGAACTCCTGGGAACCTACTTATATAATTCTATGCTAATGGTGTCAGCATACACAAGTCCTATGCAAACTCAGGTAGATAATAATCCATCAAAGAACTGGCAAAATGAACAGCAGACCACAGTCTTTTCTGAAAGAATCTTGGCAACTGATTTCTGCTAGAAGAAGAAGAGCTGATTTTCTAAAACAAGGGACTCTAGACAGGCTGACTAGGCTCAGTGGATAGATTTGTACTGGGGAATGGCTAGGGACACTGACAACCCAGTGGGCCTTAACAGGGATGACCGAGTATATGGCCCAGTGAGGGGGTATGGGAGGGTGACAGTGGGGACAGTTGAATAAAGATGATTAACTTTGTTTGAGCTTTTCTGTATGATATATACAAAAATTCAATTGATTAATTAATTAATTAATTATAATAGAATAACCTACAAGAAATATAAAGAGGACAAAGCAGAAAAAGAGGTCCGTTTGGGTTACTTGAAGACAAATATGGCAAGATTTATGTCGAGCCCAATGTTCCTAAAGAAAAAAATTACAAAAAGTCAAATTCCAAACTAAGGACTTTCGGGAAGGCTATAAAACCCGAGGAACAGTTCACAAAAGGCATACAAAGGATGTAACCTTTCCCAAGGGTGGTTAAGGATCCCCAAAGATTAAACAAGGTACAATTCTCTCCTGAGAAAGGCTGTACTAAGGGTGGAGGCAGTTTTTCATACCAGGGCCTCCCGCAGAAGCCAGTTATGCTCAATGGAGAGAAAGTGAATATGGTTCTAGCAAGGAGGCAGACCCAGGGCCTGCCTGACTCAGGGAACCAATGGGTGGAGCAGCAAAAAGAGGGACCTTCTGCCTCCTTAGCCGAGTGCAGGGTCAGGCAACTTGAGCCAGCACTCATCAGTTTATCAAGGATAAAAAAATACAGAGAGGTTCCATATAAAATCCCCAAAATGCAAGGTGACTCCAAAGGGATAAATAAAGACAGTAAAAAATTAACAAATTTAATGCCTCTTATCCATGTGCAAGGATCTTATGGCTATAGCTGGCTTTTGTTTCTTCAGATGTATCTGTTATCTTTCAAATGGGTTTCACATCTATAAAACCCTCAAATGTTAACATTATATCTTAAATCAAACATAGTCAAGGTCTAACACAGTGTGGAAATACTTTATCCATTTGTATTAATTGTTTTCTCAGGAAATATCTGTTGGGTACCATATCACAGATAAAATGCATTAATTTGGTTAGTTGGAAAGATTGTGAAAGCCGAGGAAGGGATGGAGAGTTGGGTAGACATATTCTCCAAGGGAACTAGAGACAGTCACATCTCCTATCCAATCGGTCAGCTTCACTTGCATGGGGAGGGGGTCTAAGGAAGGGCTGAGGAATTTGGGGAAGCATTGGGAAAGCTGCAATCTTTGAGGTGTGGTGGTGGTGCAGATCTCAAAAGCTTAGCCAAGATGTAGGGGAATAGCCCACAGGCACGCATGCCTTTGTAAGTAACTCCCTTCCAGACATCATAAACTTTATACAAAATCTCGAATGCGATGCATGGTGTCTGTTTTGTCAGACTGCTTTGGCCTAGGAACCCAAGAGACAGGCTATGGAAATGTGAAGATAGGGTAGGGGGTCTAAATATGATTAAGATTTATTCTTGTGAAATGTACAGAAATTTGATAAATTTACATATATATATTTTTAAAAATCTGTGAGTCAAAAAATATGCAAAGCACAGCACAAATATTTCTTTAAAATGAATGAAAATGCATTGTAAAATGTTTTCTCAGTAAGTTCCAAAATTTAGTTGACATGAAAAATTCCTTAATACATCTAATAAAGCTTATATAAGAACAATAGAATTTCAATCCATTATCCTCATTAAATATATTGGTTTTATAATTTCACAAAAATTAAAATCCAGGCAAAGCTCTCTTTATTTCTTAATTTTAGGAAACATTCTGGAATAAATTATAGACCATTTGGTGAGCATAGTAGTACATGAATGTAGTCCTAGCTATTTAGCAGGCCAGGAAGAGAAGGTTAATTGAGCTCATGAATTCAAGACCAGACTACTAAGACAGGTAAGACTATATCTCATAGAAAGAAATGGTAACATTACTATATGGGATAAAATAAATCTTATTTAAGGAGGAGATATCTAGTACCATCAACAAATGCAATGAAAGAGCTTAACAAAATTAAAAAACATGGCATTGAATAAGTATCCAAAAATATACACATGTAACAAAATTTTTTTAAAAATCTGAAAATGTATCCACACGAATAGAATCAAAAGCTCTTCATCAAGAAAAATCCCCATCCTGAATGGCTTTACTTAGTTCCACAAAACATATCAAGAGCTGACAATATCATGTCAAAATGCCTTAAATTCTTTAAACAAATCGTTAAGAATTCTTTTACTACCTTGACAGCAAGCCCTGATATGTATGCAGCAACAAAAATCAAATCCACATTCCAATAACTATGGTAAAGTAGAACACAAAACTCCAACAAACATTGGCAACCAAATCCCAAGAGAACATGGAAAAGTGTTCAATAAAATAAAAGTGCTCTGTGGTAGGGATATAAACATGGCTAATAGTACACAAAATAAACAAATCAATAAATGTGATACAACTCCTCAACAGAATGAAAGACAAAAACCATCATCTCAATAGATGCAGAAAAGCATTTGGTAAAATTTAGCATACTCTTATTATAAAAAAACATTTAGCAAATCAGTTATAGAAGAAATAAGGGTATATGAAATAATCTAATAACTAAAATATTGAATGGGAAAAATCTATAACTTTTCTCTCTAAGATATGAAACAAGACAAGGAAGCCCACTGCATTTGTTTCTTGATTCTATGATAAAGACCTGACAGAAGCAATTTAACAGCTGAGTTTGAGGGACGAATACATTATGACAACAGGAACTTGGGGAAGATGGTCACATTGTATCCACAGACAGGAAGCAGAGAAAAATGATTGCTACTGCTCAGTTCTCTTTTTATCCAGACTGAGATTACAGCCCATGAAATTGTGCCACCCACACTCAGAATGGGTTTTCCTACCTCAATTAATCTAACCTAGAATATTCCTCATAGACATGGCTAGTTTCATTTCTGAGGTGATTTCAGATCTTATCAAGTTGGCAATCAATATTAGCAAGGACCTGTGCCTGGAGAGTTAGTTCAGTGGTTAAGAGCACTGACTATTCTTGCAGAGGATCCAGATTTGATTCCCAGCACCACATGGTGGTTAACGGCTGTCTGTAACTCCAGTTCCAGAGGATCTGAAGTACTTTTCTGACCTGGGGCACCGGAAGACATGGGTACACTTGTATACGTGCATGCAATACACTCTTGCACATAAAATAAAAATTAAAAAATAATAAATAAAATATTTAATAAGAAAATTAAACTAGAACCTTTCAAATAGTTTCCCTATAGGCTTACAGTCATCTCATAATGAAAAATGTATTCATTCTAGATTCAAAAGTCCCTATAGCATTTAACAGTTCCAGTACTGTTCAAAAGTGTAAGTATAGAGTTACACATTCCCAGCATGCAATGGCATAGAGTAAATTTTCCGGACAAAATGGTAGGAATGGGAACATAACAAGAAGTGATCATACCAAAGCAAGACTGAAACCCAGCAAGGAAAATTCAAAATCCTGCAAATCTTGCAGCTCCATGTACAGTATCTGGGACTTTTAATGAAATCATTCAGACTCCATAACTCTTTGGTAATGACAACCGTAGAGCTTTGCTGCCTATTGAACACATAACATGTCTTTTGGATTCCATGCATGCAAGTTTCTTAAGTGAAGTTCCATGGCTCTGACAACTCTAACATCCTGCGACACACTGTATAGCCTCAGCAATTCTCTGTTGGTCAAGCCTCCATGATCTCTTGATTCTTGCTTCTTTCATGCCTGCAAAACCACTACAACATAGATAAAATTGCCAGTTTTTTCTATTGTCTCCAGCTGCAGCCTGGGACCTTTGTATCACTGCACCATCAGCTTTTGTGTGCTGATCCTAAGGAAACACTTGTCTAAACAGTTGCTTTCAAAGAACAAGGAATTGTTTCAGCTGAATTCTTGGTTCAGGAGCTTTCGTTGTAAATAGATTGGTATTTTCAGATGATGGAGCATTTGATTATTGAGGTCTTGCTTTCAGGACACCTTTCCTTTTGTCTCAGTACATGGTGCTAGGTTTCTCTAGAATAGTGCTTTAACAATTGCAGATGCTTTGTCATCTGCGCGTTCTATGCCCAGAATTTTAAACTTGCTCACATACTTTTCCTTGCCAAACCTCACATTTTTCTTATCTTTTGGTTTGGCTTTTTGTGATCTCTCTTTCACTCAGTGTAGTCCTGGATGAGAGCAGATGACAAAAGCCATGACACAGCTTGAATGCTATCCTGCCTTGAAATATTCTCTGCCAAGCAAATTCATCTGTTACACCTATATTCAGTGTCACTCATGTTCTCAGGAAATAGGCAGAATAGAGCCAAATTGTTTTTTCATAATATCACACAAATGGCCTCTAGCCTAGTTTCTGAGTTCCTGTTCCCACCTGAAACCTGTGCCCCTACATACCTCATTTCTCTTGGCTTTGTACTAGGTCAGGATCCTACTGTATGATTCATTCGATTGCTCCTTGATTCCCCTGTTTGCAAATACAGCCCCATTAGAGGATATACTTGAGAATGTGAATTTCTGTAGCACACAATTTACACCATAGCAAGACTGTAGATGAATCTGAACATTTATAAACCCTAAATACTCAGGTTTTGCAACTACATGTTGATCTAGGAAATTATTTGAGAATTGAAGAGAATAATAATTTTAGAAACATCAAGATGTTAAACCAGTAAACCAAAGCCAGAATAAGAGTAGTCCACAAAATACCCAATAGAAACATTTTGTAATTAATTTTATTATTAAACTGTACACAGATGTGTGAAATTTACTAAACAATCTCAATCACCATTCGGGTCACACATTTAACATTAATGTTAGCATTAGATTTTTTAAAAATGAATAATGGAGGTACACAACATTTAACATTCATACTTGAAAAGCAATGTGTCTAAGATGGGTAAGGGAAAATGAACATATCTTTCTATGGATGAAAGAAAGAATTAAGTGCAACATGGACCTGAGGTAATAGTACATTTATTTTGTTATGTAAGAAATAATAGAAGATATTTCACTCTAGGACTATGTGCCATAAATTCTCTTATTATAATTTGTTTCTCATAACAATGCATTTTGTTATAGCATCTATTCGAATAGGCAAGAGTCAAAGACAGACACAGGGGGGTAGGAGAGACTACTTTGTCTAAGGCTAGTGAAAAAATGGTATATGTAATTAGCAAACCTAAAATCTTCTATGGTGGCCATGCTATCCTGCGGAAAGTAGTATATTGTTTCATAATTACATCCAAATATTTCTTTAGCATATGCCACACTTTTCACTTTTCAGAATATAATCCATTGAATTTCATGCATGTATAGACTCATCTGTTACTGTGATATGTATTTGAAAAGAATTTAGACCTTTGCCACTCTTTTATTTCACAAACTGCCAACAAAATTTATAAGCATGAAGCTGGCATTCAAAGTAGATTAGAGTTTATATTGCTTCTAATTCACCGGCTACTTTTAATCACTGATGTTTTATCTCCCGTTTAAAATTGCTTCTGGTTAAAAATTATGCAGGCTCACACTCTGTAAGGTTATAGGGCGTAAAACCATAATGACTACTTCAAATAGTTGCTATTCATTACCAGTACCTTATATTTACAGTAGCGAATTATTTGACATATAGCAAAGACAGGTAAGATTATCTGATTAAACTATGAGGCAATGCTGTAGAACTTCTAAATTGAAGCTTATACGGCACTATTGATCTTCTTTTTCGCCACCAATTTTAAAGAATTTGCTGATGCTGAAGATCAAAAGGATATTTTCTGTGGGCTTAAAAAGTAACTGAACTAGAAATAGGAGGTGTTTTACCATATGCATCATTGATGTCAAGCTTTCACAACACAATATAAAGAGATTTTTTTTAAAGATTATATAAAAAATAACTTTATTACCCTAATCCAATGACATTAATTTTGAGGAACTTAGTTCTAAGTTTATTTTCTGTCCACCAAGATAACAAGAAACCCATATGTCTTTAAAGTTCCCACTGCAAACCATATTGCACATTGTGTTTAAAAAAAACCTTTCTGAAATCAAAATTTGTTTTCACCTTTTGAGCATCTCATATGATTACACACTGAAATAAAGCTCATCATATGCATATATCTTTTTTTGGGAGGAGGGATTATTTAATGTTATGGTTCAAGATAGCAATATAATTTAGAATTTTAGCTATCATATATTAAGAACTCTGATTTCATTGTATTGTGAAATTCATGTTTATGCATAGGTTTTGTATTATGCTAACATGTAAAAAAGAGAATCAGCATATATACTTATTATTCAAACCTCTTGCAATTTGCTGCCTAGATAGCTCACCAATTAGGAGCACTGGCTGTAGTTGTAGAGGACTCAGTTTCGATTTTCAGCATCGACATGGCAGCAAACAGCCATTTGTAACTCCAGTTCCAAGGGATCTGATGCCCTAGTCTGACTTCCATGGACTTTACACCATATGGGTGCACTTACATACATACAAGCAAAACAATCAAAAAGTTAAATCTCTTGCATTCATTCACTGTCATTTTTGTGAACACAGGCACATAGGACTATCTGTAGTAAAAATGGTGATTTTTTGATGTTCAAATGACCTAACAGTAGAAGTAGAAAACAAAAGCATTGGAATAAAAAAATTAAGGTAATTGAAAATATTTTTCATAGTAATTTGCAATATTTTCTTGATAATTTATTTGTGTGGTTGATGGAAAATATGTCATCATGCATGACTGCAAATTAACATTTATTTAATTTGTTTGTTTAATTTATTTTGTTTTATTTGAGACAGGGTCTCCCTGTAGGCCCAGCTGGACTGAAATTCACTACATAGAACAGACTGGTCTAGATCTCATAGGTATCTCCCTGCCTCTACCTCCTTAATGCTGGCATTAAAGGCATGTACTATCATGTCTAGCTTATTTATTTCTAAGTTTTATTTTTAAACTTAGAAAACCTTTTTACTTTCAAACTTTTGTTATCTTTATTTTATGTACATTGCTATATTACCTGCATTCATATAAGTATATCACAAGTGTCCAATGCCCACAGAGGCAAGAAGAGTGCATGAGATCCCCTGGAACTACAGTTACAGATTGTTGTTATTTGCCATGTGGGTTCTGGGAACTGAACCCTGGTCCTTTAGAAAAGCAGCCAGTGGTTTCTGCTTGCTGACTTAACTCTCCAGCCTGGCAATCCTGCAAGCTGACACTTAAAATAGACATAGTAACTTTACCTTTGATGTAATACACTTGCTAAAACTGAAAATAATATGTCCCCCCTTCTTTAGACGGAATTTCTGGTATCCCAACTAGCCATGAACAGGCTATGTAACTAGAAATGGCACTGAAATTCTAATCCTCCTGCCTCAACCTCCAAAGTGCTGAGATTACAAGCATGTGCTAACATGCCAGCTTTTATGATTCTAGGGCTGAAACCCAGGGCTTCATACATGCTAAGCAATCATTTTACCAGTCACACAATATGGAATGCTGAAATGTTTCTTGATATCAAAATAATAAAATTAAGTAAAACTCATATTAAATATTCATAATGATATGCTGAGTTATAAGAAATACCAATGATATTCAGGAAGACAGCAAATAAAGAAACCCAGTACTTTCCTGTGTCTCCATGATGTTGAAACACACAAGTGTGAAACTGTACGAAGCCTTGGCGCCAAAAAACCCACTGAACTATTGTAGCAGATAGTCCACAAACTGGTCAAACACATAAAATTTGATTTTATAATTGGAAGATAAACAAAGAGCCTTAAAACAGACTTTAGCAGTGCAATATGGATATGGTATGATCTCCTTCAGTGTGCCTACAAACAAAATTGTCCAGTGTCACTGAGCTCCAGACACGAAGTCAGAAACTTTTCAAATATGCACTGTGAGATAGGATATCTCTGATCAGTATAGCAAGTAGGCAGTAGAAAATGGGATTCCTGTTCTTCTTAGCTAAGTCACAAGTGCCATAAGTGGATAGCCATCTTAAAAGGGGTCCTAAATTCTGCCTTCAGAGTATGCAGATATTCAATTGAAGCTGCATTTTTATATCTCCAGGTACAAAAGCCTTTCCTCACATATTCAAAATCAGCCACAATGGATCAGGGTGAACACAGGATACTGTGATTGAACTCAAATTCCTAGACACAAAACTATGTGGTGGAAGGTGCAGTATGCATTACCAAAGGGGACTTTAAGGCTTCTCCATTAAATCAGTGATGTGTTATCTAATAAGATGTGTTAGATCAACTCCATGGAATCCTGTAGTTGAGGCTATGTAGATCAGCATAGACAAAGGTAGAGGATGACTAATTACTTGTTTTTGTTTGGTTACCTTCTTCATACTTTTTGTCACTATTTTACAATACCTGAAATAAAGAATTCAAATGAAGGATAAATGTTTTGTCTCATGATTTTTTAAGTGTCAGGCCATGGCACTTTGACCCTATATACTTGATAAAACATCATGGTAGCAGCTGGGCATTGTGCCACATGTCTTTAATTTCAGTATTTGGAAAGCAGAGGTAGTCAGATCTCTGTGACCAGGCCTGTCTGGTCTACATAGTGAGTTCAAGAGCAAACAGGGCTACACAGTTAGATCCTATCTCAATAACAAAACAAAACAAAAGAAACAGTAACAATATACAAAAACATAATGGTAATTAGAGTGTGTACTACATACTGGAGAAGAATTTCCTCTCAAGGTTGAAAAAAGAAAAGAGAAAGAGAGTGTACAAGAGACAGAGAGAATGAGAGAGTGCTGGATAGAGAGAGAAGAAAAAGGAAAGGATAGCATCAAAGACCGACCCTCAGTGACTTGATTCACCAGCTAGTTCCTACTTCCTAAAGTTTCCAGGAAATCTCAAAATAAAGTTAACAGCTCAGAATCAAATTCTCATCATAAGAGCCTTTCAGGAGACCAGTCAAAACCATACTATTCTGACCCCATTGCTCAAATGCTCATGGATATTAAATAAACAAAATAGGAGAATGGACTAGAAAAGTACTGTTGATAATGCAAACAAGCTCAGATAGCCATGTGTTTTTGTGACCGTGGCACCTGACATTGATCACTTGTGACCCCACTTTGCCCTCTATCCAAGAGAGTGAGTGAATTTGGATGTGCATGAACCAGCATATCCAAGCACTGAAAGCAGCATATTCATATTTGCATCTTCATTGGAAGCAGTTAAAATTGAGAAGTATGCTTGACATGGTGTATACGAAGTGTTTTATGCTTAAGGATCATAGGGTAAGATTCTCTGGTAAGGTAAGAATGCATTCAAATTTTCAGTTCTCCAATTCACGAGGGAGAAACTGTTTAAATAAAAATATGGATGAGACCTGTCCCAGGAGCACAGTTCTATGAGAAACCTAAAGGACAAACTCTCAGAACTCGGGTCCACTCTTGGCATTTAAAACTAAGCTAAGAGTCATGCTTATTATTTTATTCATGTACAGCGATAATGTGTCTTAGAAACTCCAAATCAAAATGTATTTGGTCAGTATCCAAGAGTCCCTAAAGTCTTAGTGTTTCTAACATTGTACAAAAGTGTAAGTTCCAAATATCCTTTAGTTTAAACTCAACTCACACATGAACAAAATTGAAATAAATAATTTTTCAGAAAGTGACAAGGCCTCTTATATAATTCTCAGTACAATTATGATTTCTAATTGTAAGCCTAGAAGTATAGTATTTACTATCTACATTTCCATCAGCATCTTGATCTGAGATCTTACCTCTGTCAACCATTAATTTCTGCTTATAGCATCACGTTTCCTCTTGTCCACTTCTCCAAACATTTCCAGATTCCTCTGGTGAAGCAAACTTAAATGCTTAAAAATCTCTTATGCAGGTTTATTAACAATCGTATACTATTTATCTGGTACCAGATTTATTCATTAGTTACTTTTCATGTATCTGTAGTTGGAACATATGGACAAAACTTATAGATAAGGACTGTTTATTTTCTTCAATGAATTATTTTTCTTTTGTTGTGATAAAGCATCATGAATAAAATCAACTTAAAAATTGAAGAGTTTATTTTGGATTATGGTTCTAGAGAGCTAAAAGTCCATCATGGTAGGGTAGGCATGGCAGCAAGCAGGCATGGCAAATTGAAGCAAGAATCTAAGAGCACACATCTTCTATCACAAACATGAAACAGGAAGAAAAAACTAGAAGTGGAGTGAGGCTATAAACTCAGAAGCCCTCTCCCAGCAACATGCTTCTTCCAACAAGGCTACACATTCTAAATATTCCATAACCTCCAAACACAATCATCAATTGACAAAGCATTCAAATACTTGACCTTATGGCAGACATTTCTTATTCAAATCATCACATTCCACTTCTTGGTCCCCATAGGTTCATGAACAAATCACACTGCAAAGTATATTTAGTCCAACTCTAAAACTCACCATAGTCTTTCACAGTCTAATCACTGTTCAGAGTCCAAAGTCTCTCTGAGACACAAGACAATCTCTGTGACCCCTGTAAAATGAAGCACAAATTACAGACTTCAAACATACAATTACATAGAATGAACATTACCATTACAAAAGGGAGGAATGTAAACATAGTGAGAAAAGACTAGGACAAAGCAAGACAGAAAACCAACAGTGCAAATACCAAGTACTGTAGTTTCATGTCCTGTTTCTGAGACTTTAGTTCCATGGTGCTGAGGTGATGCTTTGCATCAGCTTTGCTGCCTGATTCACACATTTCTCTTGGACTGATTACATCCTTCTAATGCATCACTTCTTGGTAGATATCCCAATGCTCTGGTATCTTGATCATCTTGTGATCTCCATTGCAAACCATGCTTCTCTTTGACAGCTTCAAGCAAGGGCCTTTCTGGGTCTAACCTGTCAGGGCCTTCTTCTCACAGGGACAACCACACCATGTATTGCCTCAATTTGATGGCTCTCTGATATCATGGATGAAGAACTTATGTCTCCATCGTTGTTGTGACTTTCATTCTTCTAAAGCCAACACCACATAGACAACATTGTCAAATTCAGTTGCCAGCTTGGGATGAATCCTGACTGCCTTTGACCACATTAACAATTTTTGTATATTGGAGTAATTGTTTCCTGGGAACAGACTGTTCTTTAGATTCTCTTTCACAAGTTGGAAGCTTAGTATAATTGGGTCTTGACCGAGGGTACACTGACCATTATTGTAGGGCAAAGAGATGGAATTCTTATTAATGTCTATAATCTCCTTAACAATTACAATCTTTCTTCCAGCACATGCCTTAGCTGCAACATTAAGCTTTCTAGTGCTGTTTTTCTTTACAAACTATATTTTGTATTTCTTTTTGACTCCCTTGTTCTTTGTCATTGTAAACTTGAATACAAAACATCAGTGATGACCAAGTAACAAATTCAATTTTAAGCTGTCTTGAAGTTTCCTCTACCAAATAAATTAATCCATTACTTTTAAATTTAACATGAGGTAAGTTCTTAGGACAGTGGAAGAAGGCAGTCAGATTCTTTGCCAAAATATTACATAAATAGTCCTTAGTTCAGTTGCTGTTAGATACCTTGCTCCCCTCTAAAGCCTCATGAGCCATTCCTTCAACTTCTGCATTATTCTCAGCACTGTCTTCGAGGACCCTACTAGAATGGATCATTAAGCTCCACCTAGAGCATTCATCCATTTCTCTAGTCTGAAGTTCCAAAGTCTTCCACATTATTCCAGAAACCATCATAGTCATGTACTTCACACAAATACCCCACTCTCTGGTAGCAATTTCTGTAGTAGTTACTTTGCTGATGCTGTTGTTAAAACACTATGACCAAGGTCCAAGTGCCTTGTGATCAAAGACAGCATGGTCTAGATTGGGCATCTGGCTAGCTCTCTGTGATGCTTGGAAATATAGATGGCCAAGGAGAACCTGGAGTATATGAACCTGTCACATAGTCCTAAGGAGGACTGACTGCTGTTTGTAATGGCCAAAGGCTGACATTCTACAGGTGTTCATAGTCCTCACAAAGGACAAAACCATTCTGGGCCTCAAGTTCTTCCTGTAAGGTCAGCGTAGCTGTGTGTGGGTATGGACAACCTCATCACTGTGCACAGCATGTTCATGGAGGGAAAACATTACAGGTCTGTGAGGCTGCCTCTTCACCTGATTAACATTGGCTGGCTGATTGTCACAGGGTAAAGGTAATAGGCCTCATGTACAAGATAACCTCTAACAGCTACAATCCCCCACATCCCCCAGAATCATCTTTCTGTCTCCTTTTATTTCTTTCAACCAATTACACAATGGTAAGCTGAGGTGGATGGGGAGGGTCTCCAATGCCCCTCAGAAAGGGGTATGCAGCCCAATCTTGGTCACATATAATAAAGCATTTCAGAAGCTAAAAAAGGAAGAGTTTATTTTGGCTTACAGGTTTCAGAGGGATAGGAGTCCATCATGGCAGAAATGCATGGCAGCATGCAGGCATGGCAACTAAAACAGGAAGCTGAGAGTTCACATTTTCAATGAAAAACAGGAAGCAGAGGGAGCACACTGGAAGTAGGTTGAGGCTATGAACTCTCTAGCCTGTCCTTGGTGATGTGCTTCCTCCAGCAAGGCTATACCTCTTAAAGGCTTCATGCCCTCTCAAACAACATCACCAGATGTGGACAAAGTGTTCAGATACTTAAGCCTGTGGGGGATATTTATCATTCAACTGACCATATTCCATTTCAGCTTATGGGAGGTATTTCTTATTCAAAGAGCCCCCTTCATGGTTTCTGAGGATTGAGCTCATAGTCACTTATCTATATGTTTCTGGGCCCATAATGAAGGAAGACTTCCATGACATGAGAATGTGTGTCAAAGTCTTTTTACCTTACATTGGATAGGATACTGAGCAGAGTACTAACTATAAGGGATCATGGAAAGAATAATAGTTTACTACACTCTTTTCAGAGACTAACATTTAAGGACCTCAGTTTGATAGCTTGGTGAACTGATTTGTGGTGTAGAGATTGGTGAACACTGTATATTGGTGCCAAATTTTCTATGCAGAACATTGGGTTTCAACCATTCATCAATATACCACATGTTAGTATACATCTAAAATAGCCAAAGAAGAAATACATAAAAGTGAATTGAAAAAATAAACAAGCAGAGCAATGTGTTAGTAGAGGTAAGACTTTTCACTGTAACCATTGCTATAAATAAATGAAAACAGTGATGAAATAAAATATTTCAATAACACAAAACACTTAATCGTTCAGCTTTATTTAAAATGTCAAGAATTGCCAGAAAACTAACCTCTTTTTGTGATGCAAATATCAGTAAGTATTGAAATCTTCCCTTCGTACATTCCCACATTCTCTCAGAAAAATGCAATTAAGTTACAAATTAAAAAAACTATATGAATGCCAAAAAGAAATATACTTCTCAGTAGCTTATTGGAGCAAAAGAAATTATATCACAAATTACAAAATATTTACAACTGAAAGAAAATAGAAATATGACCTAGAAATTGGCCTGATACTGTTAATAGTGTATATACTACTACTTAATTGTTATATTAGAAGTTAATCTGAGTATCAGTGAGCCCAAAAAGGGCAAAAATCAAAACAATTTATAAAGCAATAAGAACTATGAGAGCATAAATCAATGATATAGAACAGTTGATATGAGAAATAATCCAAATGTCTGCGATATCAAAGATTAATTGACAAATTTCTGCTAAGATGGATGTAGAATAGAAACTAAGAACAAAGACATAATATTTGGTAGGATAATTAAGGAAAAAGAGGTGCTGCAAAATTTTAAAAAATTAATTGAACAAATACCAGTGAATATGAAAGTTTATATGAAATACATTCTTCAGAAAACCTTATTTAAATTGTTAAAATCTATACACAAATATGGTCAGAACCTCAAACGTGTTTATTCAACATGTCTTTCAATAAAAATATTAAACATAGAACTTTCAAATAGCAATTCTAAGTAATAAATGAGAACACCGCTGATAGTGAAGTATGTATAGACTGCATCCTCTAGTCTGTGTACAAAGCCAGCATATCCTTGTTATGGAAATCAAACAATGATGGTAGAAAAAGCTTTTTATATGACAAAAATAAATAAGCCATTGATAAAATGAAATCAAGTGTCACATAAGAGTATTGAGACATGCATTAATGCTTTCAAGATTTATAGGGACTGATTGCATGGTGTACCTGAAGAATTAATCAATTAATATGGAAGAATAAAAGGATTATACCACAGTGATGCATAAAAAGAAAATGTACTCAGTTGTGTAAATGTGTAAAACCCATTGCAAGAAAGATCCAAGAAATATTTTGCTAAATTAAACTCTATTACTAAGAATTTATAATATGACAACAAGTAATATATTAATGCCATAATCCTATAGCTCCATGGTATATATTACTTTCCCACTAATGTTCTATTCTTTCCAGAAATAATCTATGATTAAGCCTTGCAATATCACATGAATATCTCCATTCCCAAAATTAATTTTAGGACTTATTTAGTTCACTAAACATAATTTACCCTCCAACTGAAAATTGTATAATTATCCACTCCCAAATTTTGACAATTTTTCTTTTGTTTCATATTCTAACTGTAACTCAGTGTTGTCAGGATGGCTCCTTCAGGTGACTAACATTTTGGTAGTTTCTAACCTTACATACCATGTCCTTAAGAATTCACTCCAGTGTCGTGTTTATGGCAATATTTTTGTTGTGATAGATGGCAATATATTAAAATTAAATATTTTGATTTCAATAAGCAGTGCCTTTCATTTGAGCTATTATATTATTCAATTTAACACTTTTTTATGGCTTGAGAGACAATTAAATCAGTCACGCAAAGCACATATTTTTACTCAGCTTGTGGGACATAACTTATGTCATATTTTAAAGACATACTTTTTATCCTCTAGTAGACTAAATTAACTTTCTTCTTGAATTCCCTAAAAGAATGCATTACTGTAATATTATAAAATATAGCAAATCAGATAGGAAATTCAGACGGTGCCAGGAAAGACATGTATTGCGCTTATATAATAAGTCTATGTATTTTGACTTTTAAGAATTTTAACTTTGTGACAAGCTCATTTTCAAACCTCACCATTTTCAAAGATCTGTTTTGTTGTTAATTATGTTTGTGAGTCTCTATGTGGATTATCTGCCCATGTGTGTGGGTACCTGCAGAGGCTAGAAGAAGGGTTCAGCTACCCTGAGCCTGGAGTTACAGTAGATTTTGTGATGCCAAGCATATAGGCCTAGAACTGAACTAGCCGTCTGAAAGAACAGTGTACACTCTTAACTGCTGAGCTATCTCTCTAGCCCCCAAGACAGACTTCAAGATTTTAAAGATTTTTAAAGAATATACCAATATTAGATTGCATTTTTCTTTCAGGAAGTATTTAAAAATCAATCTAAAAATTAATTTAAGCTCTCTTCATCACCAATAAATCAGCAAATGTCTGATTATTAAACTTTAAATTACTACATTTAAATTACTAATTACTACATATTGACCTATAAAATAATCTCGAATGTAATCTGGTCTGAAAGTTTCCTTTAAAATTTTGGGACTATTTTGAAATGATTCCCTCTCCTTCCTTATCCAATAGTATTCTTCATAATAAATGAATACCCTGATATCACCATAACAGAATACTTTCACATTTTCTTCCACTTAGACTCCTATGATAACTGATTTCTGTTCCCTGACATTTGAGCCGAAATGTTTACTAAATGAATGAAAATATGAGAAAACAAGCCTCCTCCAACATGAATTCCTTACTGTTTCACTACTTGAACTAATTTACTCACATACATACAGACTTGCCTATCCACATTACTCATGATAATCACCTTTAAAATTGGCAGGCCTATTCTTACATTTCAGGAATTGTATTTGGTGTGCCTGGATCTTTTCACAATTTTAAGAAATTAAAAATACTGAGTTAAAGATATCATTTAGAGAAAGACCACAGCTCCTGCTCACAGGGGGCCGGGGACCACAACTCCAGCTCACAAGAGGGGGAACAGCTCCTGTTCACCAAAAATGACCACAGCTCTAGCTCAAAAGTGGGAAAAACAGCTCCAGGTTTACGGAAAGACATAATAGCTCCAGCTCAAGGAAGGGGAACAGATCTCCAGGTTCAAGGAAGGGGATCACAGCTCCAGGTTCATGGGAGAGGGACCACAACTTCTGTTCATGGGAGTGGACCCCAGGTCCAGCACACAGGAGGGGAGCTGAAGCAGTTTACTTCAGTATTTACTTGCAATTTACTCTGTATCTAATTGTAGGTACCTATGATTATACAAACCCATGCGAAAAGAATCTATTGAATTCTACCATGGCTCATTAGAGTTCATCCTTGGTGTTCTGGGATAGGGGATAGTGTCTATCAATAACACAGATTGTGTTTTGCTACTCACTAATCTCCAATATGTGTCCTCCCCCATAGATATTGTGGTAGTAGTAAATGAATCTATTAAAATGCAGGCTTTAGGTGTTACTGGGACCTGTAGTCAAATACAATATTAACATCTACTCTAATAGATACAAAACCACATATAGCTACTATGGAATAAAAATAGAAGTAGAATGAAAAGCAAATGAAAAAGACTCAGTAACAAGGAGATAAAATACCAAATAGTCATTTCCCATGTTCACAAGTAAACATGAAAATATCCATTGCAGTATTACTCAGAGAGCTCACATTCCCATACTTTTATTCAGGTTCTTTTTTAAAAAACATACATATTATTGAGCTTTTAAAATTTCATATAACATTTCTCACTCAAATCCAGAATCCCCTTCCCCTATCCTTGCCTCTCTTTATTCCCCCCCGCCCACGGAACCCTATGGACTCTGCCATACATGCTGAGTCCTATTCATTTAGGTGTTTATACCTAAGTGTCCTTCAATGTAAATGCTTCCACTGGAGTCAAGTCAGACCATCCAGTGGTCGTATGGAAGTCATACTCTCCCTCACCCAGAAGCAATCAGTCACAAATAGGCCCACCACCTATTTTTCAACTCCCTTTTGGGCCCTTGTTTCATTGAGCTGACCTGCATCCCACACTCAACTCCACCACTGCCACAGGCTCACATGAGCAAGTCTCCAGTGGCCTGGAAGCTTCCACCTCCCTGTAATCATGAACCAGCCCTAGCTCTTACAATCTTTCCACCTTCTCTTCCACAATGGTCCCTGAGTGAGTGGGTGGGTTCCATGGGTGGGTGAGGTTCCATATAGGAGTCCCATCCTATACTCCACAAGCTCTTATTCTCCAAAATTTGGCCAGATGTGGCCTTCTGTGTACATGGCAAGTCACTGTTGACACTTGAGTGGTGCATTAGCCCTCTCTCTACCCATTAATCTGCTATGTTTCATGGGCCTTAGCTGTAGAGATTCAACTACAGACATGTCACCTAGTACTGGTTTTCTCCAGATGTATGTTCTCTGTACCTGACCAGATGTGCAACTCTGCAGTAGCCTCCATGTAATGCAAAATGAAGCTTCTTTGATGAGTGCTATACAGTGTGCTTGTCACTGTAAGGGAGGTCTGTTCTATCTGGTACTGTGTTCCTTGCCAGGCATCTACCAGGTATACATATACATTAATGTTCAGGCACTCTACATGCTCATAGGGTTTCTAGGTCTTCTTTTTTTCCTTCTAGGTTTCCTAGAACCTCAAGAGTCACTCATTTCCACTCTTTTTTCTTCCATTGATCTTCCCTCTTCCCTCCCTCCCTAGTCACAGTACCACCATTATCCCCACCCTCTCCCCAATACCTCCTGACTCCCACCATTTTTACTCTCCTGACTTCCCTCCCTCTCCCAGCACATGGTCCCTTGCATGTCCCTCCCTCCTGTCCTTCTTGCCAATTACTCCCATTTTTTTCCAGCTCCCTCAGATAACATCTGTTCCATACTCTACCCCTTTCAGGTTGTTTCTTTTTCTTTATGGCCGTGTATACTTTACCTTTACCTGGCTCCTAGTGTAACATCAAAATTTATATAGTCACATGTAAGGGACTGGTGCTACAATGCACAAATGATGGCGAACATACATCATTTGCTTTTCTGTGTTGGTGTTACTTCACTTAGTATAACATTTTCTAGCTCTATCCATTTATATGAAAATTTCATAATTTCATGTCTTCTTACTGCTGAGTAGAACTCCATTGAGTAGATGTACCACGTTTTCACTAACCATTTGTCAGTTGAGGGACATTTAGGTTGTTTCCATTTCTTGGCTATTGTGAAGAGTGCAGCAACAAATATGGATGTACAGGTATCTCTACTCTGTGATGAGTCCTTTGGGTATATGCCAAGGAGTGGTATCATTGGATAATATGGTAGGTTAATTTGTAGTTTCTTCAGGTCTCTCTACACTGCTTTTAATGGTGGTTGCACAAGCTTGCATTCCCACCTGCAGTGAATGAACATCCATCTTTCTCCACATCCTCTCCAGCATTTGGAGTCTTTTGTTCTCTTGATCTTTGCCAATCTGCTAGGGGTAAGGTGGACTCTTAAAGTGATTTTTTTCTTCATTTCTCTAACTACTAAGGATGCTGAATACTTTTTAAGGTGCTTCTTAGCTATTTTATTCTTTGTTTGAGAACTCTACGTTTAGGTCTATCACCCATCTTTTTTATTGTTCAATTTATTTTATTTCTTCCTTTTATGAATTCTTCGTATGTCCTGGATATTAATCCACTGCCAGATGTGTAGCTGGTGAACATTTTTTTCCACTCAGTGGGTTTTTTCTTCCCTTCCTTGAGTGTTTCTTTTGCTGTACAGAAACTTCGTAATTTAATGAGGTCCCACTTATTGATTATTGGCCTTAGTGCCTGAGCAGCTGGTGTGTGATTTAGGAAGCCCTATCCTAAGCCTATGTCTTTGAGGGTACTGACTCTGTTTTCTTCTAGCACTTTCTGAGTTTCAGATTCTATATTGTGGTCTTTGATCCATTTGTAGTTGAATTTTGTGCAGGGTGAAAGATAAGGTTAAGTTTCATTCCTCTGCACAATGGAGATCCAGTTTTTCCAGCACCATTTGTTGAAGATGCTATCTTTCCTCCACTGTGTGTTCTTTGCACCTTTGTCAAATATCAGGTGGCTGAAGTTATATGAACTCATGTTTGTTCTTTTTGCCCAAGATTGTTTTGGCTATCTGGGGCCTTTTGTGGTTCCATATCAATTTTAGGATTGTAGATGCTCAGGCCTGAAAGTAACCACAAACATGGGGAATGCTTATTTCAAAGATAGCAGAGGGCTCAGCAACTCTAGGGCAAGAGCCTCAAGTGCCCTTTTGCTTTTCCTTTTATTGGTCTTGCAAGACAATTACAGCTTGAGAAGCAGAAGCACAGTACATGATTACTCAATACGTTTTTCCAAGCTACTTTCCCCTAGTTATTATATAGGCACAAAGTCCTGTCATGGCTACTATCTTCAAGCCATCCTAGGCTTTGTCATAACAAGCTCAAGATGAAGGTTGTGGTATCAGTGTGCTGGCTGACAACTCCACACAGCTCCTTGTGTGCAAGGAACTTCGAAGCATTCCTTCAAATTGCTTGTGACTTTCCAAAGCAGCTTGTCCAAATAACTCTATGTTGCCCAATCTCTTCTCTTTACTATTTGGGTCCGTTCATTTCCCCCTTTTTGTTTAAAAGCTTGAAGCATAAGTGAGAATACAGCTGTGCAATGCACATTCACTTCTGATGTGCATTATGCTTTTCTCCAGACTACATTAAGCAAGACAAAAAGGACAGCAATTTAGCATAATAATAGTTAACATTGGTGATCTCATAACTTTAAACTAACTGAAAGGATTTATCTGAGAAAGCCTGTCTGCAATACTGTTTACTACATCTTCCCCTGTTAAACTTTGTTATTTTTAGAAAAGGTTTGAGAAATTTGAGTTTGTAGTCCAAAATTCTTTAGATACATTTCCATGACTTAACAAATGCTTTTTAACGCTATTCTAAGGGGACTGAGATTCATTCCATGCCACAGGAGTAGCACAAAACTGAGAAATATTTCAATCACGTTTTAAAGATATTGATCTCTGAAGGGTTACAATCTGATCCCCAAACATAACAACAGCAGATTCTAGGTCAGTTACTTCAGCATGTAACACACTATCAATATGTCGTTGAGCATGTCGCAAGTGTTCAAAGTCTTTCTGCTAACTCTGAATATAATGTAGAGTCTGTATGCTTTCATGTAAAGCAGTCCCAGTAACTGTAGCAGTGTTTGTAATAGCAATAATGTAAAGGATCGCAGTGATAATTAGACCAATCATCAGCTTAGTTATTTTAATTTTTGCCATAATATCATACAACACCATAGATGGTGAGTCTTCCCATCTTCTGTTCATTTTTACTGGAATCCATACTCTTACCCTCGTCCTAAAGACATAAATGCTTTCAGATGTTAGAATAACTGGCGATGTAGAATTTGAACAAGTACATAGAGTGCAATTATTGCAAGTAACTGATTTTATAGTACCGTTCCATTGTGTCAGCCCAACCATAAAATATTAGGTAATCTCACACAAACCACGATATTATGAGATGTCTTACAAGTAATTGCTAGTTGAGTGTCGTTTATACTCTCATTCTTCTATAATTTACCCTTCCACATCCATAAACAATATAAAGGCAAGGCAACTTACCAGATATGCTCCTCAGTAGATCCACCAATAAATTATGGAGCTGGCACTGACATTCCTTCCCTCTGCCATACTAATCCCTCTGATCCATTACTATTGGTAAATATTGTGGTATTCTCTATATTCCATTTCAGGTCTTTCCCAGAATCAGGTTCTCTGTTTCTCCTGTGGGCAGTTGGAAACTGAATAATGGTTTCTTGCTCATCTCTATACTTAATCAGTCTAGTTGGTATCCACTATTTGGTATTATTTTCTGTAGAGACATAAGCATAGCCTCGACCCCATTTTAGCATATAACTTTTTTCCATTCACAATTGAACTCTTTATAAAATATTGGCTGTTTTAATTGAAGAACACTTTTTTGTGTTGTGAATATTAGCTCAACATTTTTCTACTGCTGTAATATCATCTGCATTAAGGTTTAAAAAATTTAAAGTATAAAGGGCTTTATATGTAAGGACTCATGGTGACAGCACCCCATCTTCCCATTTTTGGTTAATGAGCATATCATTAAAGGTTCTATTTGCTCTTTCCAAAAATAGCTTGTCCTTGGGGGTTGTAATGGATTTTTTTAACATGTTTAATTTTCCAACATACAAAAGGTTTTTGCAATTACTTAGACACATAAGCAGGTGCATAATCTGTCTTTATTTGTTATAACACACTCATAATATTAAAGGTTTCCAATAAATGTAAGAGTACAGCATCTGCCTTTTCTTTGGTTAATGGTGTTGCCCACGAAAACCTGATAGAATGATGAATATATTGAAATCAACCCATGGTGGTTTGAATGAAAATTTCCCCCATAGGCTTCAAGTATTAGGGCATTTTGTCCCCAGTTGCTGGTGCTGTTTTGCGAGGTCTTAGAATGTGTGGCTATCCAGGAGGAAGCACATTACTGGGGGCAGGCTTAGAGAGCTATTAAGCCTTGCCATATCTCCAGTCACTCTTTTGCTTCCTGTGCATGTTGGAGGATATAGAGCTTAACTTCTGCTCCTCCTCCAGCCAACTCTGCCCCCATGCCTTCCCAGAAGATGGACTGTAATTGCCCTGGAACTGTAAGTTCAAATAAATTCTTCCTTTCATAAGTTGCTTTGGTCAGTGTTTCTACTACAGCAACAGAAAAGTAACTAATACATGCCAAAAATTGGATATATATAAATTACGAATTTTTGAACAAGTAGGACAACTTATATGATTTGTTTAGCTTGAGCTCTGGTGATATTAAACTTCTTGTGTAAGGATCTCAAATTAGAATGATTATCAGTATGAAAATCATATGCCTCATGTAAGAAATTTACTTTACCCACCGAGAGTTTATTTTTCATTCATTGAAGCCATAGGCCCTGGTAAATTTGTATGAGCCCTAATATGAGTTATATAATAAAAAGACCATAATCTTTTTTGCTTATCGGTAGTGAATGGCACTATGATGGTATCAGGATCTTGTCTTATAAGCTGTCTGAGCCTGATTGTCCCTTTATATTTCAAATTAGCAATTTTCTCTATATAAGTTGTTAATTTTCTATCTTCTTCATTAGGGAGAAAAATCCATTCAATAATAGTATTGGAGTCTTGGTAAAACACTCCAGAATGGGAATGTTTTGAAGAAAAAACAATAGAGAAATTACTTTTTGTAAATCTATCCTCTCAAGAGTAATTTGCTGAATGTGTTCTTCTATCCATTTAAGTTTTTTTCTTCCTTAATTGCCTAGGACTGTCTAGTTTATTATCTCCCGTTCAAGTATTAAATAAATGAGTTAAGGCATATGTATCTATCCCCAAAGAGGGATGCAGCCAATTTATATTTCCTAATAATTTTTGAAAGTCATTTAGAATGGTTAATTAATCTCATCTTATAGCTATCTTTTGCAACCTAATTTTAGTTTTTATCATATTGTCTAAATATTTGTATGGAAAACTTCTCTGTACCATTTCTGGAGCTATTTTTTAGTCCATACAGTTGCTCCAATCTTATGTAAAGGAATATTGGCAACTGAGTGTTGCTAGATGAGGAAGAGCCGATCTTCCTAAAACAAGGAACTCTAGAGAGGTTGAGTAGATTCAGTGGATGGACAAGCACTGGGGAATGGCTGGGGGCACTGACAACACAGTGGACAGTAAAAGGATGACAGAGTATATGGGCTCCAGTGAAGGGAGGAGGCCATGGGAGAGTGCCATTTGGGAAGTGGGTATATAGATGAATAAGATTGTTCGGGATGTTCTATATGAAACACACACACAGAAACTCAACAAATAAATAAAATGAGTTACATTTGAAGAAGAAGGGTAAAAATTTGCTTCATGTTAATTAGCAGAGGTGAAAAACATTACCATTGAAATCTGCCTGATGACTTTATATCCATACTCAGGTGCCAAGGCTCCAAGTGTAACTGACTGTGACTAGCAATAGTCAGATACAAAGAGATTAGAGACACATGAAAATGTCTAAGTGTTAGTAGCATTACAAATGAGTTTTTCTGTATGAAACAGTATATTTTAAAATGTAATGGATATCTTTTTAAAAGGTTAAAACCTCATTCAATTTTATGCCTTATAGGGTTTACATGAGTTCAATATTGTATAACTGTATTAACTCAACTGTGAACTTAAAAATTTACAGCCACTCTTGAAAGAGATGCATCGTTGTTCTGGAAATTGTTATTCAATATGTTAATGCTATAATGAAATGCTTCTTCTAATCATGTGGTTACTAAATAAAGAATTTTAAAAAAAGATATGCCACCTGATTTTCTGGTCCCAAACATTTTATTTTCTTATCACTTTGAAATATTTCTGAAAGAGTTCCTATACCTGCAAAAGTTGCTTTTACAGCCCTTTTAGACCATTCTTCTGGCCACAGAGACTGTCATCACAGACGCATCTGCACCAGAATCTACCAATCCTACAAATGCCAAGCCTCCAATATTAATTTTCATAATGGGTTTAGAGTAATGTAAAAAAGTCTGCCAAGAAATATTCTTACCTGTACTTTCAAAATCCCCCCCCCTCCTTTTTTTATTTCCAGGTGCTGTTTTTCCTTTAAGGTGAGGGAACAATAGTAATTGTGGTGCTTGTTGTCCTGCTAAAATTCTAAAAGGTCTGGGTACATATGTAATCTCTTTTGTGAAATTACAATCTATAATGCCTAAATGAACATGAAATCCTTGAAGAGTTAAACTCCTTATTCCTGTTAATAATCCTACTGTCCCCCCTGGCAAAGGCCCATAAATTCCATTCAGAATCTTATAGACTCCTAAAGCTGCTTATAATAGCAAATTATCAGGCACATCTATATCTAAGGCTGCACTACCTCTGGTTGCATGTATAAAGTCTGTGATTGAGAATTTTGGTACATTTGGGCATTGCTGACTGAATATTTTATCAATTGACCCATATTGTTTGTGTCAGGGCACTGGGTCTGGCCCCTCTGGCCATTTCCCAACTTGAGAGGATTGCCCTCTTTATCACATTTTAATTTACATTCATTTGCTCAATGATATCTTTTTTTTGCAAGTAGGGTATAACCCAGGTGGCCTTCATTTTTCTTCCTCTGTTACCTCTCTCTGTCCCTTTCTACCTTCCTGCCTCATATATCCTAATTTTTCACAGTGAAAACATTTTTATCTTCCTTTCTGTATTTTATTTTTTGAAGCAGTTGCTAATAAATTAGCCTTGTAATAACCTGATCCAATATCAATACAAGTTTCAGTGTAGTACTCCTTGAGCCCATAATGGCCTTAAGACTTTGACATTCAGCATAACATTTTCAAAGGCTAAGGAGCGAAGCAAAATATCTTGTACCTCAGGTTGAAAGATATCTTTGTTTATACATGTCTGGAGTCTAGCTATGAAATCAGTATATGGCTTACATACCTATAGACAGAAAATAAATAGAAACAGATATAAACCAAACACATCAAATGAAACTGTTTTCTTTTGTACAGTCCCATCTGGTTCCAGGAGGCAAAATTCAGGTTTGCTTTTTTTTTTTTTTTTTTTTTTTTAGTTTTATTTTTTATTTTTACAAAACCTTTACTGAGAATCTCATACATGTATATCAAATCTATGCCCACTCCCTCCTTTCCAACATTCCCCCACCCTGAAGAAGTAATCCTAAAATCTTTTAAGGATTACATACAAGCTCCAAATACTTTTGACATTTTTGGCCTTTGCAACAGAGTATATTGATAACAGGCCCAAGGACATTTTGACTTTTAGCTAAGAAACTGGCTGCATTCCTTTGGGCTCTTTTTACTCTAACTGCCTAGCCAATTCCTACCTCCTATTCTATCACACCCTCCTCTGAAGAGGATACCCAAATTGCCAACAGGGAATAGGGACGCAGACTACTCTGGCTTCCCCCATGCTGAACAGAGATGTGGGGTGAGGCAATTGGAGTACCTTTTAAGGTGGTCCATCCAAAAGACTCTCAAATTGCATAACTCCCATCTCTAAGGGGAAAAGAAAGTCATTGAATCATGAATAGGAGGTGTGAAGAAGTAAAGGCAACAGTAATTAGCATTACAAGTTCTCCCCAGAGAACTAGAAAAAAGTCAGGCCAGGGCAATCTTCAAATGTTCATATGAGTCCATTGGAATTTCTTGACAAGGGCTTCCAAAGGCATCCCCCTATTGGATTCTTCCTCATTTTTCTTTTGTCTTCCAAGGCTGGACAAATTGGCTGGGAAGAGTGGCTGGATACTCAGGTGAGGGTCCAGTGACCCCACTTGGCACTCCATTAATGAATGAGCACAACCATCATCAAGCCCAATTTTGACTATTTAGCGATCAGGCTCAGCCAAAGTCGTGATGATGGTAGTTATTTCATGGAGATGGGACTGCTGTATAGCATCTTATTAAAAAGACCTGGAATTTAAAAGGATTTGGTGCTAGGAGCCACATATGAGGGAGAACATATGTCGTTTCTTTTTTGAGTCTCTGTTACTTCACTTAGTATAACAGTTTCCAGATCCATCCATTTACCTGCAAATTTCATTATTTCACCTTTCTTTACAGCTGAATAGAACTGTATTGTGTAAATATACCACATTTTTGTTAACCACTTGTCAATTGAAGGACACTTAGGTTGCTTCCATCTCTTAGCTATTGTGAAAAGAGCAGCAACAAACGTGGTTGTACAAGTGTCTCTACAATAGGATGAGTCCTTTGAGTATATGCCAAGGAGTGGTATAACCAGGTCATAGGGTAGGTTCATTTGTAGTTTTTCAAGAGTTCACTACACTGTTTTCCATAGAGGCTGCACAAGTTTACAATCCCATAAGCAGTGAATGAGCATTCCCCTTTCTCCACATCCTCGCCAGCATTTGGTATCATTTATTCTCTAGATCCTTGTCAGTTTGATTGGGGTAAGGTCATACCTTAGGGTTGTTTTAATTTACATTTCCCTAATTACTAAGGATGGTGAACACATTTTGAGGTGTTTCTTAGCCATCTTTATTTCTTCCTTTGAGAACTCTCTGTTTAGATCTTTAGCCCATCTTTTAATCAGAACATTTGGTTTCTCGATTCTTTGTTTTTTGAGTTCTTTATGTGTTCTGGATGTTAAACCTCTGTCAAATATGTCACTGGTGAAGTTTTTTCCTGTACTGTGGGTTTTCTCTTCACTTTTTTGATTGTTTCTTTTGTTGTACAGTAGCTTTTTCGTTTAATGAGGTCCCACTCATTGACCACTGGCCTTAATTCCTGGACAACTTCTGTCTGATTTAGATTTAGAAAATTCTTTCTTACACCTATATCCTGTAAGTTACTACCAATATTTTCTTCTAAAAGTTTCAGGGTTTCCAGTTTCACATTGAAGTCTTAGATCCTATTTGGAGTTGACTTTTGTGCAAGGCAAAAGATAAGATTCTACATTCATTCTTCTCACATGGAGATCCAGTTTTTCCAGCACCATTTGTTGAAGATGCTGTCTTTCCTCCATTGTATGTTCTTGGTACCTTTGTCAAATATCAGGTGGCTGAAATTTCATGTACTCAGGTTTGGATCACAATGATGTTCCACTGATGTTCATGTCTGTTTTGCACCAGTATGACATTGTTTTTATGACTAAGGCTCCGTAGTATATGTTGAGATCTGGTATAGTAATCCCCCTGTGTTGATCTTTGTGCTCGGGGTTGCTTTGGCTATCTGGGGTCTTTTGTGCCTCCATATGATTTTAAGGATGCATTTTTCTAATTTTGTGAAGTATGTCATGGGGATTTTAATTGGGATTGCATTGAATCTATATATTGCTTTTGGAGGATGGTCATTTTCACAATATTAATTCTTCCAATCCGTGAACATGGGAGGTCCTTTCATCACCCTTTCAAATCTCTTTCTTTGATTATTTAAAATTTTCATTGTAGCGATCTTTGGTGTCTCTTATCAGATTTATTCCAAGATATTTTAATTTTTTGTGGCAATTGTGAATATGAGCATTTCCCTCTATTCTTTCTCCAATTGCTTATTATTGGTATATAGAAAGTCTACTGATTTTTGTAGATTGACTTTATAACCTGCCACTATACTGAAAGTGTTGGTCAGTTCTAGGAGTTTTCTGGTGGAACTTTTGGCATCTCTTAAGTATAGTATCATATAATCTGCAAAAGAGATAGTTTGACCTCTTCTTTTCCAATTAGTACTCATTTAATTTCCTTTTCCTGTCTTATTGCTCTACCCAGAATTTCAACCACTATGTTGAAAAGGAGTGGAGATAATGGACATCCTTGTCTGGTTCCTGATTTTAATGAGAATGCTTCCAGCTTTTCCCTATTTAGAATGATATTGGCTGTGGGTTTGTTGTATATAGCTTTAATGATGTTGAGGTATGTTCCCTCCAGTCCAATTCCCTCTAGGACTTTGAACATAAATACATGCTGAATTTTGTCAAAAACCTTTTCTGCATCTATTGAGATGAAAATGTGGTCTTTGTCTTTGACTCCATTTATATGATTAATATCATTTATTGACTTGCTTATATTGAACCATCCCTGCATTTCTAGGATAAAGCCTACTTGATAATGGGGAATTATCTTTTTGATGTGTGTCTGTATGTGGATTGCAAGTATTTTGTTGAGAAATTTTCATCTGTGTTCATTAAAGATATTGTTCTATAGTTTCCTTTATTGGTTATGTCTTTACCCAGTTTGGGTATTAGAGTGATGTTGGCTTCATAGAAGGAATTTGGGAGTTCTCCCTCTGTTTCTATCATTCTGAATAAGCTAAGTAGTATTGGTTGGAGGTCTTCTTTTAATGTCTGGTAGAATTCTGCTGTAAATCCATCTGTGCCTAGGCTGTTTTTGTTGGGAGGCTTTGTATTACTATTTCAATTTCCTTATATATTATGGGTCTGTTTAAACTGTTGACCTCTTCTTGGTTTAATTTTGGAGGTTCCCATGATTTCAGATATCCATCTAATTCTTTTACACTTTCAGATTTCATAGTGTATAGGTTTTTAAAATAGTCCCTTATAATGATTTGGATATTTTCATGTCTGTTGTGATGTTTTGCCTTTCTGATTTTGTTGATTTGTATTTGCTCTTTCTTTCTTTTGGCTAACTGGGATAAGGGTCTGTCTATCTTGTTTAGCTTTTCAAAGAAACAGCTCTTAGATTCATTGATTCTTTGTACTGTTTTCTTTGTTTCTATTTCATTAATTTCTGCTCTGATTTTTGTTTTTTCTTCTCTTTTGCTGGATTTGTGTTTCATTTGTTCTTGCCTTTCCAGTGCCTTGAGTTGCAGTGTTAGGTCGTTTCTTTGGGCTCTTTCCAATTTTTTAATGTAGGCACTTAGAGCTATAAACTTCCCTCTTAGGACTGCTTTTAATGTGTCCCAGAGGTTGTGTTGTGTTGTATTGTCTTTTTCATTGAATTCCAGTAATTCTTTTGTTTCTTTCTTAATTTCTCCTTTGACCCAGTCTTTGTTTAGGAGTGTGTTGTTCAATTGCCATGAGTTTGTGTAGTGAATAGGGCTTTGTTCAGTATTGACTTTCAGCTTTATTGCTTTGTAGTCCAATAGAATGCATGGAATTATTTCAATGTTTTTGTATTTGTTGATGTTTGTTTTGTGGTTCAGTATGTGGTCAATCTTTGGAAAAGTTCCATGTGGTGCTGAGCAGAGAATGTATTCTTTGGTGTTTGGGTGGAATAATCAAAAGATGTCCGTTAGGTCCATTTGATATATGGTATCATTTAATTCAGACATCTCTCTGTTTATTGTTTGTCCAGTTGACCTGTCTAATGGAGACAATATTGTATTGAAGTCCCCTAATATTACTGAGTTGGAGTTAATCTGTGTCTTAAAATCCTGTAGTTTTTTTTTTTTTTTTTATAAATTTGGGTGCATCTGAATTTGATGCATATACGTTAAGGGCTGTAATATCTTCTTGGTTAACTGTTCCCTTGATCAGAATGAAGTGACCCTCCTTATCTCTTCTGATTATTTTTACTTTGAGTCTATTTTGTCAGATATTAGAATTGCAACATCTGCTTGTTTCTTAGTGCCATTTTCTTGGAATATTCTTTTCCATCCTTTTACCTTAAGGTAGTGCCTGTCCTTGAAGATGAGATGGGTTTCTTGCAGACAGCAAAGAGATGGATTTTGTTTCTTATTCCATTCGCTTAGCCTGTGTCTTTTGACTGGAGAGTTCAGTCCATTGATATTTAAGGCTGTAATTGAAAGGTGTGTATTGGTTTCTGTCATTTTGATTGTTATTTGTGTTCTTTGTGTAATTTTGTGTTTCCTAGATTATATCTTTATTTGTTTTCTTTCATTGCCCCTAGTGTAAAGGTGACTCCCTGCTCTCTGTATTGCTTCAAGTATTGCTTGGAGGGCTGCTTTTGTGGACATGTATTCTTTCAAACTATTCATGTCATGGAAGATTTTTCTTTCCCCCTCAACTATAATAGACATTTTTGCTGGGTATATTATTCTGGGCTGGCATCTATTATCATGTAGAACTGGAAATACCTTGATCCAGGCTCTTCTGGCTTTCATAGTTTGCATTGATAAGTCAGCTGTAATTCTGATGGGCTTTCCTTTGTATGTGACCTGTTTTTCTTTTCCTGCTTTCAGTATTCTCTTTTTGTTCTGTACATTTAGTGTTTTTGCTATGATATGCCCTGGGGAGTTTCTTTTCTGATCCTGTGTATTTGATGTTCTATGTGCTTCTTGTATTTGTATGGTCATGTCTTTCCTTAATTTCAGAAAATTCTCTTCTACAATCCTGTTTAAGATTTGGTCAACACCATTTACCTGAAATTCTTCTCCTTCCTCTATTTCTATGATCTGTAGATTTGGTCTTTTCATGGTATCCCACATCTCTTGCATATTCCATTCCTGTGTTTTTTTAGTTTTCCATACTCTTTGCTTGAGTGGTCCAGTTCTACTACTTTATCCTCCAGTGTTGATATTCTGTTTTCCATTTTATTCATTCTAGATGTGAGGCTTTTCCCTGTTGCTTCAAGTTGGCTTATTGAGTTTTGCACTTCCTTCTTTATTTCTGCCAGTTTTCTTCAATGTTTCTATCTCTTTTGTGAATTCATTCAGAAGTTTATCCTCATCTTCTTTTAGCTCTTTAATTTGTTTGTTCATGTGTTATTTAAATTCATTGAATTCCTTGATCACGTTTATGATTGTTCTTTTAAATCCAGTGTCCTGTGTTCTCCTTGTAGAACTCTTCTACAGGATTGCTGGGCTTTGGTGGAGACATAGTGTTTTGGCTTTCCATTTTATTATTCTTTCATTGTGGTTTTGGTATGTGAATTTCTTTTGTTGTTTATGATTCTGATATGAGAACTATGTTGAAATATGCTTCTGTTTGTATTATCTGGGTGCCTAGATCCTTTCTTTTTTGGTTATGTAAAGCTGGTTGGTACAGGGTTCAGGTTCTCTTAGGTTTATTTTGGAAAAACCCAGTTTTTGTTGAGCCAAATTATTTTGTTATGGGTAAAGGAAAACACCACAAACATCATTTGTATAATAGAGAGAAACATCAAGCCATAATTTCATAGCTATAGGTAACTCTAATAATTGTCTGCATCCATTTAATCCAAGACTGCACTGGGTATGTAGTACAAGTTAGAGAAGTAGACTGAAAGGAATATTTTTGCTGTAACAGTAATTTCAATAACAACAACCCTGCATTTCTATAAACCTGCTTAGACTTTGAACATACTTATTCAAATGTTTTAATTATTTTTATTTTGGAAATCAGCTATCTTAATTTTACTAACTTTGACTTTTTGACTCTTTATTTTTCATTGATACCCTGAGACACAACAACACTAATAAATAAACCCATTATTTGTTGTGAGGATCCGTCAAGTAACTAATATTCAGTTTTTATTACATACAGATGGATGAATAAATATATTAAACATGCCAGTAGAACAAGAGTTAAGTGTGAAGAGAAAATATTTTGTCCTGGAAAAAATATTTTTAGGTTAATTTAACAGGTTTAATTTGTATAAGGCTTTACTTACAATTTAATTTGATACCAAATAAATTAATTTTCAAGAAATATGTTTATTTAGACCATGGACACACCAAATGGAGATCTTAAAATATCTTGAGAGCAAACCAGAACCAAAAAGGTACTTAACAAATAGAATTTTTACATAACTAGAGACCTAGAGACCCTGTTTAATAGATTTGAAATGATTAGGGTACCCATGTTTATAAGGCCTTTAAATGTAAATTTCTACCTTTGTGTTTTAATTAACCATACCAAAAATAAAGCCAAAAAGTTTTGTGCACAGTAAAAAGAGTAAAAAAGAATAAAAATTAAAGTGACCACAGTTTGAAATTACCTTGATATAAATACATAAAAATAATTATCATAGACACACATCACATAATTACGTGAGATCTCAACACATAGCAACATAAAAACATGTGACAGAATTACATGGAATTTTAAACAGTTCATGAAAATGATTGTCATAGACATATATGACACAATTAGGTGAAAACTAGGTGCACCCAAAACACACTAAATAAATTTGATTGCGATGTTTTTTTTTGTAAGGGCTTCTGTAAATAGGTACAGTTGGAGTCCTGAAGAAGGCAGCAGTTGGACTTTAGAAGAGTGCTGTGTAGCATGATTTTACTAAAAGAACATGGAATCTGAGTTAAACATAAATGATAAGGTAATAAATTAATATAAAATGCTGAGCAATTGTAACTGGGAATAACTGCTTCCCTTCATCTAATCTTTCTTGTTCTTTTATTTTGGGAATAAAAGATAATGGTTTATTTTACCTTTTTTAATTTATGCAAATATGTATTTTCAGGAGGGGGAGCACTTGGGAGAGCAGTTTGTTTCTGATCTGCCAGATGCAATGCTTCAGCAATTTTAGATATCTTTTTTAACAGCTGATGATACTCTTTTTTATTAAAATTTGTTCTTCTCTGCTACTTTCCTTATCAGAGGACAATGATTCCTTTTCTCCTTTATTTTGGGTAAAAAAAACTTGCTCCTTAGAGGATTTGTCGTTCTTAGAAGTCTCCACTTTCTCTGACTCCCTGTTTTCACCATAATTGATGTGTTCGGTTTCAATATGTTTAGGAATCTCCCTAATGGGTGATTCCATACACCATCAGTAGAAGCATATCCCTGCCAATCTGTCTTTTTACTAAGTTGACCTGTCTCCCAATCAGACATTACTTTCCTTAGTGATTCCTCAGTCTGTCTGCAAAAGTTTCCGGGCGTTAGATATCAGGCCACACAATGACCACACAGAAATTGAGGTATTTTCCCCTCTTTGGTGAGCATGTGTGAGTGCCTTTACAACCTGGTTCCATGTTTTTAAAATTAATTTTGTCCAGCCTGCCAGATGAAACCAGTAGTAGTTCTTATGCTTATACACTTGCTTAAACAATTCATTACATGTAGAACCTTTAACTTTTACCCAAGAACCTTTTAACAAAGCTTTTAACAGCTGAAAATACTGTGCTTCTACAGATGAGGAATTCTCCAGGACACTGCTTTTCATTTTCCTGAAAGTTTCCTTTACATTTTGACCAGATTAATTTCCCTTTCGGTTCCTGGTGCCGGACTTCTTAGTGCCTCACTTGTTTATGACTGTGTGGGATCTTTCAGGTCGCTGTTTCCAGAGCCAGCTGTAGATACTCAGACACAAAAGTAACCATGGACACAGGGAATGCTTATTTCAAAATTAGCAGAGGGCTCAGCACTTTTAGGGTGAGAGTCCTGAGTGCCCTTTTGCTTTTCCTTTTATTGGTCTTGCAAAACAATTACAGAATTACAGCATGAGAAACAGAAGCAAAGTACATGATTACTCAACACATTTTTCCAAGCTGCTTTTCCCCAGTTACTGTTTAGGCACAAAGTCCTGCTATGGCTACTATCTTCAAGGACATCCTCGGATTTGGAATAACATGCTCAATATGAAGGTTGTGATGTCAGTCAGTGTGCTGGCTGACATCTCCACACAGCTCCTTGTGTGCAAGGAACTTTGTGGCATTTCTGCAACTTGCTTGTGACCTTCCAAAGTAGCTTGTCCAGTTAAATATATGTTGTACAATCTCTTCTCTTAATACTATTTGGTTCCCTTCAAGAATGATTTTGTCAAGCTCTATGAAGAAAGTTATGAGTATTTTGACTGGAAGTGCATTGAATTTATACATTGCTTTTGGTAAGATGGTCATTTTTACAACATTGATTCTACTAATCCATGAACATAGTAGGTCTTTCCATCTCCTAGTGTCTTCCTCTATCTCTTTCTTTAGCATTTTGAAATTTTGATTGCAGAGATCTTTAATGTCTTTGGTTAGGTATGTTCCTAAATATTTTTTGAGGCTACTGAGAATGGGAGGGTTTCCTCAAGTGCTTTTTCTGATTGCTTATTATTGGTGTATAGATCAGTTATTGATTTTTGTAGGTTGATTTTGTATCCTGCCACTTTACTGAAAGTATTAATCAATTCTAACAGTTTTCTACTGGAATTTTTGGTATCCCTTGTATATAATATCATATCATCTGAAAATAGATGTAAATTGACCTCTTCTTTTCCATTTGGTACTCTTTCGTTTCCTTCTTTTGTCTTATTGCTCTTGCAAGAGTTTCAATCACTGTATTGAAAAGGAGTGGAGGTACTGGACAGCCCTGTCTGGTTCCTGTTTTTAATGGGAATGCTTCCAGTTTTTCTCCATTTAGGATGATTTGGTTTTGAGTTTGTTGTATATAGCTTTAATTATATTGAGGAAAGTTCCCTCTAGGCCAAATTCTTCAGGACTTTTAACATTAATACATGTTGGATTTTGTCAAATGCCTTTTCTGCATCTATTGAGATGACTGTGTGGTTTTTGTCCTGAAGTTCATTTATATGTTTTATTCCATTTACTGACTTATGTATGTTGAACCGTCTCTGCATCTCTGGAATAAAGCCGACTTGATCATGGTGGATGATCTCTTTGATGTGTGGCTGTATGAGGTTTGCAAGCATTTTGTTGAGTATCTTTGTATCTATATTCATCAAGGATATTGATCTATAGTTTTCTTTTGGTGTTGCATCTTTACCTGTTTTTTGTATCAGAGTGATACTGGCTTTGTAGAAGGATTTTGGGAGTTCTCTTTCTGTTTCTATCTTTCTGAATAGTTTAAGCAGTATTGGATGCAGATTTTCTTTGCATGTCCAGGAGAATTCTGCTTTGAATCCATTTGAGCATGGGCTTTTTTTAGTCAGGAGGTTTTGTTTTACAGTTTCAATTTCCTTATTTTTTATGGGTCTATTTAAACTGTTGATCTCCTCTTGGTTTAATTTTGGTGGTAGCCATGATATTAGAAAGTCATTTCTTTTAGGTTTTCAAATTTAAAAAGTATAGATTTTTAAAATAGTCCCTTACAATGTTTTGGTTTTTTTTTTTGCTGTCTATTGTGATGTTTCCCCTTTCATCTCTGATTTCACTGATTTGGATTTGCTCTTTCCTTCTATTGGTTAACTGTGCTAAGGGTCTGTCTATCTTGTTTAACCTTTCAAAAAACCAGCTCTTAGATTCATTGATTCTTTGTATTGTTTTCTTTGCTTCTATTTCGTTTATTTCTGCTCTGAGCTTTGTTATTTCTTCTCATCTACTTGGTTTGGCATTGGTTAATTCTTGTCTTTCCAGTGTCTTGAGTCGTATTGTCAAGTCACTTATGTGTGCCATTTCTGATTTTTTAATGTAGGCACTTAGAGCTATAAACTCCCCACTTAGGACTCTTTCACAGTGTCCCAGAGGTTTTGTTGTGTTGTGCTCTCATTTTCATTTTCTTCCAGGAATACTTTTCTTTCTTAATTTCTTATTTGGACCATTCATGATTCAGGAATGTGTTGTTTAACCTCCATGAATACATGTGTTTATTAGGGCTTCTTTTGGTGTTGACTATAAGCTTTATTGCACTGTGGTCTGGTAGCAGGAATGGAATTATTTCAATTTTTTGTATTTTTTGATATTTGTTTTGTGTCCAAGAATGTGGTCAGTTTTAGAATAACATGTACAAGTTGCTGAGTATAAAGTGTATTTTTTTGTGGTGGCGTGGAATATTATGGTAGGTCCAGATTGTGTAGTATGTCATTTAATTCACCTGCCTCTCTGGTTATGCTTTGTCCAGTTGACCTGTCTACTGAAGATAGTGGGATATTAAAGTTGCCTACTACCACTGAATTGATGGCAATACCTCTTTCATATTCCTGGACTACTCATTTTATTAAATTGGGTGTTGCAGAGTTCGGTGCATATATTTTCATGATTGTAGTATCTTCTTGGCCAGTTGTTCCTTTGACTAGAATGAAGTAACTTTCCTTGTCTCTTCTGATGAGTTTTAATTTGAAGTCTATTTTTGTCAACTATTAAAGTTGCGACACTTGCTTGCTTCTTAGTGCCATTTACTCGGAATATATATTTTTTTTCACCCTTTCACCCTAAGATACTGTCTATCCATGCAGGTAAGATGAGTTTCTTGAAGACAGCAAAAAGATGGATTTCCTTTCATGATACATTGCACCAGTCTGTGTCTTTTGACAAGGGAGTTGAGTCCATTGATATTTGCCGTTTTTATTGAAAGGTGTGTATTGTACACTGTCTTTTAACTTTTTTGTGTTTGTGGCACTGTTTTGTGTTTCTGTTATACTATTTTTTTTTCTTTCTGTAGCCTCCTAGGATTATTCATTCCTTTCTTCATTCCTTTGCACTGCTTTGAATATTCTCTCTAGTGCTGGTTTGGAAGATGAATTCTTTCAGCCTATTTGTGTCATGGAACATTTTCTGTTCCCCTTCTATCTTGATATTTTTGCAGGATAAAGTATTCAATGTTGACATCTGTGGTTGTTTAGAACTGGGAATACTTTTTTCCAGGCTCTCTGGCTTTCATAGTTAGCATTAAAAAGTCAGCTGTTTTTCTGATGGATCTTCCATTATATGAAACTTGTTGTTTTTCTCTAGCAGGTTTCAGTACCCTCTCTTTTTTCTGTATATTTAATATTTCTGCTATGATATGCCATGGGAACTTTCTGTTCTGATCATGTCTTAATGGTGTTCTCTGTGTTTCTTGAACCTCTATAGGTATTTCTTTCCTTAATTCAGCGAAGTTTTCTTCTATGATCCTATTGAAGATCTGTTTTATGCCATTGGTTTGATTTTCTTTTCCTTCCTGTAGGCCTATAATAAGTAGATTTGGTCGTTTCATGTTGTCTGACATTTCTTGAGCATTCCATTCCTGTAGGGTTTTTTTTTTTGAATTTTGCATAGTATTTGCTTAAGGAGTCCAGATCTTCAACTTTATTCTTCAGTCTTGATATTCTGTTTTCCATTTCATTCATTCTGCTTGTGAGACTTTCTCTTTTTTTTCTAATTGGTTTATTGAATTTTTCTGTCCTGTGTTCATTTCCATTTGGGTTTTCTTCACTATTTCTATCTCTTTCGTGAATTTGCTTTCAAGTTGTGAATTGCTTTTGATATTTCATTAAGTCGCATATTTGTATATTCTTGGGCTTCTGTCAAAAGTTTATGTCTTTCCTTTTTTAGTTCTTTGAGTTTTTTGTCTCTGTTTTCTTGAAGTTCTTTGGCCATGTTTACGATTGTTCTTTGAAATTCCATGTCCTGGGGTTCTACATGGTGGTTCTCAATGCTGTGTACTTCCTTAGAACTAGTGAGTTTTGTTCGGGACATATTTTCCTAGTTTTTCATATTTGTGTTTTTGCCTTGCCACTTGGGCATATGGATGTTCTTTGTTGGTTATGTGTCCTACAGGAACTTCTACTCTGATTATGTTTTATTTAATTTTGGTTTTGTTAATATTGTTTCTGTAGCTTAGTTACTTTTTATTTGAGTGTTGAAGACCAATTGGTGGATATTTCAAGTTCTTGCTGGATAGCAGACTGGTTAGAGTCCTGAATGAGCAGGTCTGTCTGCTCATTGCTGGGAGTTTGATGGTGAGAGGATCACTGGGTAAAGACTTGGGGATCTATGGTAGGGTGATTAATTAATCTGGTTTACGGAGGTAGTCCTTGGACTTGATGTGAAAGGACTGGAACCAGCCTGTGAAAGAGGCCAGGAGGGGATGGAGTTGGGTGGATGAGAGAAATGTGGTAGGGAAACAGTGAGTTTGCTTTGACTTACCAGAGTACGGGTTGAGCAGGGCTGTCTGCCTGATCTGGAGGTTGGAAATTTGGCTGGGGTGGGGGTGGGGAGCGAAGGCCTGTATGCCAATTTAGGGATCTATAGTAGGGTGATTAGTTAATCTGGTTTGGGAAGCCACTCCTGGGATTTGATGTGAAGGGATCTGAGTCAGCTTGTGAGAGAGGCAGGTAGGGAACTGAATGGGGGTGGATGACAGAATTGGGGTAGTGAGGGAGTGAGCTTGATCTGAGTTACCAGAATCTTGACTGAACAGGCCTGTCTTTCTGATCCAGATGCTGGGAGTTTGGTGGTGGTAGTGGTGGTGGTGGTGACGGTGGTGGTGGTGGTGGTGTGTGTGTGTGTGTGTGTGTGTGTGTGTGTGAGAGAGAGACCACCTGGTTAGGGACTTAGGGATCTATGGTAAGGTGATTAGTTAATCTGGTTTGGGAAGCTAGTCCTGGGACTTGATCTGAAGGGATTGGAGCCAGCCTATGAGAGATCCCAGGTTCCTTTTAAAAACTGTTGACTTTTTGCTAATTAAGCTAAAAGATATAACATTTAAGAATACTTTTTTTTTGCTCTGCAATGTCCTGGTTATAAAATATGCCATATGTCAATGTTCATATGCTCTTTATAAGCTTGCCGTAATAATACATTCCTAAGCATAGGAGCAGTCTATGATTTTACTTTCTAAGCTGTACTTCACATGATAGAAATTAGCCTCTAAAAATCTATATTTGTAAATATATATTACCTTGATCTTTTAGGCCCCTCAATAAATTGCGAGGTGTCTGATATCTGATGAGATGAACATAAATGACTTATTTTACCAAGGGCACAATAGCATTAGTTTCATGGATTTTCATATATGTATGGATTTATTGAAAAAATTTGAGAGCTATGTGGTACTATTGAAATTCGATATGATCATATCAACTAAATGAAATATTGATCCTAGTATTCACCTTTTATCTTTTCTCTGCTAAATCTAAACTGAACAAAACATGCAGAAGATTACTGAACAAAATATTTCTGTCAGATTATTAACATGAAGAACTTAGAGTTGACATCTATCCTAAACTATTATCCTACTGGGAGAAAATTAACCCAGATATACTCTATTCCAAAACCAATATGGTGAAATAGATGATATTAGCACAAATGAATAGAAAGTAAATTTTTAAAAGACAATAGATTTTCTTAGCATCATTTATATCATAATTCAGTCTCCAGCTTTGTTTAAACCCCTCCCTGTTTCAATTGATATGAACATCTTTAAGAGCGATTGAGTATGAAAAGCTTGATGCTGAGGGGAGCACTCTCGTTGCATTTTATAAGTCATTATGCATATCACATCAACAGATTACTAGCAACCTAGAATTTTAAAATCCATATTTCAAGCAGAGCATTTAATAAATCTGTTTTTCAAAAAATAAAAACAAAATAGGGCATACTCTTTCAAGTGTTTGGAACCTAGCTAAACACATTCAATATTTTCAATATAAACACTAATGTCACATTTTGCTGAGTTTCCGCTTTCAGAAAAAAGTAAGATAAAACATTGTGGCAACTGACATTTAGTATTTCAAGATCACTCTGAAACATCCTGATTGTGTCTGAAACCTCTTTAAATAAACCTAATTTGAAAATGGATTTTCATACAGAACCATGAACACAACTTTTAGAATATTGGTTTTCTTTAGTCAGTGTTCAAAAACATTGTATTATAGGCTGACCTAATGTTTGAGTAGGTAGATGTTTACCAACAAAGCCCAAAGACCTTAGTTCAATTCATTGGATCTACTTTGTGGAAAGAAAAAACTGACTCCTATGGGTTGAAGTCCATCTTGGTCTACATAGTGAATTCCAGGCCAATGAGAGCTACATAAAGAGACCATGCCTCAAAAACAAATAATTAATTAATAAACTAATTAACTAAATAAAATAATTGCCCTACGTAGCTGAAGATAACAGTAGTTTACTGTTCATTACGTTCAATAAATTCTTATTATTAAAACTTACTTTTCATGATGTATTTTCTTTTCTTTCAAAGTAATATATAGGGTATAGAACACCATCTCAGTAACATTAAACTTACAAAAATGGATAAGATATGAGCTTAACATAAGCATAGTTAAGGTGATGTAGTTATGTTGTTACAAAATGAGACTTCTGAGTATGGAATCTCTTCAATGATTGCACAACTGTATATACATATATATTTCTTCCAAAGTGATATTATCTTCTACTTTAGTATGTTTTATTATTAGAATAACTAACATGTTAAATACGAATCATAAATTCTGGGGCTGGAGATATGGCTCAGCAGTTATGAACATTGACTGTTCTTGCAGAGGACCCGGATTCGATTCCCAGCACCCACATAGTGGCTACAAACCATTCTTAACTCCAGTTCCAGGGGAATCCGAAGCCCTCTTCTGACCTCTGCAGCATTGCACAAATTTTGTACTATTGCTTACTTCATTCCCAAGTAAAAAATGTATAAACAGTTTTATGCAAAGATTAGCCAGTTGCAGGAATGAAACTGTAACAGCAAAGTTTATTACATTAAACAATTTATATTATTCAAATTTATTATAAACTATAATTTCTCAAACTTTCATTAGAAATGAAACCATTGATCACAATTGATGTTTAGTGCATAGAGAAACAAGCCATCCTATTAACAATATTTACCAAAGTTTTGATAGTAACAAAATGTCCATGTAAGAGCATGATGTCCTAAACAATAAAAAAACCCTCAATCTATCAACTTAAATTCTGTTTCAATGGGTAATTAGTACAGACTTGAAGCACCTTGGATTAGTTTAGTCTTATACTGTCATGAATTTGGGACTTTGATTATTTTTTATAAATTTTTAAAATTTATTCTTTGATCATTTCATATACGTATACAATATATTTTGATCAAATTCACTCCACTACACTCTGCACCTCTGCTGGACCTTCCCTCCCACACACCTCCCAATTTATTATCCTATTTTAAAATTTGAATTTTTAAGTTGTTTTATAACCCACTGAATCCAATTAGTGCTGCCCATACGTGTATGTGTATGAGGCTACCCACGAAAGCATGATCAACCTACCAGGTATCATACCCCTAAAGAAAATAGATTCCCCTTCACCTAGCAGGTATCAACTTTCAATAGTCCCTCAGCTGGGAGGGGGGTGCACTTTGTGCCCAGTTCCAGGCTCCATGCTGGAATTCTGACTGACTTAATCATGTGCAGGCAACCACTGCTACCATGGGTGCATGAGTGAAACAATTCTCTCATGCCTTGAAGACATCATTTTTACCCTAGTTTTTCCTAACTTATGATTCTTACAATCTTTCCAGCTCTTCTTTCATTGTATTTTGTGAGCTTTGGGGATGGGAATATGATATAGATGTATCATTTATGGCTAAAGTCTCCATAGACCCTTGTTGTCTGGACTTTGACTAGTTGTGAGTCTCTGTGTTAACCACCATCCATTAAACAAAGATGCCTTTCTGGTGAGGATTGAGAGATCACTAATCTATGGATACAGAGAGAAATATTAAGAAGGCATATTAAAGTTCTGTACATTAACCAAAATACTATTACTAGGTTCACACCTAGGGTCTATCAAGTCTCTAGCCACAGGCACTTATCCAGATTCATAGTGCTAAGTATGAGTTTTCTCCCATGGATTAGGACTTATGTCCAATCAGAAAGATGTCTCTCACTTGGTGAAGTGAGAAAGATTTCAGAATTTATACCATGTACTAAACTCATCGAAAATTCTATCTGGAATAGTCCTATGACCATTTTTCCCAAGCCAATATGGCATATTTTGCTGCCACAATTATGTTAGCTAGGTGGCACAGATTGTTTCTCTTTCACAGCAGAGACTCAATACTCCACCTATTTGTAAATAGAAAGGAAGACAAGGGCTTTTGTTAGAGTTTAGTTCCCTGTTTGCTAAAGTAAGACACCAACATCTTATAAACGAAAGGCCCTCTGACAAGCTGGAGTTAAGTCAGAATGCCTGTGGCCTGCACTGACATGAGATAGATGCCCAGGAGGGTATCAAGTAGCATCGTCATCAGATTTAGAATGAGACTAGAGCATACCGCTTCCCTGAGAGTATGCTGATTCAGGTATCTGTGAGACACAGGAGTGATACAGCTTAAATTTCAATTTGATCACCAAGGTCTAGCTTCCACTCTACGCTTCAGTGTAGGTCAGAAAAGCATTTGTAGACCAGTGCTTATAAACAGGGCTGAACAACTAACTTTCCAGCACACAGTAGAGACCTAATCACTCATGGGATAGGCTAATGCTTTGAAATGCACACACATTTAGCTATGGTGTGTGGCTAAATGTATTTTTAAAAATATTTTATTGATTGTTTTTTATTTTATGTGTATGAGTGTATTGCCTGCATGTAGGTAAGTGCACCCATGTCTTGCAATGCCTGTGGAGGACAGAAGAGGCCATCGGATCCCCCGGAACTGGAGTTACGGACAGTTGTTAGCTGCCATGTGGGTGCTGGGATTCAAACCTGGGTCTTCTGCAAGAACAACCAGTCAGCTTAACCACTGAGCCATCTCTTCAGCCCCAGCTAAATGTATTTTTGAGACTAGGAAGATCTTTGTGGTTATGAGACTCTGGGTTGACCCACCTTAGTGTGCATATAGGTACATAGTTCAATTATACCAACCTATTGCCAACCTTGGGCAACAGAGCAAGGAATAAGATTCCAATTCACTGGCAGTTTGACAAGATAGGAAGCTCAGGACCTTGTCTTGGAATTTAGGGCCAGGAAACTGAAATATATAACTGGGAAATCCTAATAGTTCTCAGACTCCGGCTTATTAGAAAACAGACCCTATGAAAGTCTGGGCTGTGGGGAAGATGTTTGAATCCAGTGTACTGAACTTCTAGCCAGCATTACTTGTGGCTGGTTTCAGGGAGAAGCAATGCAGAATAAAATGTGTCTTGATCCTTCTCTAGTGCTATGTTGATCTTGGAGTGCTGTAGGTTCAATCTGACAGAGTTTAGTGGGGTGTGGGGTGGAAGCCAAAGGTAGAGCATAGGAACCTGGGGCTGATCCCTCTATGCTAATTCTGCTTAGAGCTGGTCAGAGTCCTTCAGTGCCTGACTGACGATCACAGACAGTGGATAAATCATTGAGGCCTACCCTATATCTAGGAAAAGCCTTGTGGATAGAAATAAACATTTCTAGGCACTGCCTCTCTTAATTCATGAAAAAATATGAACTTTGAATTGAGAGCAAAGAAAGCATGGATTCCATAAAAGCACTGAAACATTGATTAGATGCCTCTAGCAGATTAACAGCAATTCTAGACCTGGGCACCATCCAGTGATGAAACAGTGTAAGTGACTAGATTACTGGGAAAAAATGCAACTTGCTTAGAATTTCCTGAGTCACAAAAATTATGATGAGTTAAATATTAATAAATAAGCCTTCAGTGCTCAGTCAATGTCACCTACTCTGATTATTGATTGAGTTGACTGAAATAAAACACCTAAAACGTTAGTGAGATAGACTTTTAGGCATACTTGTGAGGGTGTTTCCATGGAGGATTATCAAAAAGAAGAAAACCTATCCTGAATGTGGGGGTCATCATCTTCTGGGCTTGGTTTCTGTGGTACCAAGTCCCTATTGGGACATCTACTCTACAACTCCTATACCTAAGGCACAGGGAACATCAAGAAAGATAGGACAGGAAGATTGTAAGAGACAAAGGATAGAATGAATGCTGTGAGACAGCATCTTGTAGGTATATCAGGGATGATACATCCACTCATGAACTATTAACTTTATTGTTGTCTAAACAAAGACCTGCATAATACCAACATGAGTGTATATGCCAATATGGATGGAGGAAATTTTCTCAATGTGCCATTTCTACATGAAGAGTTACAGGTAGTCAATGGATGAAGGGGGAGAGAAAATCAGTTTTCTCCAGGGACAAGACTCCAGATAAATTATTCAATTCCAGGTGGTCAGCCTCAAAGTCATGAGCATACAGCACCATTAAATAAACCCAGCAGTTTACAATCATACAGAGGCATATGTTTATATAAGTAACAATAATAATTATAGAAGACGTTATGAATTCAAGAGTGTTTGGTTGAGGAGGACAAGGGAGGAGTTGGTGCACGAGGGAGGGGTGGAAATAACAATATAAATACAATGTACATGTGTATAAAATTCTCAAAAAAATAAAATAAAAAATATTTGAAGGATATTTGGGTACAAATATCTGAATGGATAGGACTTAAGGAGTATGGTAGAATGCATGGACCAGTGGGGGGATGGCAGACGCATGGAGGGGAAGGGGGTCTGGATTTGAATAGGAACTGTTGTGTGAAATTTAAAAAGCTCAATTGTGTGTGTGTGTGTGTGTGTGTGTGTGTGTGTGTGTGTGTATAAGACAGTTTAGCACCAATATCGATCTCTGTCTCCTCTTGGACAACCAAGATGTCAGTAAGCAACCTCTTGCTCCTGCCACATATCTGTCAGCCACTCCCATCACCATGTTTCCAGCTATGAAGGACTGTACCCTCATGCTGTTAGCAAATATAAATATTTCTCACCTTAATTTGGTCACAACAATAGTAACCAAAACCCATACCAAAAAACATCTAAGCATATCAACAAAATTGACTGCACCTGAGTCCAAAGAGGACATATTATTATCTAATAATAACCAATAGGGAAGAATTCTCAGAAGAATTTTTTAAATGTCAGTGTATGGAAACTAACTGAACTCAAAGAAAACAGAGAAATGTTTCAATATTTGTCAAAGAAGCTTATCAGAGGTGGAAGCAATCAGAAAATAAACAAATTTTTGAGCTGAAAAATATAGTCAGTGGAGTCAAAATCAAAACTTTTTAATTAATAGGAGACTGAAATAAAAAGAATAGAGAATTAATGGGCTTGAAGAAAGACTATTTAAAAGTAAACAGAGAAAAAATGAGAACAAATAGAATAAGGCTGAATGAAGAAAACTGTAGGGGACTTCTGGTAGAGTATTAAAACAAGATATATTTGGAATATTTGGTGTTCATGAAAGATATCAGATTGTCAGTGTGATAGTAATTGTGCTCCAGGACATGACAGAAAACACTTGTGCTAGTGTTCTAGTTAGATTTACTGTCAATTGAACAGTATCTAAAGACAGCTGGGAAAAGAGAACCCCAATTGAAAATTTTCCTGGGTAATATCAGTTTGAGGCCACATCTGTAAGAGATTGTCTTGACTATTCATATGGAAATACCCAACCCAATGTGAGCAGTAATATCCTTAGACAAGTGGGCCTGGGCTGCATAAGACTGCTATTGATCATACTGCAGAGATAACTGTACATCCTTGTTTGTTGCTGCTCTCTTCACAATAGCTAAGAAATGGAAACAACTCAAATGTCTCTCAACTGACGAATGATTAGCGAAAATGTCATACATATACTAAATGGAGTTCTAATCAGCACTAAGAAAAGATGAAATTAGAAAATATTCAGGTAAATGAATGGAGCTAGAGAGTGTTATTCTAAGTGAAGTAACACAAATGCAGAAAAGCAAGCGACATATGTTCTTCCTTATTTGTGGATTGTACCACAAGTCCCTTATATATGAGTATATAAATTTAACTCTATTTAAATTCTTGGTTAAATTTATTTAACACCAGGAGCCAGGTAAAGGGAAACGAAACATGGCAGTAAAGGAAAAGAAACATCCTTAAAGGGGGATAGTAGGAAAAACAGATGTTACCTGAGGGAGATACAAAAAGTGGGAGTAATAGGCAGGGAAGAGAGGAGGGAGGGACATGCAAGGGACCATGGTGTAGGGGAGCAAGGGAAGTCAGGAAAGGAAATATGGTGGGAGTAGAGGTATTGGGGGGAGCGTGGGAATAATGGGGCCACTGTGACTAGGGAGGAAGGGAGGAAGGAAGTTGATTGGATGGGAGAAAAAAGGGTGGAGATGAGTGAATCTCGGGGGGCTAGGAAACCTTGAGGGAAAAGTGATGCCCTAGAAGCCCTGTGAGAAATGCACAGAGTGTCTGAACATGACGAGAACTCCCTTAGAGTGACAAGCATGCTGTACAGCACTCATCAAAGAAGCTTTGTTTTGCAACAGTTGGAGGCTACTGCAAAGTCCTACATCTGGTCAGGCAGAGAACATATGCCTGAGAGATGCCCAGTACTAAGTGACACATCTGCAGTCAAATCTCTACAATTAAGGCTCATGGAACATAGCAGAATAAGGGGTAATGAGAGGGCTAATGTACCCCTCAACTCTCACCAGTGTACACATGTACATCAGAGTGTGATGCACACAGAAGGCCACAAATGGCCATGTTTTGGAGAATAAGAGACCATAGAGCATAAGATGGGACTCCTATATGGAACTTCACCCACCCACGGCTCAGGGACCAATTGCGAAAGAGGAGGTGGAAAGATTGTAAAAGCCAGGACTAGTTCATGAACACAGGGAGGTGGAGGCTTCCAGGCCACAGGAGGCTTGCTCATGTGAGCCTGGAACAGCGGTGTCATCAAACAGGGACCCATGTCAGCTTAATTAAACAAGGGCCCAAAGGGAAGGTGAGAAATAGGTGGTGGGTCAGCACTGGATTTTGAACTGTTGGAGACTGATTGCTGCTGGATGAGGGAGAGTATAACTTACATATGATCACTGGATGGGCTGACTAGACTCCAGTGGATGCATTTACACTGAAGGACATTTAGGTACATACACCTGAATAAATAGGACTCAGCATGTATGTCAGAATGCGTATGGTAAGGTTCTGTGGGGGATGGAGGAGGAATTGACAGGGGAGGGGCTCTGTATTTGAGTGGGAAATGTTGTGTGAAATTTTAAAAGATCAACAAAAAAGGAAACAAGGTGGTTGATCCAAAGGGGTTAAAAAAAGATAGCTACTGAGAAGCCAGAGTGCATGCCTGTAAGCAGCCTCTCTCTCTGATTTCTGTACCAGGTTCGTACCCTGAGTACCTGTCCTGACTTCAATCAGGGATGGGCTATTATCTAGAAATGTATGCTGAAATAAACAATTTCTTTCCATAAGTTGCTTTTAATCATGGTGTTTATCACAGCAAAGGGAAACAAACTACAACTAGAGAAGTGGCTTAGTGGATGAAGGCACTTGCTTTCAAGACTGAAGGCTTGAGTACTATTTTTAGGACCCACATGATATCAGGAGAAAGTGAATACCACAAGTTTTCATCTGATTTACACATATCTGCTATGGTGTTTCTGGACACGCACAAACACATACACACACTCACACATACAATTCTTTAAAATAAATGTGTCCAGGTACAGGAAAATCAAGATCAGTATGCAGATTTCATTCAACCTAATCTCCATTCAGACATGTTTTTAATGATTTATGATAATATATTAGTTGTAAAAGATAAGAGGTTATATTATGAAATTTCTAATGTGTGAATACAATATACTTTGATCAAATTCAACGCCTCTACTACTCTTCTTCTTCCCCTACCACAATCTTAATAGGCACTCTTTTACTTTCATGTTGTAATTTATTTTTTCTCCCCCATTTCACATGGGAGAATACATGTGATCCTTGTCATTTTGAAGCTGGTTCCTCTCATTTTAGTATTGGAATCTTCAGTACTACTCTTTTTTCTTTAAAGCAAATAACTTTTTTTTTGGTCTTTTTGAGACAAGGTCTCCCTGTAACCCCAGCTGGCCTGGAACTCACTATGTAGACCAGGCTGACCTCGAACTCAGAAATCCGCCTGCCTCTGCCTTCCAAGTGTGGGATTAAAGGTATGTGCCACCATGTCTGGCAAAAGCAAATAACTTAATTCTTACTTATTTGTTCATCCATTGATGGTTTGATTCCATAATTTGGCTATTATGTACAGTACAACAGTAAACATGAATGAGCAGGTATCTCCACAGTATGCTGACTCTTTGGGGAATATATATATACTCAGAAGTGGTACATGTTTATTTACATAGATTTCTGGTGTTTCTATGATAACAAAAATATTTTTATTTAATTTTAAAATCTCATAAAGCTTTTAGGAGAAAATATAAGAGAATTGGTATGCAACATTGATCTTGACTGAAATTTAGTTTGAAATTTGTACTATTAAGATACCATATTTCTACTAACACTGTATGTAAAACAAAGAGGCATATAATAGCTAACTACAAATTAGCTGCCACAAGTGTGGAATTACATGGTCCTATAAATTTACCTTTGAAGATGATTTTTGACACTTAAACTCTTTTTAAGACAAGGTCCATTCTGTGGCCCAGGTTGGCCCTGAACTTACTATGTAGCCCAAGCTGGCCTCAAATTTTGGTAATCTTCATGTCTCAACTTCCCAAGTGATATAATTGTAAGTCTGAATCATCACATCTGTTGAAAGTTAAATTCTGATTAAAATACATTTTCTGATAATTTTGTGGATTGACTGTATGACAATCTCTGAAACTAAACATTCAAATTAACTGGAAATAATTTGACATTCATAACATTGGATTGCATTTTTACATTTCTTTAATAATTTACTATTCACCAAACTCTTAATATATATAAAATGCTCTTCTATGCTCTTGTGGCATATCATCTAACAAAATAGACTGTATATACAAAGAACCGACATTCTATCTGTGAATAGATGTGAAATAAATATTTAGCACTGTATGACTTCACTTAGCTCATCATAGTAGAAAATAGTAAACACAATATAAAACAATAGAACATGGTTGGGAGGATCCTTGCATAAGTTACGTAACATGTTTTCTGTACAGAATCAATGAGTAAAGAACAGGCTTCCTTGGACATAACAGATGAAGAGACCAACCTCACATAGGCAAACATTAAAAATAGTTCACAGGCTTTACACTGAAGATTTCAAAGGACAGCTGGGACTGAATTGCAGGGAAGCTTGATGAGATTAGTAGATGATGCTGCATCTTAGGAAAAAATTCTGTTACTGAGCTGCATCACTAAACCACATATAATCTTCATTAAAACTTTCTTATTTTAATCTAAGATGAAGAGACATGGCAGGTTTTTGAATAGGAGTAACCTGATCTGATGCATGAGAAAGGCTACTCTGCTGTATTAAAACCAAAGAGGATTTATTTTAGAAATAGTATTTAAACAGTCAACCCTGCTGGGCATGGTGACTAACACCTTTAATCCCAGTGTTCAGGAATCAAGCAGGTGGATCTATATGAGACTAAAGCCATTCTGGTCTACTAGGGAGTTCCAGGTCAGCTGAGACTACAGGGAGACTCTGTTTCAAAACAGAAATAAAATAAAACAAATTGAACAAAAACTGCATACACAAATACAACCTAAACTACAGAAGAAGAGTTAATGATTCTAATTTTCATCTGCCTTTGAATCTGTCTCTGAATTTAAGCAAAAAATTTAACTTCTTTTTCTGGATATCTTTATTGCTGCAATAATAGGTTTTCTAAAATAAATAATAGGCTTTTGCCAAGTTTAATATTTAAAATATTTAAAGTCATAAAACTGATAAATTTGTGAAATAGACTCAGTCATATTGAACATTCTGAAAATAAGTTTTTATAAGTGAAAGGTACTGAGTTATATAAATTTAAATAATTGAGAAATAAATTGGTAGCAGAATTAAGTTCTATTTCTGACTTGCAATTTTGACTTTCTATCTCATCTTTATTAAATAAATTCATCTGTCTGAACTGAGCTTCAATATTATCATTTTCAAAAGTAGATGATTAGATAAATTAAATTATGGAATAGAAATATCTTCAGTTTTTTCAGCATCTCTTGTATCTCTAAATTTGTTCTTCATTGCTATGAATTAAGGATACTGAAAATCTCTTCTTGTTTAAAGGATTTAATTTGAGATTTCATGTCTTAAATTATGGACCATTTAATCTTTGCTCTGAACCATTTTTCACACTCCCTGTTGCATTTTAAAATCTGAATATATATTTCAGTGCTCATCAACTCTCTTGTAACCCTGAAAAATTCCATTTCCCAAAAATGAAGGGCCAAGGATTAAAATCCAAAATTTCACTCCCCACTGTAACCCACAAATCATCATTCTGACATATCTTTTTAATAAAAAATATTTTATTATTTTTATTATATGACTGTATTGCCTACATGTTTGCAAATGTGATGCCCTCAAAGTTCAGAAGAGAGGGGCAGATCCCCCTGGAACTGAAGTTTAGATAGTCACTATGTTGGTGCTGAGTGTTGAACCCGTGTCATCCCATCATTTGTCTTAAGGACTACTGTGTCAAGTTAGTGTCCCCAGATGTCCCTCAGTGCAAATACATCTACTGAGGTCTAGTCAGCTTATCTAGATTCTCTAGATTTAGGAAGATCAGCTCTTCCCAAAGCAGTAATCAGTTGCCAATATTTCTTCAGCTAAGTTTGAGGTCAGCTGTCCATTTCCCCAGTTCTATGCTGGATTTTTGTCTAAGTTTGTATGGTCCTCTGCATGCTGACACCATTGCTGTAGGTTCATATGAGCAGAATTCCAGGCACTTGTAGGACTCTATTTCCATATGTTCTTACACATCCTCCCTGGCTCTTACAAACTTTCTGTCTCCTCTTCAGCAATGTTCGCAGAGCCCTGGGTGGGTGTAGCTTAATATAGGAGTCCTGTCCAAGGACCAGCATTCTCTCTTAGTCTCTACACTTTGCTCATTTGTGACCTTTTGAGTTCCTGGACCTCTGTTGTATGCAGGAGCTTCATTAATGAGACTTGAGATATTCATCATTGTCTTCTTTACCCCTTGTTCTATGTTCAGTGAGCCTTAAGTGTAAAGGATGCATTGTAAATGTGCCACTTAGACTTGGGAAATTCACAGACAATGTGTGTGACCAGTTTTGGTCCTCTATAATAGTATCTGTCTGTTGCAAAAAAAAAAAAAAAAGCTTATTTAATGAGTGTTGAGTGGGATGTTGCAAAAGAAGCTTCTTTGATGAGTGTTGAGTGAGATATTTGTCTGTAATATAAAGATACATGTTTTGCACATAATAAGAAATTACATTAGTCTTGGAATGTGAAAGTTTTCGGATTTTTCTCTAAGATCTATGACCTATCAAGCCATGTGTATTTGGTATATTTTACAGTACCACGCACAAGTTTCCTCCCATTGAATGGGCTTTTATTCCAATTCAGGTAGCTGTTGATTGCCCCAAGATAAAAGTGCCACTTGTGAAAGATAGTTCTCAGAAGAACTCCTGTACCTTGGACTGAATTTCCTTCAAGACTCACCAACTGTTTAGCCCTCTGGAGATTATGGAGAGCCTGGAATTATTCAGATCTGGAGCATATTCACAAATTATACAGGGAAATCTTTGACCCCATAAATAGCCGTACTTTGCCTACCTCTGTTTCTGAATTAACATTCTTCTGACTAATAAAATGTATTAACTTAGCAATCAAAATGCTATTAGATGTTATCAGATAGCATTTGAGACCTACGGTAGAAACCCCCTCACTTTGCCATGACCTGTATACTAAATGTATCCACCAATGTATTTGAAAAGTGTCTTGATTTATGACATTTCTTTGTTCTGTTACTATGAAAATGTAACTATTACCATGCTAGAATATGGGATTTGGAATAATCCAAATCTGTGTTCCCAGGCCATGGTCACTCATATTTGGCTCCAGAATAAACTATCTCTTATCCTCTTTGAGGTGAGAGTTATGCTTTTGCATTGATGCACTAACAAATCTCTTATGCTGCTCAGGTCAATGATGTGGTTATTTGGTCTGGAAGCTGGTGTTGGGCTATCGATTAATGTTCTCCCTTAGGACCTTACATAGTGCTTTCCAAAGCTGTGATAGCTAGCCTTCAAGGGAAGTGGCTTCCATGTTTGTTCTAGCTCCACTGCTCTAAATTATTTCTGTGTTCGAAGTATGTTCTGTTTTCATTCGTAGGGTCTTCCTACCAAGTTCTGGGAGGCAAACGAGGTCTTGGCAATAGCCTGTGTAATTTTGGGAGTCTCTTGGACCACCTTGGACAACAACTTAAAGGAAGGTTTCTCCTTGGACTGGAGAGATGGCTCAGTAGTTAAGAGCACTGGCTTCTCTTGCAGAGGACCTGGGTTCAAGTGTCAGCACACACATCATGGCTGACAACTGTCTGTAACTTCAGTTCTAGGGGATCCAATGCCTTCTTCTGACATCAGTGGGCATTGCATGACATGGGTGCACTTACACACATGCAAGCAATACACTCATACACATAAAATAATAAATAAAACATTAAAATATAACGGTCACAATAAATGAACAAATAAATAAGTGAAAAAATTTAAAAAGGAAACTTTCTCCTGTCTGACACTGTTTCTTGTCATATAGCCCTTAGCTGTAGACACAGACTCATATAGAAATCTTGTGCATGTAATATGTCATTACATTGTTGGAATAATATGATTTCTTCTATAGGCTAGCTAGGGATTATGTAACTGTCCTCTCTCCCTGTCTAATCTTTCCACCATGATTTCCCCATTTAAAGTGTCCCTATTTTCCCCATTTCTCCCTTGATAATACCGGTCTCCTATGGTTCCACCTCTCTTGGCCTCCATCTTTCCCTTTATCCCCAATGTTCCTTGTGTAGCCCTCCTTCTCCTTTTCCATTTAAATACCCTTATTTTATAAATGCCTCCTTTAGTAACAACTATCTCCTACTATTCTTCTCTCTTAAAATGCTATTCTTTTTTAAAGTGTACTTATTTCCTTTTAGAAAGCAATGAATACATAAATCTCCAAAGGAAGAGCAATGTTTAGGTAGCTACAATGCAAACAGGTGCAAATAGAGACTACATTATCCTTCTGACATAGCTTAATCATTGTTCTGTTCTGAAGTATTAAGATTTTTCTTTATAGCTTCTTCCCTCCCTTATTATTTCTTTTACCTCTCAAATATTACACGATTATACCACTTAGATGAAATTTTTAGTTATTGTTCATTACCAAGAGGATATTTTATTATTTTACCACATGAATTTCAGAAAAAAAAATAGATTGTCTAACTGGTTTCCTACACCAACTTTAGTGAATGTTTTATGCTTATTTCAGTATACGATAACATGATCATATTTAAACATTGGTTATTATCTTCATTCTAATTTTGGTATGTGGTAATTGTATTCTTTGACTAAAGCGTTATTGTGCTCTACAAGTCTACCATCTTTTGTAATCTGTACATTCTCTTTTAATATTAGGTATTTTGTAACTCAACACATAGTAGATCAGCAAGAGCTGTGAGAAAATAATAACCTAAAACAAGATTTAAAAAGCAACTGTTTAAGTGTGAAATAAGCTCATGTGTTTGATTCAGCAGACTTTCTCTTAGATTTTGAAGTGAAAATGAGAGATGTGAAGAGAGTCATGTAAGGAAAATCAGAAGTTTGCTTGTCAGAGTTGTAGTGTTCTGTGGAAGAAAATGTGTGTGATTATTTTTCTTTGGTGAAGAATAATCACTCTCCTTAGCATCTTTAGCAACAATTTTTCTGTGTCTCAGTCATGCCGTGGTAGGTGTTTTCATACTCTGTCACTTTCTTTTGGTTGGTCCCTATAATAGCTTTCTATTGTGAATATTAGTAATTATTCTTTCATTGCTCATCATTTTAGATGTAAGGTACATTAAAGTTTCTTAAAATGGATATTCTTCTTCAAGTAAATAGTTGACTAGATATAGATGATATGAAATATAATGTCTAGAAAATAGCAATGGAATCAAACAGATTCCTGCTTTGCATCTGGGCATCTATCCAGGTAGAAAACAAAGTTAGTAATGAATGACATTGTCATACAATGTTGTCACAGTGCTGTGAAGTAAATGATCTATGCTCATGTACATAGTTGTAGGACATAGCCTATAATACCAAAAAATCATTGAATCAATTATTCCTTGTGATTTTTCAGAACATGGGCATTCGCATAGCAAAATAATTGCACAGGAAGAAATGCAAACCGTTATAAGAAGAAAAAGACATAATCAGTCACATTGGGCCTATTGTATTCCAATGATGAATGTGTTGTGAATAGTCTGAGATTCTGTAGTATCTTTCATTACTTTATTTCCTTACATCCAGACAATAGCTAAAAATTCAGAAAGCATACTGATTATACTTTTGAACATCGATTATTAGTAAGTAAATGTTTTCTTTCCTACTTTATGCCTCATAACCTTAAACATTCATTTATTTTTAAAAATATTACTTTTTATTAAATTTATATAACACTACCTACCCAATAACTGAATTTCTCATCTTACCTCTTACATCCTACCTATGGATACATATTTGTATATTCTTCTGTTCCTATACTAACGTTTACCTTAAATTAATGCTTAAAAACTTTGAATGACTCCTACAGATACTCATTTCCTCATAAAAATTCACATTACCAAATATAGATTGACATAATTAATATTATGGCAGCTCCAAAAGTAGCCACTTGCCTAAAGCAAACAAAAAGCTGGTCAATAAAAAAGAAAATATGTTCAACCCAGTAATTCATGCTGTGGCTGTGTCATACCCTATCCAGTACATTTATGAGGAAATCAGTTAAAATTACAGTACTAAAATTGAGGTTTCCATATATAATTCCTTTGCAGCCACAAACAAAATATCTATGGGATAAAGACAACAGGAAATGAGAATAGAAGTAATATATAATCACACAAAAAACTACTAAAGTCAAAAGAGGATGATAATGTATAAAATAAGGGGATATAGCCAATATGATAAGCATAAGAAGTTGGTTGTGTAATGTAACTGAATATTAGAACACTTGCCTAGCAGTCACAAATTTCTAGGTTCAATCCTCAACACCTTGAAAATCAAATGAATAAATAAATGAATAGATGCATGCATATAGCTGAATATAAATATGAATTCCAAAAAATATAAAATATACTTTTGCATTAAATTGTTGAGTGTAAATTGATTAAATTTCCATAGAAAAATCATCAATGAGAAAAATGATAAAAACCTTAGTTGAAGAACTACTGGCAGCTGAGAGAGGGTTGATATTCTTTAAGGGAGAGACTAAATAGGCTGACTAGACTCCAGTGGATGAACTTGCACTGAGAGTCATCTGGGTACACTAACTTGACTTGATATACCTTAACATACATGACAGAATGAATGAAATCTGGTGGGGGTGGCCTATAGGGATGTGAATGATGGAGGGGGTATAAAGATAATTAAAATGTTTTGAATGAAATGCACAAATATTCAATGAAAATATACATTCAAAAAACTATATATGATGGCTGATAATGGAAGAAACTAGACTCAATTTAAACAAGTTTCAAGTTTTTCTGTAGTTTTCTCTAAGGGATTTGACATCATATATACTTACACATACAAACACATTCATATTCTCTTATTGCAACCCACTCTCCTTTCCTAAGCATCAAAGCTTATATTTCCTTTACCTGGACCTTGCAACATTTTAGTTAAAAATAGAGTTTATTTCACCATTTCAAGAAACAAATTTGAAAACAACACAACTAGAAAATCTGTAAGATCCTTTTAGATCTAACACTATGACTCTATACATAAAAAATACAACTTTGGTATTGTTTTTTCATCAATGTTAATGGTATAAGAATTGGTTTTACTGATATTTGTTCTGTATCTCACCAAGAAGCTTTCAGTGTCGACTGTTCTTGTTCGCTGATTTTATAAAGTTCTAATTCTGCATCCTTTTCTTCAACAATCTTATCATGTTGATGTTGCATTACCAAGAAGACATTTTAGGCATATTAAAACTAAGTAGATTATGTTTTGTTAGCTTAATTCTCTACACATTTTAATATTTAAAGAAAATGATCATGGCAACCTGAGTTTATATTTTTTTAATGTTTCCATTATATAAACTTTTATTCAAACAATCTAATTACTGAAAGTCTTAGACATAACACAAGAACAAGAAAAAACTATGTTGTTTGGGAACATTGGATTTCATCATTTAAAAAATAAACAGACCTGGGCAAACTCACCATGCCCATAATCCCAGGACTCAGTAGGCTGAGGCATTAATGTCAGAAGTTCAAGGCCAGCCCAGGCTACAAATTAAAAATCTTGTTCAATTATAACACAAAGGCTTCTTAGAAAAATGACTGATTCCAAATCTGAGATAAAAAATACAAGAAAAGCCATGGAAATTTTGTCTTAACAAAAAGAAATCAAAGACTATATGAGTCATTTCAAAAAGACTTAGCAATCAGTTTGAAAGGCTCCCACTGGCTGAAGACAAAATAACTTAATAAGTATCAATATGGATTTCAAATTGCACTGGATTAAAACACACTGAATTTTTTTAACTCTATTAGTTTTTAATTGCATTTAAGTTCTGCTTTAAACTCCTTATTAATAAATTGCCCCATAGTAATTGTAGAATCCAGTAGCAATTTTTAATAGTTAATAGGTCAGTGCATTATCTCCAAATCTTAAGGAGAATGAGACTTTCCTAAAATGATTATATTAGGGACTGGAGAGACAGCTCAGTGGCTAAGAGCACTAGCTGATCTTGCAGAGGACACAGGTTCGATTCCCAGCACCCACATGTCAGCTAACAAATGTCTGTAATTCCAGTTCCAGGGGAATCTGACATACTCTTCTGACCTCTGGGGGCATTGCACAACATGGTTGAACTTAGACACATGTAGGCAATGCACTCATAAACACAAAATTTAAAAAAATTACTTTAACAATACAAAAAAAGAGAACATTCACAATAAATATTAAGCCTTTTATCTGGTTGGTTATTCCTTTGTTAAGAATTTGTTTAGCCAAGTAAATATTAGAAAGATATGTATCACTAACTTATCACATGCTCGTCAACAGTTTGGGGCTGTAGAGATAGCTCAGTCATTAACCTGAGTTCAATCCCCAGAGCCCACATTTAAAAAGCCAGATATAGTGATGCATTCTTATAATCCAACAGCTGGGGAGGCAGATATAGGTGGGTCCCTAGGACTCCCTGCTCATCTAGCCTAGTCTACTTAGCAAATTCTAGGCCACAAAGAGACATTGTCCCAAAAAACGGTGGGCAATGCCCAAGAAACAATACCTGGGGTTATCTTTAGGCCTACTTAAACAGACACACATGAATGTACAAAAGTTAATTATGTACTACTTAATAAATAACATAAAAATATTACATCAAAATACTTATACTTACTATCTGTCTCCCGATTGGCTGGTTCCTCCAGTGGGTGGGGCCTGACATGAGCAGGAAGTAGGAAGGGAAGCTGGGAGCCATCTAGGGATGGAAGCCAGGAGCTACCAGTAGAGCATGGTGGTGTAGGGAACTCACAGCCAGTGCAGCAACTCAAAGACAGAATGGACTGACTCCCTGTGGACCTGGGGCTATGGGCTATGGGCGTGGCACAGTCTGATAAGGTGGGCTCTGAGTTACTGAGGCGCAGGGGTAGGCACTGGGTACTCATTCCTTTGTAAGTTAATAAACTCACATAAAATATGTTATATGGTTTGTCTGACCATGCAGGAGACCCAGAGAGAATTTGGGCCACAGAATTGGTGTAGTCTGGCAGGATATGATGAAACTGAGAATGAGTTTTAGTAGAATGCTAATGGCGGTGCTGATGTGGTTTTTGCAATGGGTTACTAAAAACAGGACAGCCACGCAAAAGCGTGGTCCACAGCTATGTTGTAAATGTGAGGATATGTTGCAGGTATGTGAAGATTTGTTAAAAGTTACCCAAAAGTTAGATCTTTTATCTGCTGTGGACCCAAAGGGAGATCCCAGAAAAATAGAACAGTCACTTTGCATGATAAAAGATGTGCCCCAGGAGGGGGAAGCAGAAAAGGAAGACCAGGTGCAGAGCTGGAGACAGAGGAAAGGCAGGACACTTGGACTTGTGTAAAGTTCAAGGACTCAGAGAAAAAGACAGGTAATAGTAAAAAGGCAGAAAAAGCTAACTATACTATAGCTAGGAAATATTCCGTGCTGGAAGTGTTAAAGCTAGGAAAAACTTACAAGCAAGTGAGCAGAGAGCCCCTGGCCACGTGGCTTGTGAGAGTATGGGACATGTGAGCAAATGATGTCGGTCTAAGTCCTTCAGAAGCTTCACAGCTGAGTTATATAACCACCCATCCGTCCTTACGATATAGGCTGTTCAGCGTAGTCCAATGAAGGGGGGAGCAGTCCGTAATGGGATGGCTGGATGAAGGCATTAAGGATACATGGTTGTCACCAAGAGAGACTAACATGATTACCAGGGGCTGGAGGACTATAAAGGAGGGGCAGGCATCACTGAGAGAACTAGGTATGAGAAAAGCAATATACGATGTCCAGTTCACTGAGCCAGATGAGACTGTGTTCACCAGAGATATGAAAGAAAGCTTAATTCAACTGGGACCTCAAGAATGGTATGGAGTTTTAATGGTTTTGCTAAGCCCTTTGATGGGACAGGATCTTTGTAAAGTGAGAGAGGCTTTAGCAGATCTAACTGACTCTGACCAACATGTAAAACATGTCTGTAGAATAACAGAACACCTTACAAGAGATATAAAAAAGACAAGACAGAAGAAATGGTCCATTTGGGTTACTCAAAGACAAATGATCCCCAGAAAAAAAAAATTATAGAAAACCAAATTCAGTACTAAGGCATTTCTGGAAGGCTTTAAAACCAGAAGAACAGTTTACAAAAGACATTCGAAGGATAACAACTGACAAGGGGTGGTTAAGAACCCCCAATGATTAAATAAGATGCATTTCTCTTCTGATAAAGGCTATACTAGGGGTGCAAGCAGGTTTTCCCAACAAGTTCTCCACCAGCAACCTGATATGGTCAATGGGAAGATGACAGATGTGGCTACAGTCAGGAAGCAGACCCAGAGCCTGTCTGACTCAGGGAACCAACAAGTACAGAGGGAATAGGAGAATCCCCCTGCCTCCTTAGCCCAGTGCAGGGTAGGGCAACTGGAGCCAAAACTTGTAAGTATATCAAGAATAAAAGAATCCAAAGTGATAACTAAAAATGGTAATGAGCTAACCAAATTAATGCCTCATACCCATGCTATGGTACCTAACAAGGATCTATGGAGAAAAGAGTTAATACAAATGGACAAAACCTTTCCAAGCTTTATGAGACCTTGTCTATGAGTTATTTAATATTTAATGGTAATGTTCCTTTGAATGTTTTACAGATGTGAAACACATTTGAAAGATACCCGAAGAAGCAAAGGTAAGCTATAGACAACTGTTAAGAAAACTTACAGTACTGGGGGTGGGTTCTCCCCCCCCCTCCATGAGCTGTTGGTCAGAGAGAGACAATTGAGGCCCTCCATTTCACCAAGTCTATTGCCATTAATGCCAGTTGTACACTAGAAAGGTCAGTAAGGCCATGTTGCTGAGGACACTGCATGTTGTGAGTGTGGGAGAAGAAGAGATGGAACTGAGACTAAGCCAAAAAAACTCTGTGCCATTGGATGGATGATGTTCATATTGCCAGAAGGCTCTATACAGATGGTTGGGGAAGAAAGGATCCCCTATAAGTCTGCTCAATGATGGACCCTGCATGCTGCACACATCAGACATGCCAAGCAATACCTGCAAGTACAATAATGGCTCGACCACATATGTACAACTGATAAATTTCTAATTGGATAAGACCCGGTCCTAGGGGTGGAACACACATCTGGTGCTGTAGACCAGGCCAACGCCTTTTGTCAAGAAAGGTTACAGGCCCTAGTGGAGAAGCCATCATAAGTATATTGTTTAATGAGTATAGTACACCTACTAGGATATTGTCTAAGCATTTGTATTTACATTCATGTTTATTTAAATGTGTCTACTTCCTTTCATTTGTCTTTATAGTAGGAAAAAACAGCACTGAGAAAGATCAGTGGACATGGCCTAAAGATGACTAATGGGGAAGCCCAAGAAGCCACTATCTCACCATGATACAAGAGAGATCACCTTACATCTATCACCCCCTCCAAGGCTCAGGGACTTTAGCAGAAGATTGGCGGAAAGATTGTAAGAGTGGAGGAAAGGGGTGGAGTGTCTCCTGATTGGCTGGTTCCTCCAGTGGGTGGGGCCTGACATGAGTGGGAAGTAGGCGAGGAAGCTGGGAGCCATCCTGGGATGGAAGACAGGAGCCGCTGGTAGAGCGCGATGGTGTAGGAAACTCGCAGCCAGCGGAGCAACTCAAAGATAGAATGGACTGACTCCCTGTGGACCTGGGTTGAGATTGCTGGCCCCAGAGGCGTGAATGAATGCTAGACAGGCTATGGGCATGGCACGGTGTAATAAGGCAGGTTCTGAGTCACAGGGCTAGGCACTGGGTACTCATTCCTTTGTAAGTAAATAAACTCACATAAAATATATTGTATGGTTTGTCTGACCAGTCAGGAGACCCAGAGGGAATTTGGACCACACTATCCTATAACTTGTGCTATGGTTTTTAATAGAGCTTACAAATTCTGTAATGCCTAATTTTAAAAATTTCAACTTTTAAAAAAATTTAAGCAGCAATATGTACCTACTTAAAAATTAAGGGGAAAAGTAATATATAAAGCCTGTTATATTCTTGTATATATTTACCATGTCCAATGTTTTTCATTTCTTCTACTGATCTGCATTTCTTCTTGATGTCACTTTACTGCAACCTAAGGAAATTTCTTTAGCATTTCTGGATGTTATCTCAATTTAATTTTACATAGGTATTTTTCTGTGTATAAAATGTTATGGTGGCAGCTAACTTCTTTCAGTATTTTACAAATGTCATTTCTTTTTGGTATAGTTTTGTGACTGTGATACAAGGTCAGTCATTATTAGTGTCATAGTTCTAGAGTGTGACATTTTTCTCTGTGATTTTATGTTTCTCTTCATCTTTTGTTTAGCACTTTAACAATGATATGCTTAACTAAATATAATTCTGTTTCCAGTCATCTTTCTTTGAGCTTGCTGATGGTCAAGTTTATGTTTTTATCAATAACAAGAAATTTGTTATGCAGTCACTGCTGAGTTACTCATGCTTTAGGGCATAGCTTCACATCCATGCTCAAACACACTGAATAAACCCAGTGGGTCACAAAAGCAAAAGCAAAAACAAAACAAAACAATATTTAAGGACATGGGGAATTTGATGGGAAGAGGGGGCTGGTGGAGGTGTGAAGAGCTAAGGTAGAGGGGTAAGCCTGACAAGAATGTATTATATACATGTTTGAAAATGCCAAAACATAAATGTTTTTAAAACAAGAAAATTCAGTAATGTCTCAAATAATTTCTCTCTCCTTCACTTTCCTCCTCTTCCTCAAGGATTCAAATTATGCATTTTAAATCACTTGATGCTGTCCTACAGCTTTTAAGGCACTATTGTTTTTGAAAATCTTTATGATTCTCAACCTAAGTTCTATTTACACACTTTTAATTCTACCAATAATTTATTCATTGTTAAATTTTTAAATTTAGTTTTAGTTGATGTGTTTGGTGTTTTGCATGCATGTATGTAAGTGCACCGTGTGTGTGTGTGTGTGTGTGTGTGTGTGTGTGTGTGTGCAATGCCCATGGGAACTAGATGAATGTGTCAGATCCCCAGGAACTGGAATTAAGGATGGTTCTTAACAGCCATGTGGGTTCTGGGAACCAAACTCAGGTCTCCTGTAAGAACCATCTGAGCCATCTCTTCAGCTGTAAACTTGTCATTTTTTAAATGTATTGCTAGGACCATAAGAATGTCTGTTATGTAAGACATTCTTTTTTTTTAGCTAAAAATTCAACTTTAAAGTTATCATAGGGTCATTTGTTAATTGACTTTCTTATTAATAGACATCTGTATTGTCTTAAATTTGGGGTATTGTAAATAATATAGCTATAACTATTTCTGTACATTTCTCCTATTTTGAGGAGTTCAGGTACATAACTATAGAATGTATCTATTGCTTACTTTTCTTTATAATCTTAGAAATTTGTGAGAATTCTTATTTGCCTTCATTTTAACCATAGTATTTATGTTTCTTATTTTAAACAATATTTCAAAAATGTTTATGGGTTCCTTTTTGTTATCTTCATATGCTGAGAACTGCTACTTTCCACTAAATATTCAAAATCTATTTATTAAGCACTTCCTACATATCAATCATTGTCTAAACACTTAGGAGAAAGATAACAAAATTTGGCCCTTACATCATAAGCTTTTATTCTAGAGCTTTATTTTCTACAAAGTTTATAACTCTTAAACCCTTTGTCCAGAAGTATATTTATATTTGGAGCTTTTTAAAAAAGCGTATTCCGAGCTTAGTTCCCTTTCAATACATGAGTAAGACATTTTTTAAAAAAAAACACACATAGATTCACACACATATTTTAAGTTTTTCACATGATTCTACCTAGTTTAATCACAATTAAACATTTTAACACAAATATTGATTGCTTCAATCCAAAAATATAATCTTTGAATTTAACTGTTATAAATTGTGAAATATTTCCAAATTATCATGTATCCACTAGTGTTTAAGAAAACAAAAGTAAAAATTTCAGACACCTTTATCTCAAAAGCACTCACGTGCTTGCTTTCTGCTGAATTCATGTTTTTTAAAGCCTTATTCTATTAAAGGTTAGAAATAATTACCTTTAGTACTGAATTCTTTAAGAGATTTGTATCTTTCTACCCATAGATTAGTACAAGTCTCAGACCCCATCAGAGAATTTTCTTTGTGTAGTAGATGGTGCTTAACAAAGAAACTAACAGCTGCTCAAACTACAGAGAATAATTGTATGTAGAATGCACATCTAAAATGGGAACGTCTATATCACACCCCACCCTTGAACAGCTCTGGAGCCATCATGGAAAGAGGAGCTGAAAGATTACAGAGACAAAGTTTAGACAGGACAGAAGTGAAAGTGTCTTCTAGATGTGACAGGAACTGCTGCACTAATGAACTCACAGTAGGTGTGGCAGCCTGCACAGGGCCTGCACAAGATCAAGATAAAGCCAGACAACATTCTAGCACAGACTTGGAAAGGGTTCGTGAGCCTCCACCCCAAAATATGGAGCTATGCACAATTGGTAGAGGAGGGACATTCAGTTTTCTATATGGGTATGGCCCCTAGCAGGTCCATTGTCCAGTAGCTGGCCCCACACCTAAGAGTATACAAACAACACAAGTTGGATTCAAAGAGATATTAAGAAAAAGGAGAACAAATAGTTGTGGGGTAGGTAGATGGGTGGATGTGGAATGAGTAAGGGGGAGAATTAGAGGTGAATGTGATCAAAAGGCAATGTAAGAAGTTCTTGAAGAGTAAAATTATATTTTAAGAGACATACTGCCACTGAATTATATTTAACAGGCTAGAAACGGAAGCAAGGCTTTCTAAAACTATAGTGAAATTTAGTCTGAGTTTAAGAATATTTATATTATATATTGGAGTCTGGAGAGATGGCTGAGCAGTTACGAACACTGGTTGTTCTTGAAGAAGACCTGGGTTTGAATCCCAGCACCCACATGACAGCTAACAATTGTCTGTAACTCCAGTCCCAGGGGATCTGACAGCATCTTCTGTCCTCCGCAGGCATTGTACAACACAGGTCCACTTACCTACATGCAGGCAATACACACATACACATAAAAAATTAATAAATAAAATATTTTTTAAAGAATATTTATATTATAAAGAAAACTTACCTCTTTGTGAAGCTCTTCAACATACTTGATTTTATTTTTATATTGTTTCCTTAAACTATTATACTGCAAAAGTATGAAAAATTAAACTATTTTCCTCAATATTCTGGTCAAAATAGACAATTTTAGACTAATCAAATATTGTATGATGTGACATGAAACCTATTTATGATTTCATTCTGTTAGTATAAAAATATATGTTTTAATAAAGTTGACATTCATAAATTTCTTAATCTTAATAAACATGAATCCAACTATTTTAAGAAAACCGGTCCTCTTGTTCAACCTTATTCAGAAAGATGAGACATATTATTAGACAGACTGAGAAAAACAATAGCAGAAGTCAGAATATAATTTGTTTTCTTCATTATTCGCCATTCTCCCTTTCTCCTTTCTGAGATTCTTATGTTATTATATTAGGGAGAAAAGAATGATATGAAAGAATAGCATAGTCCTAAAAGAATTCCAATTCCTCTTACTAAAGTGCCAACTAAATTATTTTAATATCTTGTTTTGTGTTATTATTCCATTTGGGTATATAGAGAGCTAAATCAAAATGCATTAGTTCAAGAAACACCTTAAGTATCATAAAAGCAGCGCAGATTTTTAATGAGCCCTAAAATATCGCAGGTATGTACATTGTTGTAATTGTCATTAAAGTAAAATAACTCTCAAGAGAAAAAAAACAATCTTCATGAGCACAAATACTTTGTAAAATGGTTTTCCTGCAATAGTCACACATGGCTATGGTATATATTTTGAATATAAATTAATTCTATATGATACTGCCTTTTCTGTTTACAAGTAACATTTTTGAGAAAGTATCTCACTATATACCCAAGATTACTTAGAACTACAATCTTCCTATCTTGGTCTTCTGAGAGCTGAGAATACAGGCACGCACCACTATGCCTGCCTATAAATGATTTATTTAAGCTTTTTTATTTCCGAAGTCCAAGATGGTCTCTGAGAAAGTTCAGGCAAAAGTTAAGCACAGCTATAGAAAAACAAGTAGCATTTACTGATTTTTACCCTGATTTGATAGGCATAAAAACATTAGCAGGAGAAATTATTTTTACATGGAACTTTTATTTATTAAAATATATCGAGAATTTTTACTTTTGGTAGAAATCTGCTTAGATCCTCAGAATAAGCTTTCTTACTAAATGTTCATAGAAACAAAAAGTTTTATTTAACAGAATCCTCAGAGAGAAGAAACAGTGTTGGTTATTCATTAGGGTTCAGAACTCTAGGAAGTGAACTAGGCTTTCCGTAGTACTGCTCATTACATGCAAGATTAGATTTACAGCAAGTGTGTAGTGAGATAACGGAAGGAAAATATTAGAATGGGTATCCAGGCAAGTAAAAACAACTTCACATAAAGAGAACAGAGATTTTTCTGCAGCTCAATTTTAAAAATGGAAAAGAGGCCTAAGAATGATTTGTAAAAGTATATCATTTTATGTACATCCACAATTATTGAGGCTGCTTAGAGTATGAAATTTTAAAGAAGAAAACAGAAAGTTAATATAGTTTAATGAAAATTTGCTCTTTGAAGGTCTAATAAAAACCAGTGATTATATTATTACACAAAACCTAAGGAGAATTGAGACTTCTTTGTACAGAATAATAGAAAGGCTTGTCCTTCAGAATCCAGTCACACATATATATTGATAAATTTCTTATTCCAAAACATTAATAATTAGAAAATACCTTATTTTCCAATAACTTCATTTGATTATCTTTTCTTAGAATTTCACATTTAATATTTTTGGTCTAAAAAAATCAGATTCAAAATGCTAACAAAATTTTATTTTTTCTTGTATATTTTAGGATTTAATATTTTTCAATGTATAAACATGAAAATATTACTTGGCATATCATATACAACATTTTTGTCAATTAGAAATAAATCATTTTAATTTTAATGTTTTTGTTAATCTTTCTATTTCTTATCTGAATGCAAAGTAATTTTTCAATATTTTATGAGCTTTCAGAGTTTATATTGGATTTCTGTAAGTTATCTTTTACATAAATCTTTATGTCTTAAATATATCCTTTTAAAAACATGTATCTGAAGATTAAGACAACTCAGTAAAATAGAAAGAATAGGTATTATTACTTAAGCTTTACTGTTGAGGAAACTGAAGCTCAGATACGTAAAGCATCTATGAAATAAATATCTGAACTAAGGAAATAAACTGGGGGAAAATTTAATTCAATTGAATGTCAGGCAAATTGTCTCAAAAATATTTATAACTTGAACTCCTTCTGGAAACTGTTGTAATAGGTAAAGTGAAATCCAACCTTGTAAAACAAAAGTAAGATACTATATCCATTATATATTTCATTTAGCTCCTTATATTAATATCTCCTACATTAACAAAATAAATTATATTTTGAATCCATTATGTCATGTGTGTACAATTTATATACATTCTTGTGTGCATTCACATGTAAGCATGTATGTGGAGGCCAGAGATTGGCATTAAGCACCTTTATCAATCACTTTCCATCTTAGGTTTTGAGGTAAGATCTCTCACTGTTCTTGGAGTTCATTGATTATGTTAGGCTGGTTAGCCAATAAGCTCCAGGGATGTGCTTGTCTCCACCTCTCCCAGGCTCAGATTACAGACATGAGCCACTATGCCCAACTTCTGTCCTGGTGCTGGAGATCTGGACTTGGTTTGTCATGCTTGCATGGAAAGCATTTTACCAAATGAGACATCTCCTTTGCCCCCAATACTTAAAATGCGGTTAAGTAAAATAAGTAATAGAAAGAACCTGGAATGTGTCTGCTCCATTCTAAGCCTACAATCTTACAGATTTCCAAAGAGTCAATATAAGAATTCTCAAGTCAAAGCTCTTCAATAACTCCTAAATGTATATTACCGTGTTTCACCAAATTCCTCTCCTCCTTCTTGGGAGACCTGAGTGCCCATGACCTCTGAGGTCCCAGGGCTGAAAAAACTGACAGAAAACTTTCTATTTGGGTTTTGTCTAGTTTATGACATGATTTGCTTCCATGACCTATACCCTCACAAGCCACATAGTGAGGGGCTCTTTAATTGCTTCTCTTGAAAGTCTTTCCTAGTCCTGAGAGTTCCAGTGTGGAGAATTTTCTTCTGGGTACAGCATTGTTAACATTTTTCTTTTTCTATCAGAGGTTGAAATTGAAGGGCAGCTTTAGCTACTTTCATTTTTAAGTCATTTCTTTTCTTATTACTGTCTTTTTCTCTGGGTCCTTTGACTCTCGGTCCCCTGAACTTAAGCAAGTTAAAATCTCCCATTATATTTCCTCTCTCAAGCTCTGAGGCTGAGACTGAATTTGCCAGGAACTCTTTAGTCTTTTCTGTCTCCACTTGGGCCTTTGCCTTTGCATGGACCAACCTTTAATTATGCAAAGAAGTGGCCAGGCCATCTCTCTGGATTCCCCTCTTGCATCCAAGGCTTGTAATTTTTTTCTAAGCTCTCTGCAATCCTTAAAGAAATTTCAGACAAATGTGGTGGTGGCCCCCATTTCTAAAGCAACTAAGCTATTTTCCCACATTCACAAGATGGCAGCAACCCAGGGGTTTCCCCTTTGTGTCTGCATGGCCTGCGTCATTTTGCAATCCATTGTATAACCATATGACTGCTGCTAACCCCATTGCTTTTCCTGAGCTTCTGCAGTTTGCTGTATCCAGCATCATCTTGTTAGCTGCCCCAATTTCTTTCCCCAGATTCACCTCCCCCTTCTTGGAAGACCTGTGTGCACCCACGCCCTCTGAGTTTTCAAGGCTGACAAAACCAGCAGACTACCTTCTCTTTGGGTTTTGCATAGTTTATGTCATCATGGAGGGGGTGACTTACAAAGGCATAAATTCTCATAGGCTTTTTCTTTTCTGTATTTGAAACATGTATGTCCCACCCACAGTCTTCATTGGTTTTTCACATGCTGTCTTCTCCAGTTTTTGGCTCCGTTTCCAAAATGGTAATGGGTCCTCCCATTATCCCAGTACTCTCACCATCTCTCAGTGTAGGTTTCTAAACAAAGCCCTGTTCAGTTCTAGCTTTTCGGAAGACACCTACCCAATACCATGGCTTTAAATGATCCACCATGATCTTTCTCTACTCTCATCTCTCCACTTTTATCTCTACCCATCTTCATCTTTACCCTACTACTCTCTTAAACCCCGTACTACTGTCTGAAACCCCCTCTTTCAGCCACAATCCACAATAAATGTTACTTGCTTAAATGTGTCATAGGATCTCATACTTTCAGGCCTTCCCACATCTATGGCTTTTTGCTTCTACTAATACCTTTTTAATCTAAGTGAGCTGAATGTCTTTTCTTCCAGGAAGCTTTTCCTAACTTAAGTTTGGATTAGATGTCTTTTCTATGGGCTCCAATAGCATCCATGTAGAGAGAGGACCAATATTTCAGTCTGGCAGCACTCTTCTTGCAAGGGATGGCTTTACTGTAAATTCCATTGCAATTCTGTTCAGTTAAGGATAATCTTGTCTCAAGGAAAGAGCATGCAGTTCAATCCTGGAAAAATTATCCCCTAGCCAAAATTATTGGCTAAAAATAATAAATAAACTGAACTAGGCCAGCAATTTCATTTTTTTCAGAGCTTTTAAGACTTCTAAGTATCCTTGTAAATAATTTCAGTATCTTTCATCTCTCCACATTCCATTCCCAAATATTAATAGACATCATATCCCTAAGAAAAATGTAGATTACTACATTCCACCAAAATAAAAAAAACTAAACTCTGCACCTGGAATAATGCCTGGCACACGGGTATTACATAGCATTTGTTGAATGAGTGGAGGAACACAAAGCCTTCAAAATAAAACATTGTATTTCTACATTGTATTTCTCCCTCCCACTCTCCTTCTATATATACTATACTGTATAATCATGTCACAAACTTTATACAATCCAAGTTTTGTGACATTTCTATTTCAACTTGTTGAAACCATATTCTTCAAGGTACAAAAGAAACTCTTCAGTAGATTAATATCATTATACCATGAGCCTTTTATTTAGCCTAGAAGTACAAAACAGCAGTAAATACTGAACATTTTAGATATGCTTAGAATTATATGAAATAGTTCGTACAAAGATAATCATGTAAGCAAAATAACTTAATTTAACACATATGTCTAAGGTTGATGGATGGCTATTATAGTACCTAAATCACCAGTTACTCATACAATACTATATGTAACTTTATGTCTTTATTGCTTTTATTATTTGAAATTTTGAATTCAATCTATTGTTAAATGTAATGTACATCTTCATCACTCTTGTCCAGTTTCCTTTAAAATTAATTCTTTCTGTATTAGCTCTTTGCCTGTAGATTCCAGTTCATTCCTAAAAGGAAATGCAAGCATGACATCATAATCAAAATCATATTTTCATCTACTTTCTGAAATTTATTAATAGTTGCTTAATAATTTCATTGGTTTAGCTTACATTTTGTTTGGTGAATTTTCATGAATTGCTATCCATAGACATATTTCTACTCCCACATTTAAGTTTATGTACATATTAATTTTTAAATTACATTAATCTTTATCATTTTCCTATTTTTAGAAAAATCATGAAAACATTTCATTCAAGTTTTCATATAAATGTTTAGCCATGAATTAATCATTCCAATACATATTCAAAATATTACATAAATAAATTAAAAACAAAAATACAATTTATTTTAATGATATTTACATACACTTATATCTTTGTATATGATCACAGACTCTCCAGAAACATTCCTAAGTAACAGTGATGCTTTTGGGAAAGAAACTGAAAAACATAAACTTAAGGTAAAAGAAAAGAAATATGGTTCTTCCCCATGTGCTACTTTGTCCATTAATTAAAACCTTCTGTATTACAAGACATGATGCTTCATGGCTTTAATACCAGCACTCAGAAGGCAGAGACAGGAAGATCTCTATGAGATCAAGGCCAACCTGGTCTACATAGTGAGTTCCAGGCCAGGTGGGACTACAGGGAGACTATATCAGAAACAAATAAACAAAAAATCTTGTCCATAGCAGATGAACATACTGGCGATTTTTAAAATGAATACATAAAGCTATTTTTTGAATTGTAGATTCCCTTGGTACCAATACTATGTTGGTAACATATTCAGTATTTTGACCTTTAAAAAAATCCAATCTAGGACAATTTTTAAAATTTACATGTGCTCATTTATTTATACAATAGCACATGTGTGGAGGTCAGGGAAAATCTTGACCTTTAACCATGTGGGTTCCAAGCATTGAACTCAAGCTCCTTTACCCACTGAACCATCTTACAAGTTTTATTCTTTACCTGAGCACAAATTTATAATGAGTATGTTTATTGTTCATAAATATTCAAACTTAGAGTTTTATAAATCCCTATGGTAGGTAGATATTTAGGAAATATAGTTCAGATAATTTGAATGTTCTTTTATAAATAGCACTTGAGGCTGGGAGATAGCTCAGCTGATAAAATGCTTGCCTTGCAAGAATGAGGACCTGAATTTGAACCCTAGAACTTACTTGTAAGAGAGCATAGACTAGTGGGGTATGTTTATAATACAAGTACTAGGGAAACAGAGACAGGCAGATACCTGAGGCTCACTGGCTGACAAGTCTAATCTACTTGACAAATTCCAAGCCAATGAGAGACCCTGTCTTTAAAAAAAAAAAAGAAGAAAAGGAAAAGGTGGATAGTGCCTGAAAAACCACACCTGAAATTGTTCTCTAGCTTCCTTACAACCATGTCCACATGTGGATGTACACTCATACACTCAGGAGCACACACACACACAGGTTTTTGTGAAGTGGGTGTGGCTATACACACCTATAATCACAGCAATCAGGAAACTGAAACAGAAAGATCAAATATTCGAGGCAAGCCTGAGCTACATAGCATGACACTGTCTCAAACTAAATAAATGATTTTTAATTGAATCATAAAAATCTTCTTTTCAAAATATATCTTCACATTTTATCCTGAAAATATACAATGTTTAATTATAGATAATAAATCTATAAACAATACCTGCTTCTGAAGAAGGAAGTTTAGCAAAAAAGAAAAAAATCAGTCATAGTAGTAAAAGATGTCATTCCAAATCTGGAAATTAGTAACAGCTAATAATTAAGGACTGACTTTGTATCAGCCAATGTACTTATCATTTTATTCACAGTATCTCAACAATCTTCAGATAATTCTATGAAGAGCTATATTGGGTCTACATATATCAACTAATATTAAATAGGAAATTTTCAAAAGCACATTCTTTAAATAAGAAACCAAATTTCAATGGAAATATAACCAAGACCTCTCCCCCAATATTTGACTCTCAATAGATTTTAAAAAAGCTTAAAACACACACACACACACACACACACACACACACACACACAAACAAAACAGGAAGATGTGACTTTGCATCCTGGCCTGCACACACCAGCTGATGAGGTAACTGAGATTGCGACTGGATCTAAGGGCTACAGCTTGAGAGATGGCTCTGTGAGATCAGCAGTGGCCATGGAGATACCCACGCTTCACTGCAGCTCTAGGCTGGAGCATGCTGTATGCTAGAGCTAGTGAAATGAGGAGTGGCTGGCCTAGTACTGCCAAATGGACAGGAGACTGCAGGTCCAGGCCTGGAGCCATGCCCAGGATGGGTCTGAGGCTGGAGTCAGAGTTGTGGAGATTTATAAAATAATGAACAGTAAAACAGCCTTTCAAGCCAAACATGGTGGTTCATGCCTACAATCCCAGTAACCAGAAGGCAGAGGGAAGCAGGATCACTGAAAGTTCAAGGTCAGCCTGGTCTACATAGCAAGTACCAGGCTATCCAGAGCTATACAGTGAAATTTTACTCAAGAGACAAACAGATAGGGATAAAGGGAACAAACTGCAAATCAGTTATCATGCCATAAATTCTGAGTTGTGCTAGCAAGAAAATTGATGGATTTAAATATTTGTATAATTTTTCAAAGAAATAGGTAAAGGAGGGGATAAAGAGTTGGCGCAGTGGTTAATAGTGCTGATTGCTCTTGCAGAAGACCTGATTTTGGTTCCTAGCAATTACACGGCTGCTAATCACTGCCAAAACTCCAGTTCTAGGGACTCCAACGCCCTCTTCTGGCTTCTGTAGGTACTGTCCACATGGGTGCATTCACATACATGCAGGCAAAACACTCATACAGATAAAATAAATATAAATAAAAATAATTACAAAAAAAGAAATGGGAAAAGTAAGTATCAGTACACACATTTTAGAGGAGCAAAAAATGTCTGGTATCCAAATTTAGGAAGGTTAAAAAATATTAACTATAAAATCAATGCTATGAAATAACAAAGAATGGCCTGGAGAGATGGCTCAGTGGTTCAAAGCACTTATTCTTCCAGAGGACTTGGGTTTAAGTCCCAGCAACCACATGGGGAAGCTCACAACTACCTGTAACTACAGCTCATTGGGGATCAGATGCTTCTGGTCTCTACAGGTACCCATACTTATGTGCAAAGACCCACATATACACACAATTAAATATAAATATAAATAAAAATTCAAAAGGAAAAGACAAAGTTAATAGAAAGCTTCAAACACTTCTATATGACAAGAAATAATACATCAGGTTATAGAGATATATGCTATAAATGAAAATGATAAAGGATATGCTTCCGTCAATAGGAAATAATAAAACCCTTAAAAGACCAAAAAGTATGGCTATATGAAGACATTTTACACAGAAAAAATGCTCATAAATTTTGAAATATTCCAGAGCTTAACAGAAATGTATCTACTGCAATTTATAAAAACAGGGAGTTCTTTATGGTTAAAGCTATCAATAAATTAGTGATGATACAGAATAACAATTAAAACATTTGGAGTCTGTGTTTCCACACAATTGTTCCTGTATTTCATGGTTTACAATTGATTAAACGAATCAGAAACCAGTTGATGATCAGGTCAATGAAATCATTATATCTATAATATTATTAGTGAATTCTACTAACTGAAATGTATTCTCTCAGTTTCAAAAGAAAGAAAACAATATGCTATGTGCCAAAATATTTACATCAGAAGTATTTATGATAGTGGAAAACTGAACAATGTAAATATTCAAAAATAAATATAGTTAATACTATTAAACATTATTTAATTAGTATATGGATATTAAAATAAGTGATGGGGAAAAAAACCTGAAAACGTAAGTGCTTACAATATTAAATGGAAAATTTTACATTTGAATCATATAAAATATTTCATTATGAGCAAGAATCAAACATATTTTCTTTCCTTTTTTTTTTTTTTTTTTTTCGGTCTGTTTGAGACAAGGTCTCCCTGTAGCCCCAGCTGTTGTGGAACTCACTATGTAGACCAGACTGGCCTTGAACTCACTGAGATCTGCCTGTCTCTGCCTCCCAAGTGCTGGGATTAAAGGCGTGCACCACCACGCCAGGCTAAACATGTTTTCAAAAAGGGAATGCACATAAATATTCCAATAACATATGATAGTTTATGTTAATAAAAGTTACTTTGAAAATATTTTCTTTTAAGATATGGTTAGTATATTTTATTAATTTTTAAATTAGATGTTTTGTGATGTTAAAAAAGTTTTAAGATTTTCATCTAATTTCACTATTTCAATACTAAATATAAATTTAATCATAATTAAATAACATTAACCTAAATCAAATAATTTTACTGTATCTAATATTCAACAAAAGAGAAACCCTAAAATATTTTTTGAGGCAAAGAGACAAAATTCTTGCCTTAAATCTGTTTCCTTTTCTTCCAAACTGTATATTTGCTTCAACATCATTTCTTCTTGCATTTTGAGAGTCTAAGGACATAGTTAATGCTATATTATTTTGTTTCAACAAATTTATAACTGAAATGAATATTTAAACCCTTCATTTATCAACATAATATCTAGTTATACATAAATCAGGAGCAAAAGCTACTTAATTTGTGGAGTTCTACTTTCAAGACTTGTATTAATGATAATCCCCAAAATTTCTATATAGCAGCTAATAAAACATGCATTATTTCCCAATGATGCTTTGAGGTTTGTATCCTTTGTTCATATTGTTTCATTAATCATTACCTACTAAATTCATAATTACTTTTCAAGGCCAAAATCAATGTTATGTTCTCTAATGACTTCTCTTCCAAAAAGCAGAAGTGAACTTGTCAATTCCAATAACACTGTTCCATTAACACATGACATTATTTTACCTAAGTTATTTAAAACATTTATTTTTCTAATCATATGTTCTTCAAAAAATGATGTTTATCCACCATTACATCTTCCATAGACTCTCCTTTGACTAAATAATACTTTATTAAATACAAAAATCTTAATCCTTAAAACTAGATTAATTTTATCTGTTGGTAGTCCTATTTTATGTTGCCCATTGTCAGCATACAAAAGAATAACATGCATATTTTTCCTCCAAAAAATTTACCCCTAAGATAATCTAATTTTTAGAGCTACAAGGATATTTGGAGTTCACCTATTTTTATTTTCTCTAATTTTGCATGTAATAACGCTAAGTCAGTGATAACTTTGTCAACTCACCTCAGCATTTTCCTGACATTTCTTGAGTTCTAGGGTCATATCACTTGTTTCTTCTACCATTTTTTTGTTCTCAAGTATACGATTGTTGTAGATTGAAAATTCAATATTCTTCACTCTATTTTAAAAAATATATCATATTAAATATTTAAATATCAAATGACAATGCATAACATATAATTAAGTATAATCTTAGGGTTAGGAAAGGGCAAGGATGGTCATTAGTTAATCCCTCAAGCGAAGTTATAGGTTCATACTGCTTCATCACATTATATTCCCTCAAACATATTAAAATTGTTTCCATATTAACTTTTTAATGTCACACAGTATATTGCTTTTTATATTCCCCACACTCTCATTCTCTCATACTTCTCTACAAAATCTGAAGCTTGTTATTTTCTTTACATAATTATTTTGCCTCTAATAGCCTCTTAGAAATTGTTTCAATCTTTCGAAAATTTGATTAGACTAATCTATGAAGCATTAATCATTTGTGATTAAAAAATAATCATTAGCATAATGTTTAACTTTGTGCACAACACTAAATTATTCTTACAAGGTTTCAAAGACTGCTGTGCTGAACATGGTGGGGATCGCCTTCAGTCCTAGAACTTGGGAGGCAGACGCAGGCAGATCTTTGTGAGATTGAAGCCAGTATAGTCTACATAGTGAGTACCTGCCAGGTCTGCTGGGGCTCCTGGGAGATCGTGTCTCAAAAAAGACCAACCAAACAAACAAACAAGGTCTCAAAGACTGAAAAAGTAATTATTGTTGTTATTGGCTACAGCCAGGACCAATTTTAAATGCAGTGCAGCATGTCGCTCCACTGACTGATTTGAGGACCATCTATTGCTTCCTTCTACTTAATAATACTGGGAACTCACAAGAGAATATAATATTTTTTTCTCAATAATGAAAAGATTTAAAAATAAATATATCAAGGGTAACATAAATTGATACTAAAGTATAAATAACCACTCCATCCGTAAATAAATTTTAGTTAAAACATGAATATTACACCTAATATTACAGCTACTCCTAAAACAAAACAAAGGACTGTTGAACAGAGTCCAGAAGCACGAGGTGGCAGCTACAATAAAAGGGAAAAACTATAGCCAAGGTTAGCCTAGTCTCATGATTTTGCCCTGGCTGACATCAAACTCATATCAGTCCTCTTGCATCATCCTCCCAAGTACTGGGACTACAGAATTTAGACATCATACTCAACTATTTACTTCTCTTTTTTTCTCTATACCTGAGAAGCAACCAACAGGGAATTATCAGGTTTACCAGAGACTAGAACATGAGTTTCATCCTTTTTACTTGATAAACCAGTAATTATTTTCAAACTAAACTTGGTAAACAGTGAAATCATTCAGTGAATATTTTATTTAGATAATATTAGGAATAAATTTACATGTTGATATTTTATCAATACAAACTTATGAAATAATGTAACCAAATAAGTTAATAACTCTGTATCTAGTGATTACACACTCATGGACTTACCCAACAATAGACTCGAACTACTTAGGAAAACTTCCTTAAGCAAGAGTAGCAGTGCATGCCTATTTTCTCAGCTCTTGGGAGGCAGAGGAATATGGATCTCTGTGAGACCAAGGCCAGTCTACATAGTGAATTCCAGGCCAGCTGGGGCTATAGGGAGACCCTGTCTCAAAAAAACAAGAAAAAGCCTTTCTTCCTTGCCATTATTTCCTGAATACAGTATAACAACTGCTTACGTAGACTTTACACATTGTATTTAGTAGTATAAGTAATCTAGAGATTGGGGGCTGGAGAGATGAGTTAAAATATGAGAGGTTATGCATAGGTTATATGCAAATACTATGCCAGGACTCAATCATCTACAGATTTTGGTGCCTTCATGGTCCCTGGAACCAACCACCATGAACACCAAGGAATAGCTGTATAGTCATTTGAAATGATTTAACTTTATTTATTCTTTTTATATAAGTAATACATACTTCCTTTATCAAGTTGCTAAATCATTTTTTTTTTTCTGACACAGGGTCTCACTCCATAGCCCAGCCCTTGAATGCATACTTTTCTTGCCTCAGCCTCTAGAGTTCTAGTATTACATGTGTGAACCACCATTACTAGCTTTCATTCTGTTCTTTAATTAGGAATAACATGCAATTTCAAATCTATTCATGTAAATATTGGACATAATTTACTAATATAGCATTACCACAAAGCTTAGTAATTAAACTGGATATGGAAAACATACTTCTCTTTTTCAAGCTCCTTTTTCAGATCTTCAACCTGCTTTGAATAACGCTGTTCACTTGTTGCAATGGCAATTAACTGTATTTCCAAATCATGCACCCTTTTCTGCAAAATAAATGTGTATATTTATGATAATATTTTACATTTTTTCATATAAAAGATATAGATATCCTAAGGATCAACACAGCTGAGAAAAATTTGACGGGACATTAAAAAAATAATTTACAGTGTTATGTAGCCCAGGCTGGTCTCAAATTCACTATGTAGCTGAGGTAGAAATGAATTCCTGATGCTCTATCCTCCACCAACTAAAGAACTGAGATATCTACAGTAAAACAATGGATTAGCTGTTGCCTTCATGTGATAGGTAATTGAAATAAGTCAGGTTAACAAAGGACAGACTCTATTCCAAGAAGAGAATTAACTAGAGGAGCACTGGAAATCACAAAGGAAGTGATAGGGCGGCTGAAAAGCACAGGGAAACAGAAGGACAAAGCGGCAAACAGAGATAGGCAACACACAGGAGGTTTAGGCAGTGAGAGAGGCAACAGAAGCCTCATTCAAAAGGTGAGCTAGGTGGTCCTAGAGAAAAGAAACTGCCAGTCCTTTACACAGGGTAAGTCCACAATGCTTGCCAAGCCTTGAATCCAGTTTTAAATTTGATAAACAGTGACTCCTAAATGATGAGCCAGTAGTGGAGAGGAGGTCCATTTTGTCACTCCTCTTGTCTCAAAAGTCTGTGACTTGGTGCCATCTTGAGAAGAGCCCACTGGTTAATACTAAGCAGCTCTGGGGGCCTGAAAACAAGGAATTATCACAACTCAGAGAGCCAGTCAATAACCTGCTCACAGCCCTGAGGTGGGAGGCAATCATGGAAGGCGAAAGGGCTAGATACAGACATTCTAAGTTCAAGCAGCTTAGAGGGTCAGGCAGCCGAGAACTCAGTAGTCAATAGCCACAATCTCCATGGTAAGAAACAGATTCCATCATTTGAGGATAGCTGTGAAGACTGGTAGGCCAAGTCTGAAGTTAGTGGATGGCTCAATCTTAGGAACCATTTATCTACTAAGTGATTCACTGCTATTAGGACTAAGGACTCTCAAGCTCCTGTTGAGATAACCAACTTACCCTTTAAATGAAGCTTCAGTTTCCCCAACTCTTCTATTTATCCTTGCAATTTCTACAGCCTGCCTGCCACACAGTATTTGATGCTGAGTGGCACATGAAAGCAATGAGATTGGTCTTTCAGCACAGATTTTTCCCATATTCTCCATTGTACCCAAGAGATATATCCCATTGCTTAGACATTAGCAACTAGTGTGTGCAAATTCATGAGCCTCAGGAAAGGTTAGAAATTTCCCTACTCCCAGCTGCAAACGAAATCTGTTCAACAGAAGTTCTTGTTATGCAAAGAAGGGAAATTCCTAAAGTGAGGGCAGTTCAGTGTTGTGCATCTGACCCCAAGCAGGTCCAGATTCAGCATTAACCTAAACATTAGAAAAGATAAGACACTCCAACATTTACTGACATACTACTCTATCTGAAAGACTCCAAAATTAGAAAATTCAAAAAGAATCCAATTGAACATTTTGTCTTTAGTTTTATATTTTACTTTAGAGTTGAAAATATTTGAAATTTATTTTTCTTATCAGATACACCTGGAGAGGTTTTTTTTTTTGTCCCTTGTGCTTCTCTTTTTTTTCTTTCTATTATGCTTTTAGCATTTATACTTTAAAAAAGTATTTTATTATGTAGTACCCCTGGACAAGAATCACAGTGAATGGGCACCCAACACCACCCATCATATAAAGCAGAAACCTCCCCTCTCTCCCTGCCCCTCCCTCTCTTTTCCCACCTCCACTGTTTTTGAAATCAAGGTCTCTTTATGTTGCCCAGGATGGCCTCAAACTTTCATCCTCCCATCTCTGTCTCCCAAGTGACTAGTGATTGCAGGTGCACACTGCCATGCCCAACCAAATGGTTTTTCACAACTTTGTTCCATTTTTTTCAATAGCAATTGCTGGAAGCTATATCTTTATATGACTTTGATATCTGCATGTCCACCCCTGAAAATGGTAAGCCCTTTCAACACAGCAAATATTCAAGGAAGTATAGCTTAAGATGCTAATATTTTATTATTTTATTTTATGTTATGCATTGCCTGTATGTATGTAAGTGTGCCCATGCCATGCAATGCCCCTGGAGTCAGTAGTGGTCGTTAGATCCCCTGAAACTGGAGTTATGAGCAGGTGTTAGCTGCCATGTGGGTGCTAGGATTTGAACCCACGTCCCCTGCAAGAGCAGGCAGTGCTATTACCTGTGGAGCCGTCTCTCCAGTCCTTCCCCCCGACTATTTTTAAAAGATTTTTTTTATTTTCTATTCCTCTTCTTAAATTTATCAAACTTTATTTCCACATTTTTCTTTATTGTACAATCAGATTTTAATTCTCTTTTTCTCTACAACTTCTTAATATTCTTCTTTTTCTTTTCTTTCTTTTATTTAACCATGCTCCTTCTGTATTTCCCCATCCTCTCTTCCCTTCCTTTATTTTATTTACCATTTTTATTGATACTTTTTAAAAATCTTTAACTCCATAACTTATTCTACATTACTTTTTCCATTTTATTTTTTATAGTAATGGGTGGTACAGTATTGACTTTAATCCATTTTAAGTGTATTTCTACACCTGATTTAACTTGGTACAGCAGCTGTTACAGCAGTCTGTTTCGCCCTTCTCTGAGTGGTATTGGGAACTGAAACCTCAAAAGGTTTTTCACTAGAGCATCCCCAAAGAAATTCAGAAGAGATATCCATATCAGTAGATGTACAAATCACAATACACAAACATAGAATCAAGAAAAATCAAAGCAATATAATACCTCCAAGAGATCATAATTGCCATATTACTGAATCCAAATGGCTGAAATGAGCTGATGAAATGGTTTAGCAGGTAGAGATATTTGTTATCACATCTGTTGACCTGCGTTTTATCTCTGGAACCCATACGGTAGGAGAGAGCCTACTCCTGTAAGTTGTCCTATGTCCTCATGACACAGGTGCACATACATGTATACACAAATACACAAAAAGTAGATATTATTTTAATTTTTAGTAGTGGAGGCACCAGAAAAAAATTCAAAAGCCCACTTGTAAATATGACCAGTTACAGGCTTCAAAGATGTCTCAGCTGTTAAGAGCACTAGCTGCTCTTACAGAGGACCTGGGTTTCATTCCCAGAACCCACACGGCAGCTAACAATCATCTGTTATTTCAGTTGCAAGGCATTTGAAACCCTCTTCTCACCTTCCTGGCCATTGCACGGGTGCACACACATGCATACATAAAATCAACTAAAAATAATAAATAAAATGTTTATATGCTCATATATCAAATAAAATAAAAACAACCAAAACAGCATGGAAATCAATTTGGGACCTGAACAATAACACAGATGAAAAAAAATCAAAAGCACAAATGTTAAATTTAACAAGGAAATTGTGATTTTTGAGGGAAAAAGAAACCAAAAATGCTAAAAATTAAAAACTCAGAAAATCAATGAAAAACACAGTGGAAAGTATCACCAACATTGATAAAAACAGGAAAAAATATGAGAAAAAAGACAGGGTTGAGGAAACACTATATTTGGACATCAAAAAAGAAAAAAAAAAGCATTACCACAACTTTCAACAAATCGAAGGGATAGCAATATGGCTTTGCAGGGAAAGGTACCTGCCACCAAGCCTTGATAGCCTGAGTTCAATACCTGGAATCTTCATGGTGGAGGGTGAGAACCAACTCCTATAAGTTGTCCTCAGACATCCTCACACTTGTTGAGACATGTATGTGCACACGCACGCTTATGTGCAAACACACAAAGTGTGATTTAAGAATGTTTTTTAGAAAGGCCTCTGAGACATGATCAAAAGACCGAACCTAAGATTAAAAATCTGTAAGTGACTGCCAGGAATGGTGGCACATACTTTAATCCCAGTACTAGGGAAACAGAAGCAGGCAGATCCCTGTGAGATTAAGGTCAGCTTGGTCTTCATACCAAATTCCAGGCTAGCTGGGTGTATGGGGAGACCCTGTCTCAAAACAAACAAACAAGCAAACATCCATGAGGTAATCTGAGATTCTAAAAATAAAAACACAAAAAAGAAAAAGGCATGGAAAACCTATCAATGATTACAATAAATAATTTCCAAGACTTAAAGGAAAAAGACAGATGTCTACGCACAAGAGACATTTAAAACCCAAAGCAGAAATAAATTAGGAAAGAACCTATTGACAAAATGTTATAGTTAAAATGCTAAGATTTAAGAAAAAAAGAAACAGTGAAAGCTTTAAGAGAAAAATGCCATCACTTATAAAGGCAAATCAATCAGAATAACACAAGAACACTTTTCAGAAGATATTGCAAAATGGAGGAAAATATGACATGATTGAATTCAACTCCTGAAAATAACTGCCAGTGAAGATTATATCCAACAAAATAATCTTTTAATATCATAGGAGAAATTAAAAAAAAAAAAACTTCCAAGACAAGCACAAACTAAAGCAATTCATGACCTCTGACCAGTACTGCAAAAGATACTTAAACATTACACAAAAGTAAAAAGGATTTTTTAATTTACTATTTTTATTTTATGTGTATGAGTGTATTGCCTGCATGTACATAAGTGCACCCATGTTGTGCAATGCACGCAGAAGATAGAAGAGGTCGTCAGATCCCCTGGAACTGGACTTAAAGGACAGTTGTTAGTTGTCATGTGGGTGCTGGGATTTGAACTCAGGTCTTCTGCAAGAACCACCAGTGTTCTTAACTGCTGAGCCATCTCTCCAGCCCCAGGAAACCGTTTTAATAACAAGGAAACAGGAAAGAATACATTTCATGAAAAAAGCAGACAAAGGAGACCTAGGAAAGAATTTCTTATGTTCAGCAGAGTAAACTTAGCACCCTCCTAATATAAATAGGGGAAAAGAACAAAATTACAGGAATCACCTTTGTCTTAATTCTCCAATTAAAAGACATGGATTACCTACTCCACCTCACCCCACAAATCCCCTGGTTCCTTTCAGGTCTCACTTCCCTGAGCTTCCAGGTAGACACCATTCCACCATATCTCATAGGCCACCTGGCTCCTTCAGTATCTCACTTCCCTATGCTGTCAAGTCACCAGGCTCCTCTGGGTCTTCCAACTCCACACTTCCAACTAGCGACACTTCATTCCAACCCAGAGACTATTCAGTCCCTCTGGGATCTTGCTTCCCTGTACTGCAAGGTAGGCCCCAATCTTCCCTACTGTGTAGGCCTCCTGATGCCATACCCAGTTTTCCTGGGATCTCACATTCTCAACCTACATTTGAGCTAGAGCTGACTCAAGGCAAGACATCCAGGTGTGGAGAATCACACCAGAAGGCAATGGAGATGAGGATCAGCAATGGGTGTGTGACCTTTGAACAGTGACCATTCGTGCAAACAGTAGCAGATTCTCAAAAATGAGGGATAGAGCCTACAGACCTCAATACCAGTCCCACAAAGGAAACATCTCAACCCTCTTACAACTTAGTCCTCTCCTGAACACTACACATGCCTCCATTGAAAGAAAGGTGATTTTTACAAACAAAACAAAACAAAAATTAATGAATTAATCACAAACTACTTCAGTTGTGCAAGTTTCAATGGAAAAACAAAATACAAAAACTACAACAAAATGCTTCCTCCCCAATTATTAATCCCATAGCAATGACCCTTAATGAGAATGCCCTGGAAGAACTCCCAGGCAAAGAATTTAAAAGAATTATTGCAACAATGTTCAAACAACTCAAAGAAGATTTAAAAATTCTTCTAGGGAACAAAACAAAGAGTTGAATAAAATGAGGCAATTAATCAAAGATATGAAAATAGAATTGCCTTCTGTGTGCATCACCTTCTGATGTACAAGGGAGCCTCACTGGTGAGAGCTGAGAAGTGCATTAGCCTTCTCTCTACCCCTTATTCCACTATGTTCCATGGGCCTTAGTTGTCAAGATTTGACTGCAGATGTATCACCTACCCATGTCAGCTCAATGAAACAAGGTTCCAAAGGGGAGGTAAAAAATAGGCAGCAGGCCAGGACAAGATTGAGACCTATTTGAGATTGATTGCTGCTCAGTGAGAGAGAGTTTGACTTACATACGACCACTGGATGGGCTGACTAGACTCCAGTGGACGCATTTACACTGAAGGACACTTGGGTATAAACACCTGAGTAAATAGGACTCAGCATGTATGGCAGAGTGAGTAGGGCTCAGTGGGGGGATAGGGAAAGCCATGGATGGAGAAGGGGTGTCTGGATTGAGTGGTAAATGTTGTATGAAATTTAAGAAGTGCAATTAAAAAAATAATAAAATAGGATTGCCAAAATGCTGGAAATGAAACTCAATAACGAAAATGAAAGACTCAGTGAAAAGTTTCACGAGTAGAATGGATCATGTGGAAAATAGTGTCAGTGCTGGAATACAGAGCAAAGGAATTTGTGTCAATCGGTAAAGGTAAACTTAAATCTGTATATGAACAGAACATGGGAGACCTTTGGGACACAGTGAAAATAACTAACCATTCATTATGGGCATAGAAGAAAGAGAACACCATACTGGAGGCATATAGAATATTTTTAATAAAATCATTCCCAACCCTAGAGACGAGATGCCCATCCAGATATAAGAGGTCTATAGAACACCAAACAGAACCAGAAAAGAAACTCCCCATGTGCTCTCTCATATGCAGAATATTGTTTGTATGTATGCAAATAAGAGGATATAAGCATGTGCACATACTATGATTCTAGACAGGAGACTATGAGCTGAGAATAACAGGTGTTGAGAAAAGGAACTGGGGGGGTGTTCTAAGGTCACATGTGACAGTAAGTGCTTTTAACGCTGAGCCATCTCTTCAGCACCCAAAATTAAATATTTTAAGGAAGGGTAGAAGTGATCCCTGTACAACATATGCATATATAGAAATGCCACGGTGAGGAGACTGGAGAGGTGGCTCAGCGGTTAAGAGCACTGGCTGCTTTTGCAGAGGTCTCAGGTTGGATTCCCATCAGCCACATGGTGGCTAATAACCATCCATAACTCCAGTTTCAGGGATTAGACACTTTCTTCTCACTTCCATAGGCATCGCATGATACAGATGCACTTACATGCATGCAGGCAATACACTCATACACACAAAATGAAAATAATAAATAAAATATTATTAAAGAAATCACAGTGAGACATATTAATCTGTATTAATTAATATATACTAATAGCTATAAGACAAACAGTAAAGGAGAAAATAGGGGCTGGAGAGATGGTTCAGTGGGTAGCAGCACTGACTGCTCTTACAGAGGATCTGGGTTTGATTTCCATCACCCACGTGATGGCTAACAACTGTCCATAAGTGCAGGTCCAGGAGATTCAATGTCTCTGTCCTCCGCAGTCTATGCTCAACACAGGTGCATTTATATACATGCAGGTAATAAACTTATACACAAAATGAAAATAAGATATTTTTAAAAAGAGAAAATAAATGCTGGGTAAAGGGAGAGGCATGGGAAGAATCAACAAAGATCATATGAAGCCCATGATGTCAAGGTAGTGGTCTAGCTCTGTGGTAAAACACAAACCTAGCATATGCAAGACCCTGGGTATTTCCAACACTGTCATAAATAAAACAAAGTTCTGTCATAGAACTTATAGCACCTATAAATTCACTAATCACTATTCTACCTAAACATTAAACATAGGTTCTAAATATATATTATGTATATCTTTTTCAAAATCAGATCTTTGTGGAATAACATTCAAAAGACTAAAACTTAGCTGTATAATATGTATATTTTATTTTAAATGTACTACCAGCATGTTTGAATAATATAAGGAACCTGACCAAGATTGTTACTAAAATCTATAAAATTGATAAAGATTGTAGTTTACTCAAAAGAAAACAAAGATTTTATATTTTAGCAAAAAAAATATAGTACGACTTTATAGTCTGAAAGCACAGGTCAGTAATTTCAATATTATTTTTTTAAATAATTGTTACATATTAATAAGAAATATATACTTACGAAGAGTTTTTTCAATTCTTCAATTTCCACTTTTTTGTCATTTTTAAGTTTGGTCATCTCTTCTAACATAAGCAAAAGAATATATGTGTGTTAATAGCTGGATTTAAAAGGAAAGAGAATAAATAAGAATAATGACATTTGCTAGGCATCAGGTTCCAATCTTAGTCTAAGAATTATTGGCAATTGATTACTGCTGGGAGAGGAAGAGCCTGTCTTAAATGGAGGGATTCTAGATAAAGGCTGACTAGAACCCAGTAGATGGACTTGCACTGAGGGTCATCTGGGAACACTAACTTGACAAGATAGGCCTTAACACAAGTGACAGAACATATGAATTCCAGGCTAGGGGGTTATTATGGGAGGGTGCCAATGGAGAAGGTGTATAAAGATGAATAAGATTAACATGTTCTGTATGAAATACACAAAAATTCAAAAAAATTATTAAAAAAATTAAAAAACTACAATGCTATTTGAAAGGGAAAAATCAGGAGATAGATTAATGAACAGAGGAAGCACTGAAGGAGTCCAAATCACCGAACACTACTATACCAATAGTAATGTTTCTAGGTTAGTTCCATAATCATGTGAGTTCGAAACTCATAAAACAAAATAAGCAGCTAATCTACATAAAATATATTAGGAGTGGGGTCAGTGTGGATTCTGACTTTCAACTGATCGCTACCTGAATCTGGTTTTGTCATCTTCACTACAAATTTTGAAGAACTGATCTTTTCTCAAGCTAATTCTGATCTTTGTACTTTGGATTTCAATATCCCCACCTCTTCTGAGGTTTCAGCTGCTCTAAAATATACCAAGTCTGTGTAAAGAAATCTTTAATTTTTCCTGTCCCACCTAACAACCCCTTTGAATAAAAAAAAAATAGCTGATTAACCTTACTGGCTTTTAAACTATTGCCCAATTTATCATTTTGTTTTTCTTATTCTTGCTAAACTATACATGTCTTTCATAACTCCACACAATATTAATGCCTATCTCATGATAGTGATAAAATTATGATCACAAAGATCAACAATAAGTATTTTGTGATGACATTTTCAGACTTATTCATTATGGAGCTTGGTAGTATCTGATATTATTAAGCACTGGCTACCATTTTCCTTTTGATTACCAAGACCTTGTACTATTTCCTGCTTGCTCTCTAACTCTAACTCCTTTTTTAAATCTTTTTTTAGTATACCCTTTCCTTCTTCCTACCCAAAATAATAGTACTTTACAATGTCTATCTTTAATTTCCATTAATTCAATGTTATGCTGATGAATTTTAAACTATTTTCAGCCCAACTCCCCCACCTTTTTCTTTAATTTCTAACAGACTCCTCTAATTTCCAGCTGTAACCTAAATTGTGTGAAAAAAAATTTTTTTTGCTCATTGTTAAAGGTTTTAATTACTGGAAATATAATAGAATTACTAAAAATTTCTCAGGGTTTAACTCATTTAAATAACCACTTGTGGGGCTGGAGAGATGGCTAACTGATTAAGAATTCTGGCTGCTCCTGTGGGTTCAATTCCCAGCACCTACATGGAGGCTAACAACCATCTGTAACTCCATTTCCAGGGGATCTGATGCCTTCTTCTGACCTCAGTAGTTATTGCATGTCATGGGTGCTCTTATACAGATGCAGGCAATACACTCATACACACACAATAAAATTAAAAAAAGTTGAAACAGAAAACAAAAGTAAATATATTGTTATCTATAATATGTTTCAGTCAGATACTTTGTCCCTGAAGTAGATTACCTAGAGCTCTAGGACATTTAAAATTTGGCAAATGAGGTTTTAAAAATAGCAAGGTACACATAGCTAAAATTCTAATTAGTGAGAGAAAGTAAAAAAAAAAAAAAATCCCCAAATTTTTGATTTTGAAGATTACCAAAAAAAAGAGAGAAAAGCTTTAAGAGTTGAAAAAGATGACGGATTAGTCCTGAGCTATCCACTGTGACTTCCTGAGAGAATAATAACACTTATAAACTGGAAAATAAGAAAGTTGTTCAGAGCTAAAGAAGACACACTATCGTCAGAAAAATGGAGCAGCACTGGATAACTAATTAGAAGTGAAGGACAAGATATAGCCAGGTACAGTAGTTATTATTGCAATCCCTGGGCTTGGGAAGTTGAGACAGGAGGACTGATGCAAGTTTGAGGCCAGCCTGGGCTACAACAATAAGTTCCAGGAAAGTCTGGGCTACTAAGTGAGACCTTGTCTCAAAATTTTTAAAAAAAAGTAAGGCAAAAATAAAAAGAAAGATAAAGATCCTGAAACATTTATGGTTTTGAGGACTATATTATTAACTCAAGAAGAAAATATCCTTTTGTAATTGTTAGTTCTGCACTCCCACACATATGGTTTTTAAAATTTCATCATCCTCTACATCTATCCAAATTTTCTCTATACCTTAAAAGTCTGCTCTTAATATCTACTTCTTCCATAGTCTTTCCTAACTCTTTGGCATCCTATTGGTATCAACATTAACATAGCTCTCTCAATAAGAAATCTGAACATTTACCTCAAATATAAAAGTATGTTAAGTACAAATATATATTTAAATTTTATGCAAAGCTATAATAGAAATGTTATGTATATTCAGAATATACATAACTGAAACAAAATAGAAGCTCATATTTTCTTTCCTTACTATAAGGCAATCCTTGCTTACCCCGTCATTCTGTACACCATTACTCTAATGGTTTTACATATTCAACCTTTCTCTCATAATAATTGAAGATTTCTCAAGATCAGAGAGTTTTACTTCATGTGTTCCCACAATACCTAAGACAATGCTGAAATGCACACATAATACTGCCTCACAAATCTCAAATTCTTTATTCAAACTTCTCAACAATACTCTGAGAAAATCACATGGAAAAAAAGAATTTACAGTATGATAAATATCAGTCACTTAATTTTAAAGGTAAACTGAATTGTTTCAGATAACCACTAAAGACGTTTCAAGGACTAAAATTATTCCTTAGTTACTATAGAACATTAATTTTTTAAAGAAAGTAGGTATAATGATTTTAAAATGGAGATTTATGTTCTGAAATTATTATTAAAATTAGATAAGGAATTTTTTTAGCTATAAAGTTTTATAATCATGACAATAAAAAGCAAAACTAAGAATAAAATTGTTTAATTTGGACAGTACAACTTTGAGTGATCAAGCATTTTTATAAGTAGGGCATTAAGTATTGCAAAAGGAAAATCATATAATTTAAGAGACATTTTCTGCAGTGGTGTAGCCACTGGTAAGGTGTTCAGGCTCTTGTAAACAAAGTCTTACCCACAGTTCTACAAATACACTTAATGAAACTCTAGTCACATACTCATGCACATGCATATGAAAGATATGAAAGTAGTTAGGAATAGGGAGAGGATTATAAGGAATGAGAGGGGCACAAGAAAGGGTAATGGGGGTGAATGAACAAAAACATTATGTATGTTTGTGAGAATGCCATGATGAAGCTCATTATTATGTACAATTAATATATGCCTACAAAAACTTTTTTTTTAAAAAAAGAATTTAACTGGGGCTAGAGAGATGGTTCAGTGGTTAAGAGGACTGACTGCTTTTGCAGAAGACCCAAGTTCGATTCCCAGTATCCACATGGTGGCTTACACCAGTACGTAACTCCAGTTTCAGGGGATTCAACACCCTCTTCTGATATCAGGCATTGCACAACACAGGTTCACTCAAAAACCTGCAGGCAGTGCACTCATACACACAAAATGAAAAGAATATTTTTTAAAAAATAAAGAATTTAACCAGCTTAACTACTTACTGTTAAACAAACACTTTAAAGACTATACCATATGACTTACAATTATTTTACTTGTACAAGTATTCAAGCTAATGAAATTACACAAAACTATGAAGATAATCTAGATAAATACTTATCAGTTTGGAAATTTTAGCCAATTAAAATAATTTTTATTGAAATAGGAAAAGATTTTTTCTTGGCATGTGTCTACATTTGCAGATATTCAGGCTAATAAACATGAAGCATACATTATGATAATTAGCTAGTTACATGGTCATAAATAAACAAAATTAGCCGGGTAGCCGGGCATGGTGGTGCACACCTTTAATCCTAGCACTTAGGAAGCAGAGGCAGGTAGATCTCTGTGAGATTGAGGCCAGACCGGTCTGCATATTGAGGTCTAGGCCAGCTGGGGCTACAGGGAGACCCTGTCTCAAAAAAAATGGAAATAAATTCATAAATTTATAGGACTTCTCTTTTGTTCTTGGACGTTTTTGTGTTGGTCAGAGCGACATAGAAAAAATCCATGTCTCAAAAATGCAAGTAAACAAGTAAATAAATCAGTCCAGACATAGGGGTACATACATGTATTCCCAACACTCAGAAGGTTGAGGCAAATAAATCGAGACATCATGACCAACCTGAGCTACAAAGCAATATCCTTTCTCAAAACCATTTTTTTTCAATTAAAATATAACACTTTTCACTAAGGATTATACCGGCTTTTGAATCCTAAACTAGAGTAAAAACATCTTGGGTTTGTAGACATCTATAAACTACAATAAAGAAATTAAACTGTGAAGCAGGAGAGATAGCTTAGGAGTTAAGAGCACTGGCTGATTTTGCAGAGGACCAGGTTCAATTCTCAGTACCCACATGGCAGCTAACAACTGTCTGTAACTCCAGTTCCAGTGGAATCTAGTGACTTCTTTTGACTTTTGCAGGCATTGCACAACACAGGTGCATTGACACACATACAGACAATACACTTACATAAAATGAAATAAATTTTTTAAGGAAATTAAACTGTTTTCTTAAAATTTAAATATTCTATAATTATGATTTATAATTAGCTAATATTGTAAAAGTATACATTTTATTCTCTAAATCTTACCCAGTTCACTTGATCTCTTCTGAAGCTCCATGGTAACTATTTTCAGTTGCCCTTTATTCTGTCCCAATCTTGAAAGGGATGTCATTTTAAAATACAAAATATTTTAGTCAGAATTGATGTAATAATTAAAATGTCACAAAGTATCAACTATGTATCTGTGCTGGATAGTTTTAGTGTTAACTTGACACACCTGGGTTGAGGGAACCTCAATTGGGGAATTTCCTGCATTGGACCTGTCTGGGGCCATGTCTGTTGGACATCTTCTTGAGTGTTGAGTGATGTGGGAGGGCCCAGCCCACTGTTGGTGGTGCCACCCCTGGCCACCTGGGCAACACAGGTGGGCCTGTGTTGCATAAGGAAGAAGGCTGAGCAGGGGCCAGGGAAGCAAGCCAGTAAGCAGTGTTCTTCCATGGCCTATGTTCAGCTCCAGCCTCCAGGTTCCTGCATCAAGTTCCTACCTTGGGCTCCCTGATGAACTGTGACCGAGAGATGTAAGACAAAATATACCCTTTCCTCTGCAAGTTAGTATTGGTCAGAGTGTTTTGTCACAGCAATGGAGAAACAAACTAGGACAGAAGTTTGTACCAGAGAGTAGGACACTTCTGTGACAGACCCGATGTTGGAGGATTGTGGAAGTGTTAGGAAATTTGGGCTGGAAAAGCCACTGAGTGGAATTTGAAACAGTTATACTGAAAGAGTGGTGGACAATGGGTGCCTGGATTGTGAAGCTTCAATGGAAAGCAGAGACTATCAGGGCTGTTTTTGCAATATTTTGAATTGAGAATCTGTGGATTCTGGTTGGCTGGGGCTGAAGAATCAGCTGTGATTAAGAAGAGACCAGAACCTGAAGTAAAACCTTTGCTTTTCTGGGACTATTGGTGCTGGTTAGCTGGGGCTGAAAAATCAGCTGTAAGTAACAAGAGACCAGCATCACAATGGTGAAATCTTCTGGGTAGTATTTCCTCAGGGTCAGGGCACAGAAGCTATTTTACCGAGGGGACTCAAGCCTCCATTTCAAGCTGGAAGCAGGACTTGGTAATGTGTAAGAGTCTCCTGCATGGATCTGGTGTGGAAAGTACAAAGGGGTCATAGAGAGCAGCTGAGGATTGGCACCCTGAGAGGGCAGGAAAGGCCAATGTGAAAGTGCAGCCTCAGTTGCAGTGAAGACCGCAGGAGTGAAGGGGTCATGGAAAGAATCCGAGGCATTGCACCCTAGAGGCTGTAGCTGGTCATTGGTGAGGGTACAGCCTCAGTTTCAGTGGAGACCCCAGGCTTTTGGAGATCCTGGGACCGTGGGATGGCCACCAAGGACAGCAGTAGGTATGGAATGGAACTGGCCTGGGTCTGTGAGATGAGCTGTGTGTGCTGTGGACAGCAGAGTCAGTGAAGTGGAGCTGCCAAAACCCTTTGGAGGACAGAAGATCATGAGCGAATCCCAGATGTCCAACCTTGAGCTACTTGGCTGGATTTAGGTTTTGTTTAGATGTGCTTGACTCTTCCTTTTGAAATAAAACAATACTTGTTTTGGATTTTACAGAATCCCACAGTTAAGAGACTTTTAAAAGAGACTATGGACTTTTAAGTGTTGGATATTTTAGGGATTGTGGGGCTTTTAAGGTTGTACTGTCTTATGTTGTGAGAATAACATCATGGGGGAAGGAACTGGAAAGGTTATGATTTAATAGTGGTGTGTTTGTATGGCAAGTTGAAAAAGGGCCAGGTGTTCTGGATAGCTTTAGTGTCATGTTGACACACCTGGGTTGAGGGAGCTCAGTTGTGAAATTGCCTCCACTGCACTGGCCTATGGTCATGCCTGTGGGGCATCTTCTTGACTGTTGAGTGATGTGGCAGGGTCCAGCCCACTGTGGGTGGTGCCACCACTGGGCAGGTGGGCCTGTGTTGCATAAGGAAGCATGGTCCAGGGAAGCAAGCCAGTAAGCAGTGTTCCTCCATGACCTGTGCTTCAGCTCCTGCCTTCAGGTTCCTCCTTCAAGTTCCTACCTTGGGCTCCCTGATGAACTGTGACCCCAGAGATGTAAGACAGAGTGTTTTGGTCACAGTAATGGAGAAACAAACTATAACAGTATCTTAACATGGATTCACTCAATTATTAATCAGTTGTTGAGTATTGTGTATAAGCATTTTAAAACAAGAGATTATGATAAATACATAATTGTGTAATATATCTACCTAAAACCTTAAGGCTTTATCTCTATTAGCTTAACAATTGATGGTAATCAAATTGATGATTAATGAGTATGTAATTACTATTATACCAAATTCTTCTTTTAAAGCAGTACAAACAAAATAACACTGTATCGTTTTATTGGCTTCTCTGATTTTTTTTCCTGAGCTAAAAAACTAAGGTAAGGGCAGGAAAGATTGCTCAGTGGTTAAGAACACTGCTTGTTCTTGCAGAGGACCTGGGTTTGGATGCCAGCAATCCCATGGAGGTTAACCACTGTCCATAACTCCAGTTCCAAGGGATCTAATACCCTTTTCTGGTCCCTGAAGGCATTGTAGGATGTGGGTACACTTACATACATTCAGGCAAAACACTCATACACATAAAACTCAAAATAAGTTTTAAAAAAACTAAGACAATTGATAAGCCAGTGAGATGACTCGTGAGGGTAGAGTTCTTGTTACCAAGCCTGACAACCTGAGTTCAATTCCCAGGAGAGAATCAGCTCCTGCAATTTGTCCTCTGACCTCCACACACAAGTACATGCAAGTACACACACACACACACACACACACACACACACACAAATGAATGAATGAATGAATGAATGAATATAATAATGAATTTTAAACCAACGAAATGAGAACAGGTGAATCTATGATAATTCACAATTTTAATATTTGAAAACTACCTTGATAGTTCAATCCAAAATATATGATTAGAGAAATTAGAAAACCTACTTCTCTTCCATCACTACATACAACAGTGGAGAGAAATCAGCAGACCCAGGGAGAAATCTATTCCTCTCCTTTGCCCTGCCAAACTTAACCACAGTGGTAAAAGGTCAAAAATAATTGACTAGGCTTCATCATACTTTTATATGAAAAAGGCATGAAGGGAAGAAAATGAGTCAGTTATTTATACTCAGATTTTAAACAAAATACTATTTAAGGTAAAAGTAAAGGAATAATTTATCCCATAGAAATATTTACTATGCCCCAAGATTGTTGTTAACTTTTAAAAGCTTATAGACCTAAGTAAAAGAAATTCTACAGCCTGAAAATTGTTCTTAGGAAGCCAACAATAATCTTCTGTATCAATTTAGTATGTCATGTCACTGCATCAGCACTTAAAAGTTTGTCTAGACTCCAGGGCAAAGCATTCATGGAAACTTTGAGAGAATACCTGCTTTGACATGGTACTGAATATCAAAAGTAAATTGGTTTAATTTACTTATTTATATAAATTAGAAGAATTTCACCTTTGATGTTCTCTTCTCAATAATTCCTCCAAGGTGGAGACAGTGGTTTTAAATTCAGAAATCACAAATGAATGAACAGCTTTAGCATTGTTAAATTCTTTCAGCTGGGTTTCTTTTTCTTCAAGGAGCTGATGAATCATTTCTGTTACTATCTGCAAATCTTCTTTTAAAGCCTTTTCAGTGATCTGAAATAAAGTGCAAAACAGAAACAATGATACAAAAGCCTAAAATTTTATAAAAATTTATGCAATCTGCTTCTGTAAATTTTCTTTCCTTCATGCCCTCCATACTTCCTCTTTCCTTGCATCCCTCTTAGGTATTCTAGAATAACTCACACTATCCTTATTTCAGGTCTCCATTCTCTATAGTACCAGTTCCTCCATGGAGTTTTCCTAGTCAGTTCATCCCACACAGTTCTCAGCTCTTATAATTGTTGTAACAATTCATTAGCCTACATCATTCTATTAATGCTTAAATGCTTTTATCCAATAAGTCTAAGTAAAGACATCTTTTTTAGAGTATGATTACTTCTTCTCTGTTTGAATTTCTGGGTCCTTATATATGTTTGTAGTATCCAATAAATATCTACTGATTGATTATGTAAGACATACTATAAACTAGTCAGTTTTTAAATCATACCATACTTATCAGTAACGATATTTTAGTATCTTCAAGTTCTGATACCAAATGATGCTTCCTTTCATTTAATTCTTTTAAATGTTCGTCTTGTAATTCTAAAAAAATAAAATTATAGGTAGAAATTACTTAATAGAAAACAAAAATCAAGTAAACTCACTGTTATAGCAATTATTCATTTTCCTTCAGTAGACAATAACCCAAAATGAGCAAGAATTATGCAATATACACACTATATTTAATCATGGCCAAGCTATGACTATCAAGACTGTTACTTTCTAAGAATTTAAAGGTGCATATTTTTAACCTTTTCAAATATTTACATTTGCAATTATAACAGAATGAAAACAGAATTCTAACTCAGATTTAACAGGATATTTTGTTTGTATATTACTGTCAAGCTGTCAGATGGCTTAAATATACCATGCACTCTTACTTTCTTATTACGAATGTGTTTTGGGGCCAGGTGCACTGAACAAGAGTCTGTTATCACAGGTACCTGGGCAGCTGAGATAGAATTATGAGTTGGGGACCAGCCTGGGTAATTTAGGAAGACCATTTCTAAAAAAATGTTTTAAAGGAAGGGCATAGCTCAGTTCTTTCATGTTCATTATCCAGCACACAATGTTTTTTTAATAAAAAGAAAGATTTTTCTCCATTTTGGAGGATGCTGAAGCGTGATGAGGTTAAGAACCTCCGTTCAATTGTCACAACTAATTCGTAGCATACAAAACCTGTACTTTAAGTCTTAAAAGATGTAGTTTGGGGTCTTTAGGGTTTTGAAGGAGGAGTGGACTTTTTAATTATTTATTACACAAAACACAGGCAATTCCCTATGGGGGTTTCATCAAATGTTGGGGGACTCTGCTGCTAAGGTTGTAGTCCTCCACGTCCAGATAGCTCTAAGGGGCTTGGCACTGTATAGAAGGACCCCCTTTCTCAGCGGGGGCCTCCTGCTCTCTGCCTGACTTACCTGGAAAGTGCCTCCATGCACGGATGCCTGACCATATTTGGAACATGACCTTTGCGTAGTTACCTGCAATAAAACTACCCCCAGGTTTTTTCTATGATAATTAGGCATTTCCCTATAGTTGGATGATAGGATCCTCTACCACATGTAAATAAAGCACACTATGAGTACCTAACAGCTGAAGCTTTGGCTGCTGCCTCCACACTATATTTTCCCTAACCCCCACTCAATAAACGGAGCTGTATCACTGAATCTGGAGCTGTATCACTGAATCTGCCTCCCTGGAATGTCTTCTTCCATCATGCTCACTGGCTGTCCTGAACCCGTTTGTTGCTTCTGCTCCCTTCGTCCTCGCAGACCAGTGGCCAACGGCCCACGAGGGAAGGGAGGAACCCACAGCTGGCACCCGAATGTGAGGCTCCTGGAACACATGGAGTTTGTGAGTACCCCCTTTCTCCAAGAGGGTAGCAACAGCTTTGCCTTAGCCATCCCACCGTTGAGGATTGGCAGTCTCTCCTCCTTTTCCTCCTTTTATTTTGGATCTGAGTCTTCGCATGGGACGGTTAAAGATGAAGGAGCAATTGAAGCTTTCTGATCAGGGCTAACCCCTGATGTTAGCCAAAGGCTCTTAGCCCTCTTAACAGACCCCAACTGTCCACCCAGGTGTAGACAAGACCCTGTATCTATACATCTTTCTAATGAAAAAAACCGGTAATGCAACAACCAGTTAATTGCTCTTAGAGCCAGTTGAGGATCTCTTAAATTTGCAGACAGGCTTGCACTGTGGACTAGGTGGAATTCCCCTGAGGTTTTCAATCCCGGGCATGTTCCACTAGGAATCGGTGTTTCACCCCCCTTTCCTTTTCTATCTTGAAAAACACCCATAGAAACATAAAATCCCCAAAGTTCTAAGGAATTTTCACACAAGCTTTGAATTAAACTTCTAAAATAACAAGCTTCCTTAATCTGTTTTGTTATCTCGCCCTCGGGGCACTCAAGCTGAAGCTAAACCAGTTAGGTGAGAATTTAAACTGACCTGCCTGTGAAAAGAAGGCACTCAAGCTCCAAGTGCCCCATAATGTAAACAAAAACAAAGGATTTAAAGCAGCGGGTGGCCATGGAGCACTTAAAGAATTTAAGGCAGCTTCCACCATAGACAAATAGAAAAAAGATTTTAAAAGCATTTTTTTCCGTAAACTTTTTTTTGGCGAAGGGGCTAACACCATGTGGAGGGACCACCCCATGTGGAGAACTTTCTCCTGTAGTCCTCCACGCCCCCACAGGGTTCCTGGTGGGAACTTAAATTGACCTGCCACGTGAGTAAAAGGAGGAGGGGGGGAATCGCTCTCTTTGCTTTACTTTTCGTTACTGCCTTTGTGAGGGTCTGGATACAGTTTGTGGGCAACTGAAGCCTCTTGGTCAGGGCAACTTCCCGATATTGGCCGAAGGCCCCCTGCCCTTTTTCTGGACCCCAACAGCCCAAGTGGGTGTAGGCAACAACCTTCACAACTATCATAAAAATCTGGTAATGCAGCAACCAGTGAAAAGTCACAAGGATGGTTGCCAGTCTCTTAAATCTGTGGCTAGCCTTGTGTCTGTCAAAACGTCTCAATCCTCTGGTGGCAAGCTGCTTCGGGAACGTTGAATGCCACTGACAACACTTCCTTTCTTTTTTATAACGGGGAATTCAGCTTCTCCCCAAAAAAACCCTCCAAATTCACTCTTGTAGAGCCCTACTTAAATCAAGAGGACTTAAGATTTCCCAAAAGAAAGGCTCAAATTTTTGGAATGAAGTATTTTAATTCGTACCCTGGATCCTGTTGGCAGACATTTCTGACCCAGAGGTCTGGACCAATGTTGCCTATCTGGCTCATAAAAAGGAAATCCAAGAAAGGCACCATTTGCCCTTTTCCTTCCTCCCTATAATAGCTGCCATCCAACAATGCTTAGGAAGCCCACCTAAGGCTGAGGAGAACTTACTAGCACCAGGGGATAATAAAGGGGAAGGTTCAGAAAATAAAAAATACCCTAAAGATTGCCCAACAGCAGATTTGACAGCCCCCCAAAAATAAAGAAAAAAATCCTGAAGATTGCCTGGTAACAGATTCAACAGCCCCCCAAAATAAAAATTGACCAAGTCAGACAAAATCCACCCACCAGCAAAAATAACCTTTACCCCCTTCTTCCCCCCACGTATCCTCATGGATTGATTTAACAGACCCAGATGTTAAAACTTAGACTTCAAAAACTTACGAAGATCCCCAGATAAATCTCCCTCCCCTTTCACCACCAGCACCACCATCTGTGGTGCCACGCCCCACAGCTGTTGAACAGCTCTGTAATCTCAGAGATAATGGGAGTTAATGTTCCCAGGATACTCAGCCACAATGGCCTCAGGACCCTTCGGCCAGCCCCACCTCCCCCAATACTATGTTCTGGAGATTTTATGTCAGGGAAACATTTCAAGGAAAAATATCAAATAATCAGAACCACAGACTGCCCCCTAGTGGGCTGTCAAAACCCCATAGAAATCATAATATACCCAAATGCTAGCAGATACAAAACTAACGAATATGTGTGCTTTCCTTTCCAACAGACAGATGATCATGCCTCAAGATAGTTGATACCTATGGGGGCTGCCGCTATTTCAATCCCTGTAGGTTGGAACTAGGATTAACTGGGGGATATCAAGGTATAACAGGACAGGAAAGACCCATCTACCTAAAGGATAATAAGTATCTCTATGGGAACCATGACTATTCCCTAATATATGCTGCAGATCCATGGGACTAATGGGAAAGTTCTACCCAGGTGCATTCTCTAGCTACCCTATAGCTGACTTTCATATCTCTCAACAGCTTGTACCTGCAGCTAAACCCATGCTAACTCATCACAATATTATTCTACAGGAAAAACAGAGGACCAGACAAGATCAACTATGTCTTGGAGCCAATACATTCAATATGTTGCTAACTTTCTTCCCTTCACCACCCACCCCAATGCTTCTTTTGTGCATCTAGCAATAGACCTTTACTGACAGCAGTACCAGTTAATACCACCCTTCTTTACCCAGAAACAAAAAAAGATTTCACCATCTCTCATCTGATGGATATTCCCTTATTCGAACAACTGGCTAACTATCCAGTTTGCATTTCCAGCAAGAATAAGCCTACTCATTACAAATGCCTCACTAACATTACTCTCTCCAGGACACCATGCGTTGCCCTTCCTCTTTTTCTATGGTGCAAATGAAAAGCCCAACACTGTGTTAACTCCTCTTTGTCCACCTTTTGTGTACCTGTAATGATTACTCCCCAGGTGTACCTATTCGAGGAAGAAGAGGCTGCCCTACTCCTTCACAGCCACCAGTGGAGAGAAATTTTCATCCCCGTGCTGGTGGGACTCGGATTCGTCTTCCCCCTGGGTGCCGGAGGCGATACGACTGCTGCTACTGTACAAACCCATCACCTGGCAGGAGACTTTCGAGACAAGCTAGACCAGGCAATGGCATCCATGACTGACAGCCTTGAGTTGCTCTAACAACAAATGAACTCTCTTGCCGGGGTTGTACTCCAAAACAGAAGAGCACTAGACTTAATAAGTGCTGAACATGGAGGGACGTGTGTAGTATTGGGAGAGGAATGCTGTTTTTTTGTAAATGAATCAAATGTTGTTGAGACCAATGTTAATGCTCTAAAAAAACTTGTAACAATCTATTTTCAAGATTTCAACTCACCGAACAATTAGGTTGGATTAGTAACCCCGTGTTTTCATGGCTCCTACCCTTTGTTAGCCCCCTGATCATGCTATGTGTCATTTTGATGCTATCTCCCTCTTTTATACAATTTCTTCACCGATAAATTAGCACCACTGCAAAAATTATTACCAAGCAGTTCATGGTCAATTATCAAACTTTGGATTATCCCAAGATAGATGAGTTGGCTCTTAAAGCTTGTGATGACACTTCTCCATTGTAAAACAAAACAGGGGGAGATGTTAGGGGATCCAGCTGCTAAGGTTGTAGTCTTCCATGTCTGGATAGCTCTAAGGGGCTCGGCGCTATATGGAAAGACTCCCTATCTCAGCGGGGGCCTCCTGCTCTCTGCCTAACTTACCTGGAAAGTTCTGCCAAGCGCGGATGCCTGATCTTATTTGGAACATGACCTTTGGCATAGTTACCTGCAATAAAACTACCCCCAGGTTTTTTCTATATGATAATTAGGCATTGCCCTATAGTCGGATGATAGGATCCCCCTACCACATGTAAATAAAGCATACTATGAGCACCTATCAGCTGAAGCTTTGGCTGCTGCCTCCACACTATATTTTCCCTAATTCCCACTGAATAAATGGAGCTGTATCACTGAATCTGGAGCTGTATCACTGAATCTGCCTCCCCAGAAAGTCTTTTTCCATCGTGCTCACTGGCTCTCCTGAACTCGTTCATCGCTTCTGCTCCCTTTGTCCTCGTGGATCGGTGGCCAACGACTCACCAGGAGAGGGAGAGCTCCACAATCAAAGATGAATATTTAGCAATGAAGTGCTAAAACTTTGTGGAGTGTTTTTGTAGATTTATTTTTAGTTGTTTTGTTGTAGTTTCTTTGTTTGCTTGTTTGTTGTGAGATGGGGTTTCAATATCTATCCTCTTGTCACCTGAAACTCATTATATATTCCAGGGTAGCCTGGAAATTACTGGGTAGCCCAGACTGGTCTTGAAATCGACACCCTACTACATGAGCCTCTTGTGTGCAGGAATAACAGGCATGTACCACAATGCCTGTCCAAAAAAAATTTATAACAACAGCAAGATATAAGTAACACATAAATGATCAAAAGTCAACAAATTACATTATGATGGTACATAAACAGAAAAAAATAGTAGAGATCTTACCGATTATGAATTTGGGTATTCATGTCATAGAAAAAGAAGAGATTAAAATAGTATATATAGCCAGGCACAATGGCACACACCTTTAATCACAGCACTCAGAAGGCCGGAACACATAGATCTCTGAGTATGAGGTCAACTTAGTCTACACAGCAAGTTCTAAACTAGTCAGGGTTACAGAGTGAGAGCTTGTCTCAAATAAAATTCTAATGACTTATTGGTATACAGAAAGAATAGTGTGCCTCTCAAGTCTCATCAGAAAAGCTTCTTCTTGCCATAGAATGCAATCAATGGAGACCCACAACTGATCAGTCAGAAAAGAACAAGAGTGTGGAATGCTAAGCCCTAAAAGAGACATCGATATCACACCTCTGTCTCCAATGCTCAGGGATCTTTGAGGAAGAGACAATGGAAAGATTCAAAGAGCCAGAGACAGTGGACAGCCACAAGGAAACTGATTTCCAGACAGCAGGACAGTTATACATGAGAACTCACAGCAATTTCTGACAGCATTCACAAGACCTGCTTAAGCTCCAGCCAGGCAATATCCTACCATGGAGAAGAAAGAGGTGGGAATGAAGTCCCACCCCTAGTTGAGAAGCTATTGGCATTTGATAGCTGCTGGTAGAGGAAGATTAAATTTCTTTAAGGTTGTGACCACTGGTAGGTCTCCCACGCTCCAGGGCGGGTTCCATACCCATGATTATTTGGGCAACACAAATTAGACTCCATGATAGAAAAAAAAGAACAAAAAGTTCAGGGGGTAAGGATATAGGGATGGATCTGAGGAAGAGTTGGGGAGAGGAGGAATATGATCAAAATATATTGTATGAACTTCTCAAGGAATTAATGAAAACATTGTAAATGAAATAAAATTTGAAAATATTTATGTAAACCATGCACATGAAAGAATATACACTATTTTCTTTCAAAATTTTGTTACTTTTATGTGTATGAGTGTAAATGTAAGTGCACCTGTGTCATGCAATGCACACAGACGTCAGAAGAGGGTGCTGGATCCTCTGCAACTTGAGTTATGGATAGTTGTTAGCTACCATGTGTGTGCTAGGAACTGAACTTAAGTCTTCTACAAGAGCAGCCAGTGCTTTTAATCACTGAACCATCTCTCCAGCCCCTTGAGCTCAACTTTTAAAAAGGATCAATGAGCCAAGCATCTGTAGCCTTTAGTCCCCGCACTCATGAGGCAGAGGCATGTAATCTCTATGAGAATGAGGTCAGCCTGTGCTGCACAGTGAGTTCCAGGGCAGCTAGGCCTATAGGGAAACCTGACTCAAAATACAAAGAACAACAACAAAAAAAGATCATATAGATGACTTAAATAAGCAGATAAATGAAGGAAATCAATTCAAGACCTAGACAAAAAAGCCACCAAAATCGATGAAGAAGTCAGTAACTTGAAAGAAAAAATTAAACAAAAGGAAGAAAAATTAAACAAGAAAAATGAGAGGTAGAAAGTCAACCAAACAGAAATTCTGGAAAATGAGTCAACCAAATAAAAAATAAAATGGAAAGAATCATCAACAGATAAATATAAGAAGAAGGATGGAATAAGGAATTTGGGGGATGGAGAACAAAGTTGAGACACTAATATATACAGATACATATAAAGAAAAATTTAATGAATATGAACAAAACTTCTAAAACCTTGGAGATAACACTAAGAATCAAGATCAAACTAAGAGTCCATAGGCTACAAGAAACAGCCAAGATATAGTCTACATGCTTAGATAATTTATTCAGTGAAATTACAGCACAGAATTTCCCAAATCTAGAGAAAGAACAAGACATCCAAACAGAAGAAACATTTAGACATGACCAGAGAGGAAGCCCTCCAGGAACATACTAGTCAAGACAGAACTGTATCAGACTTTTTGTCAGCTATTGTAAAAGCAAGGAAAACATGGAATGATATATTTTAAGCCCTGAAATTAAATAACTACCAACTAATATTGATATACCTAAAAAAGCTGTCTTTTAAAATTGAAATGAAGAAATAATAATATTTCAATAAAGGCACAAATTAAGGCAATTCATGACAACCAAACAAACACTATTGAAAATTCTTTTACTTTAAATTTATTATTGTTATTTTATGTGCATATCTTTTCCCTACATGTGTCGTGTCATGCCCACAGAGGTCAGAAGAGGGCATTGGATACCCTGGAACTGGAGTTACAGACAGTTGGCTGCCATTGTGGGTGCTGGGAATCAAACCCGGATCTTCTGCAAGAGCAGTCAGTACTTTTATCTGCTGGGTCATCTCGTCAACACCCAGAAAATTCTTTTTAAAAGAATACTGTACACAACAAAAAAGTAAAGACACTCTCATCCCCAAGAAGACAGGAATGTCTATATTTCATAAAAGACAGATGAAAAGAGGTGAGCAGGGAAGGAAAAAGTCATGCATAACATAGAAGCCCTTGAAACACTTGTTACAAGGGAAGGAAAGAAGAATCAATAATTCAACCAAACAGAAAAACCAACAAAATTCACAGAATCATGGCAAACCCACCTCAATAACTTTAAATGCAAATGTCCTAAAGTCAGCAGTTAAAAGATACATACAATGGATGTAGTGGTGCATACCTTTAATCCAAGCACTCAAGAGGCAGAGGCAAATAGATTTCTGTGAGTTCAAGGCCAGTCTGATCTACATATCAGACTGATTAGGCTTAAACACACACACACACACACACACACACACACACACACACACACACACACAATTACACACACACACCTAGCAAAGGTAATGAGAATTAAAAGCTGGGAATCAACCAACCAATCAAATGAAAGGTATGACAAACTGGTAAAACAATTCCCATATCTGATAAAAAGTAGACTTCAAACTAAAACTAGTTAGAAGAATTTATTAGTATGAATAATAAAGCCATCAAGAAAATGTAACAATTGTAAATATTTACGCATTATTGGAATTCTGAAGTTCATAAAACAAATGATAAATAATCAATTGTCCCAATATAATAATAATAATAGACTTTAATAAACAGGTCTCCCAGGTCCAGCAAGATGGTTCAGCAGGTAAAAGGTACTTGCCTTGCCACCAAGCCTAATGACCTGAGTTAAAGCCCAGAGACCCACATGGTGAATGGAGAGAACCAACAGCCACAAGTTATCTTCTATCGCCACATACAGATGAAGGCACACTCGCACACATACACACGTGCACACACCAAACATAATAAGTAAACAAATCTTAATTTTTTAAAATTTAAGCATATCTCCAAAACTAAAATTCAGGAAAGAAACATCAAATCAAAATTACACATCAAATGGATTTTATTGATATCTACAAAATATGTCACCAGACATAGAGAAAATGAACATTATTTTCAGCAGTTCATGGAACCTTCTCTACACTTAATCACATTAGAATACATAAAGTACGATTTACTACAAAAAAATTAAATAAGTCCTTGTATTATTATATAGTAGAACAAAACTAGAAATCAACAGTAGGAGAAACTTCAAAAACTACACAAAAGCTTAAGAGCCTGATAATAAACTTTTGAGTGAATAATGGAAAATTTGAGAAATCAAGAAAAGAAAAACTTTCAAATTTCTAAAATCAAATGAAAACAAGAGCACAGCATACCACAGTCTCTGAGTTATGACCAAGGCAGTCTTAGAAGGTAAGTTTATAGTTTTATGTGCTTACAATTTTTAAAAATATCAGAGATTTGTAATAACCTAATGATGCAACTCATGATTCTAGAAAAAAAAAGGAACCCAAACTCAAATGCAGAAGGTAGCAAGAAAGAAAAAGATTAGGGAAGGAAGTAATAAAATAGAGACTATAAGAATGATATACAATATCAAAGTGCTGGCTCATTGAAATGACTAACAATATTAACAAACTCCTAACCAAACTAACCAAGAGAAAAGAAACTCAAATTAATGAAATTAAAGATGAAAAGGAAGATGTTACAATAGATTCCAATAAAATCCAGATCATTAGCACATACACTGAAAATTTACAGTCCAAAAAGCTGAAAGAGCTAGAATGGATGGATCCATAAATCCACATGACCTGATAAATTAAACTCAGAATACACAAACAATTTAAACAGATCCATAACAATGAGATTTAAGCAGTAATTAAAAGCCTACTCACAAAGAAAAGGCCAGATATAGTCACTTTTAACTTATTCCAAAATTTTACGAAAACTTTAATGTCAATACTTCTCAAACATTTACACACAACATAGAGAAAAGGAAGACAGGCTTCATTTTTAAAAGTGAGCATTATTCTGACACAAAAAACAGATACGTGTGTAATTTTAAAAAACTACAGCCAAATCTTCCTGATGAACACAGATGCAAAATTTCCTTAAAGTAAGGAAATACATACCTGTACAGACATAAGAAGCACACGAAAGATCAAATAGACAGGAGCAGAACAGAAACTTCCCCACAGCATGTGGTAATAAAAACACTAATTGTACAGGAAAAAAAAAAGAGAATACTGAAAGCTGCAAGAGAAAAGCAACAAGTTACATATAATGGAAAACCCATCAAATTTACAGCTGACTTTTCATTGCAAACTATAAAAGACAGAAGAGCCCAGAGCCAAGTATTCCCAGTTCTAAATGACCATAGATGCCAATCCAGAATACTTTACCCAGCAAAACTATATATCACAGTTGATGGGGAAAGAAAAATCTTCTGTAACTTGAATAGGCTGAAAGAATTCACATCCACAAAACTAGACCTACAGGGAATACACAATGCAATACAAAGGACTGAAGAAACAACCATATCCAAGAAGCTACAGAAAGAAAGCAAATGAAGGTATAATTATGGAAACACCAAAGAGGATCAAGAACACAAGCAGAAATTAATATTACAGTAATCAATACACAATTTTCAATAACAATTTGATATGTCAATGCCCTCAACTACCTAGTCAAGACAGACTAGTTGAATGGATTATGAAACCAAATCCATCTTTTTCTTGTCTCCAAGAAACACATCTCTCCTTGAAGGGTAAGCACTATCTTAGGGTGAAATATTCCAAGCAAATGGCACTAAGAAATAAGCAGGTGTTTTAATTCTAATATCTGACAAAACAGACTGCAAATTGGAATTAATAGGAAGAGATAAAGGTCACTTCATTCTAACCAAAGGAACAATTGACCACAAAGACATTAAAGTCATTGACTAACATGTATGCACCAAACTCTGATGCATCCAATTTCATAAAAAGAGTACTACAGTACCTCAAGACATAGATTAACCCCAATTAAGGTATAGTATGTGATTTCAATACCCCACTATCTCCAATAGACAGATCATCTGGACAAAGAATAAACAGAGAGACATCTGAATTAAACAATAGCATACATCAAATGGACCTAAAAGACATCTACCAAATATTTCACCCAAGCACCAAAGAACAGATATTCTTCTCAGAAGTCCATGGAAGATGGGCTCTAAAATTGACCACATGCTAGGGCACAAAACAAACCTCAACAAATACAAAAATTGAAATAATTCGATGTAGTTTATCAGAATGCAACACAATAAAGCTTAAAATCGACAGCAAAAGAAGCTCTGGTCACTACACAAACTAATGGAGACTAAACAACATACTCCTGAATGATGAATGGGTCAAAGAAGAAATCAAGAAGAAGTAAAAGTATTCCTGGAACTAAATGACAATGATAACACAACACAACAAAATCTCTGGAACACATTAAAAGCAGCCAAGAGGGTAGTTTATAGCTCTAAATGCCTTTTTTCTGTTTAAAAAATCAGAAAGCAGGGGCTGGAGAGGTGGCTCAGTGGTTAAGAGCACTGGCTGCTCCTGTAGAGAACCCAGTTTCGATTCCCAGCACCCACATGGCAGCTAACAACCATCCCAACTCCAGTTCCAGGGGTTCAACACCATCTGACCTCCGCAGGTACTGCAAGACATGGGTGCACTTATATATATGCAGGCAGTATACTAATATACATAAAATATTTTTTAATAAGAAAGAGCATAAATAAATGACTTAATAGTACAACTCAAGAATCTAGAAAGGCAAGAACAAACTAAACCTAAACCTAGCAGATAGGAAGAAATAACAAAAATCAGAGTGGAACTTAATGAAATAGAAACAAAGAATCAATGAATCTTAAGAGCTAGTTCTTTGAAAAGATAAACAAGATCGATAGACCCTTAGGCCCAGTTAACTAAAAGAAAGGTAGAGCAAATCCAAATCAACAAAATCAGAGACTACAGGGAAAACATCACAACAGACACCAAAAAGATACAGAATATTTTAAAGGAATATGTTAAAAACCTATACTCTATTAAATTTGAAAATCTGAAAGACATGGACAAATTTCTAAATTTATGGAAACCAACAAAGATGAGCTAAGAAGAGATCAACAGTTTAAACAGACTCACAACAAATAAGGAAATTGAAAGAGTAATACAAAGCCTCCCAATTAAAAAAAATGTCTAGGTCCAGATGGATTCACAGAAGTCTTTCACCAGACCTTCAAAGATATACAACCAATACAGCTTAAATTATTCAAAAAGATAAAACAGAGAGAAAACTTCCAAACTCCTCCTACGACACTAGTATTACTCTAATATCAAAACCAGAAGGCACACAATAAAAGAAAACTGTAGACTCATATCCCAATGAACATAGATGCAAAAATTCTCAAAAATGTACTCTCAAATCACATACAAACACACATCAAAAAGATCATTCACCATGATCAAATAGGTTTTATTCCAGAGACGCAGGGATACTTCAATATAAATAAGTCAATAAAAATAATAAATCACTTAAATGAAGTTGGGCTTTATTCCACAGATGCAGGGATGTAAGTCAATAAATGCAGTCATTTAAATGAACTTAGACAAAAATCACATGATCATCTCAAGATACACAGAAAAAGTCTTTGACAAAATCTAACAGGCAATTATGATAAAAGTCCTAAAGGGAACTGGACTATATGGAACATAACTTATTATAATTAAGGCTATATACAGCAAGCCCACAGCCAACATCATTCTAAATGAAGAAAAACTTAAAGCATTCCCGTTAAAAACAGGAACCAGATAAGGCTGTCCACTATCCTCACGCCTTTTAATAAGTACATGAAACTAGGTAGAGCAGCAAGATGAAAGAAGGAAATTAAAGGGGCTCTAATTAGAAAAGAAGAGGTCAAAGTATCCTTATTCACCAATGATATGACAGTATACATAAGACACCCTACCGGGCGTCATGGTACACACCTTTAATCCCAGCACTGGGGAGGCAGAGGCAAGCAGCGGATCTCTGTGAGTTCAAGATCAGACTGGTCTGCATAGTGTGTTCCAGGACATCTGTGGATACAGGGAGACCCTATCCCATAAAGACCAAAACAAAACAAAACAAAACAAAAAACCATGTGATTAAATATATAACAACTAGAAAGTCAAAATATGGGGCTAGAGAGATCGCTCGAGGTTAAGAGCACGGGTTGCTCTTGCAGAGGACTCGGATTCAGTTCCCAGCACTCACAGTGACTAACAATCATCCTTAACTCTAGTTCCATGGGATCTGAAGCCCTCTTCTGGCTTCCATGGACATTACACAACGCAAGTGCACTTCCATAATATGCAGGTAAAACACTTATACACATACAATAAAAATAAATGTAAAAAAGGAACACCAAAATATGTTTGGGAAAAAAGCACATTTTTAAATATACGAATATTCAAAGAATATCTCATAGGAAATAAGAAAATATCTTTAAGCAATAATTGAAATAATATATGTGAAAATTGTAAGATAGGCTAATTCAGTTTTTAGTATATTTGTAAATTTACTTGCATGTGTTAGAGTGAGGATGAAATTATCTGAGAGTGGTGGCACCTGCCTTTAATCTCAGCACTCAGGAGGCATAGGCACATAGATCTGTTAATCTGAAGCCAGCCTGATCTACACAGTGAGTTCAAGACCAGCCTTTTCTACAAAGTGAGTTCAAAGCCAGCCAGGGTTACACAGCAAGTTTCTGTCTCAAAAAAGGAAAGAAAGAAAGAAAGAAAGAAAGAAAGAAAGAAAGAAAGAAAGAAAGAAAGAAAGAAAGAAAGAAAGAAAAAGAGAGGGAAAGAAAGAGAAAAAGAAAGAAGGAAAGAAAGGAAGGAAGGAAAAGAAAGAAAGAAAGAGAAAATAAAATTAATAAGCTAAACATTCACCTGCAACAGTTAAAATATAAACCAAGTAGAGAATAATGATACTATTACAACTTAAATGAAACGGAAATTAACATATGATTATAAAACTAAAACATAGAAAAGATTAATAAACTAACTCCAGAATATACAGAAAACCTATGCGGTCTCAGCCATCAGAGGGATAAAATCTAAAAATTGCCTTCCAAAAGTTAATAAACAGAAAAAATGTAAGATTAGATTATTTTACCACTGAATTCCTGAATTCTAGCAGTCCAGAAAGAATCTAAATAATATTTTAAAGCTTG